>NC_138589.1:6690112-7252612 GCF_964289735.1 Phaethon aethereus | reverse complement strand
AATCTTCATGGAACAAGTTAAGAGGAATCTTTAATAACGTGTGTCTGAACGAGTAAACATTCTTCTTACAGTAACGTTAACAATATTCCATTAACATTATCTTATAGCTGTTCATTTGAATATTCATTAGCAAATAATTGTCTGTATCATCTCTTTTTCTTTACAGCCTTGTTTGTGGTTCAGTGACATAGGCTTGCTGGCTTCAAAAGTCCTTCCAAAGTTTAAAACAAACAAACAAACAAAAAAAACCCAGCTGGCCTACAGAGACATGTAAAAAGATCGAAATTCTTGCCATATATTTTAAAGTGCTAGTTTAAAGAAACAGAATAGAAATGTGTCTTAATTAAAATCAGTTGCAAGCTTGCCATGTTGTTTGGTGGGGTATGGAAATGGATGAAGTCACCTGCGGAATGGAGGTAGATAAACATGAGAGAGAGACTAAAGAAAATATGAGGATCCAGGTTTTTATGTGGCATCATCACTATCATATTTTCGTTGCATATAGAAAAGGGGGATATTGTGGAGGGATCATTGTGTAAAGTACATTGCTACTCAAGATGTGTACGTAAGAAGGATATGAAGAAGTAGGTGTTGCCAAATCTTCACTGAAATTTTACCACAGGAGAAAAATAATTTTGTTGTTATCACTCCTTTCATGAAGGTGGGAACATCAGGATGGATTCTAGACCTATTACAAGCAAAACCACTGATAGTTCATTTAGGAACTGGAGAGGAAACGTAAGAGGAACCAGTATGTTTGGCTGTTACTGACTGATGATGGGAAGTTTACTGATCAGAACCAAAAAGATGCAGTCTGCTGGAATTGTGGTATTTCTTGCAAGACACTTTGTAGAAACTGCTGGCCAACTAGTAAGAAATGCTGTCTGCAGCTGTGAAAGTCCAAGGCTTTTCTTTCAGATAAACAGTTGTTACCTTGCCCCTGGGATCTAGTATACATAGTTAATAACTTTTAATTGCTCATATTTTTTTTCTAGATCTGCTCTGCAGTAAGATGATTTTAGACGGGCCAATCTATATTTCTCTTACCATGGACTTCAGTTGATCTGTTCAAAATAGAAAAATATGGTCTCATAGTAGAAGGATGGCCTAAGAAACTGAGGAAACAGCAACTTCTGGAGCACATAAAGACTATCAGCCGGTAAGTCTTAAAGACTCCTCTTCTTCTTTAATCATTTATCTTGCTTTGCCTACCTCTAAATCTTACCTCAGTTATTGACTTTACTTATTTGAGATTGGCCTTTAAGTTCTAAGAACCCACAGCCTCTGAGGGTTTTCTGCTGTTCCCATGTTGTGTCTCAATGTAGGATTAGAAAGACATAATTAATCTGTTTGTAAAACAATTACTGTGATGATGAGCATCACACCAAAAAAATCCACCAAGGCAATGAATATTTCCTGTGTAGTGAGGAGCTAGATGGCAATGCTTAAGAAGGCCTGGAACTATATAATCAATAAAGTTTTAATCCTTATTGAGGTAAGCCAACAACTTTCATAATGTGCACTGAAAGAGCCAGGGATTCTCAGGACATTTAATCGTGTAATCAAAGATTGTGCCATAAAGCATAGTAGTTTGACTCAGGATTACACAAGCATCTTTTCTGTTGGCATTTCCTATCTCTGAATGTTTGACTTCTGCAATCCTTTACAGTAGATCTTTAGTACTTAGTGTAGATGCAGAAATATAAATCCTTGACGAGAGTGCAGTTTGCATGTGTATGACTGTGTAAAGTTAATCTAAATATTTCACCAATTTTAGGCCTGCTGGATTCAAAAAACCTTACTATAACTTCTATTAGAGTTCCTAGGAAACCAATCCTATGGCAAAAGATAGCTATTAGATATAAGACTATATAGGTCTTACTTTTTATTTGTATATAAATATATGTAAGTCACATATATATATTTTAAAAGAATATATTAAGAAAATAAGATGATTCTTCTAGAATGTCATGAGTAAAGCCAATACCTTACTACATTGCAGTAAAGTGCTGAACTGGTGCTAAGTGGATATCCTCCAGTGCAGAATTTGGGCTGTGTATTCTGTAGAATAAGATGAGCTGTACTCAGATAATGATGAAAGTATCCTGAGGATGTAGAAATAAATATAAAATAGTATTGTTATCACATATATAATTTATACAATTATAATTTAATCACAGCTATAATTTCTTAATTTTGTAATCCTTCAACCTATACATTTTTTGCTAAGATGTCTGCATTCATACTTTCTTTAAATTTAAATATTGCTTTCTTTAAACAAAGATCTAAAAATATTTGTCTCTCTCAGAAGTCAATGGGAAGAGCTCACAAAGAGTTTGTAAAAAGAAAAATAATACAATCCATTCTTTCACATGTGACTTTTCAAAAGGATCATAAAGAAGGCTTTATTCATAGTAAGGGAAATAGATGTCAATTGTTCCTACTGTTGCAGTTATGGATAATTGTTGCAGAAGCTTCTTCTTACCTGAAATAATTCCACCAAAAATGTGTTTAGATTCTACTGCATGGAAAGCCATTTGAGCAGATGGAGAAATTCCCATAACCCCCTGGCTAGTTATATTTCTGGTAAAGATGGTCTTTTTCCTGTGCAGCACACCTCCTCAGTGGGAATGTTCCTGCAGCTTGCCGCAGAATGCAGGTTGAGTTGAGTGGATTATCTTGCCTGCTAGCTGTGCAATTCCTCAAATTTCATTCTTCATATCACTAGCCAGCTCAGATCTTTCCTGTTATTACTAGACTGAAATTACTTTTCTCATCACATTTGTGTTGTTTCATTGTTTGTTTATTTTTAAGTAAGTGCTTGTGGCTTCTTATTACCTTCCTATGTCATGACTACATGTTCTTCACATACTACACATAAGGAGGCTGACAGAGTAGTGTGGCAGTGAACCAGGAGCATTTATTGCCTCTTTGGAGCTTTTGCCTTAGAGAGATCCTCTTTAATTTTGCCTTGTCTCCATCAGTTAACATTTCCTCCCCTTCATTCACAGCCCTCTATGTTAGCAAGTATAATACTTCCCATTCTGGATTTATGTGACTCTTCCTTTAAAATGGCTACCTGTGCTACGAAGGGATCAGAGATCCCTGATGCCAGGAATAGCTGTATTAGCAGAGTCTTGCATTCAGGCTGTGGGATCCTGCCTAAGGCAGCTATATTGTGTTGGGAATCTAAGCTAATGTATTTCACAGAATCATTAAGGTTGGAAAAGACCTTTAAGATCATCAAGTCCAACCATGAACTTGTATACAACCATATATGGGAAAATTAAGTGCACATTATCAGTGTCAATTCATGCATTGATCTTCACAGAACAGGTTAAGAGGAATCTTATACAACCCATTTGTATGGGATTGCACCGTATAGATACAGCAAGTCATTTAGGGCTAGCTCTGGCATACCTAACGTGGGCTGTGTTCCTTATTAGAGGGTTGTTCTGCAGTAAGGTGACTAATTATACTTTTTTAAAAGGGGGGGATAGGGATCCCAAGAATCTTTATTTCTCTCTCCCCTTCCTTTGCCCTCTGCTGTTGCGGATCACATAATGGAGATGTGGTTCCTATTGAGTGTTGTTGCAGGGAACGCTCCCTTAGCTCAGAGTCCAGAAGCAGAAGTTCTGGGCCTTGTATTCTGTACTTCTGCTGGAGTGATGGAAATGAGTATGTTCCCTGTGGTGGGACTTAAATGAGAAACATGGGGAAGATCCTATGTCTCAAGAGAGGCTGGAGATGAAAATGGCATCATGAAAATTTTTGCCAGGATGATTTTTGGTCCTGTGTTCTCTGAATGAGAACATCTGATCTTGTTGTTACAGAAGAGCTGGTTTGTGCTCAGGAGCACTCCAGCTGAAGAACAGATGTCAAAATTTGAATTCTGTGAATCACCAGTGACTGCAGTGTTTTGAAGCGGTTTTTGAAGCTCTAAGTTGTGATAATCAGTCATGAGGCGAAGTTTGGACAAACTACTGGAACGTCTGTGGTGTACAGTAGAGCACAACGCAGAAATCCCAAAGAGAGCACCAGCTGTGCTAGCTGTATAGCCAGGAACAATTATAGCCATATCTGGGTGATGTAAGTCCGAGTGAATTAGCTTTACTGAGCAGTGAGGTGTGTTGGTTCAGTCATAATTTTGTGCCAAGAGCTCAACAGCTTTTGGACTCAGGGTAGGCATCTCTATACAGCACTGTATTGTACCATGTGGGTGTACCAGCTCCAGGCAGTCTTGCCTCCAAAGTATTTTTGTTGCAGTCTGTTCTGAAGTACATACAGGTATGGCATATGTGACTGCTAAGGTCACTGAAATTAACTCTCATTATGGGTCATACCCAAAGGACTGCTGCTTTTGTTAAACGTGTCCGTTATATTCTTCTCAGGCATCTTGATTCAGGCACTGTTAGTATTGTAAATACTCATTATATGACTGTCTTGACTGCCTAAGAGCTGACCAGGTCATGTTATTTAGTTGTTTGCTGGTTGTTCTTTTCATTTGCTCTCATTCTTTGTGGAGGTGAAATGGAATCTGCCAAGTCCAGCTGTTGATTTGTCAGCAGAGTAAGGACCCACATCTTCCTCATACAATATAAATGTTAATTCAAAAACATTTCCAGACTGTGCTGCAGTCTGTTGGCATTTGGTATGTCAAAACGCAAAGATTTTAACAATTTGACTGAATAATGTGTTTAAGTCTCCTAAATCACATCTGTGCCACAATTGTTTCTTTGTCAGTAGTGCCAGACTTGGTACAGTGGTCTGGATTGTATGACAGGTTTCTACTCTATGGTCCGCTTTTTCAAAAAACATTGTTGATGTGTTCATGAAGCCTACATTTTAGACACTGAAAATGAGACTGATTTTTAGAAAGTACCTTCTTAAAAGTAAACATTTGGTTTACCTCTGTATTTCTACTTTGAACTAAATCAGCTGCATCAGCGTGTTTCCTGTCCCTTCCTCACTGGCTCTTTAACTCTGCTTTTTTAAAATAGTTTTGGTCTGCTTTGCTGACATGTAGCTTCTTGGAGTTGAATATTGATATTTTTTCTTTTTTTACCCCTGGTATATTCCCCATCAGATGTCTTAAGGTTGTTTTCTGATTTAGCTGCTCTGTGTTGTGGCTTGTGCCCTCATCACCAGTACAGTATCCCTCCTGCTGGAGAAAACAGAGGAATCAGGTTCAGGGAACACAGAGGGGGTTCTTTACTGGAACGACAGATGCAGAGGCATCTGCCTTTCCAACTTTTAGACAGAAAAAGAAGGCCTGTGTTGCACAGTGTTACCACTGGGATATATTTAGGCTTGGCCCTTATCAAACACTGGTACTGACTGAATTTCAATCATCTTTCCTATTACTGATAAAAAGCTTCCAGTTACTGTTACTGGCATCTTTTGTTGCTATTCATATATGGCTCTCTTTCCTCCTAAATGCTCTAGACACCCTATTCCCTTGATGTCTAAGGTATTAATTGACCCTATTTATTATGATTTTAGACAATTTCTTCAGGTTTTGTTTTCACACTCTCTCTGTATTTTGTAATCTCTTTCTACAAAATACAGAGTGGCTCTTTCTCCTTAGGGAAACCAAACTAATGGGACCTTTGTCTGGAAATTTTCTTCAGAAGCACCTTCTATTTCTCACCAGGTCTGTCTCCAAGATCCTACAGTAATCTTGTCAGCTTTGTGCTGCTTTTGTCAAATCTTTTTATCTCAAACAAAAATCTTTAATGTTTTCTAAGATACCGTTTTTGATGTTTTGCTCCAGAGTTGTAAAATTGCCATGTTTAATATTTATAGGTTCATGAATTAATTAGTTGGGAAATGCTGTATAAGGATTAGTGCACTTATTAGGCAGAGGAGAAACACTAGATTCTGCCCTCCCAAGGATGCATTTTGTTTAAGTGTGTACTTGCCATGGAGCATGCTGGTTTGAGTTTGCCATTAGGTATTGTGTGTTGCATGGATTCTGGGTTCTCCAGTGTGACATGAACTTAGATTTTCTTGTGCAGAATTAGAAACATTTTCACTCTCAACGTATGTCATCTTCACTGCATCACTAATGATAGCACTTGTCAGGCTTTTAGCCTCAACTCCACTATTGGCCACACAGAAAAGCTGTGATCTGTTTTCGAACATGACTGAATTTGGGGTTAGTGTAACCAACGGGGTTTGTGGCTTGGTTCCACGTTAACTCAAGTTCTAACCTGAGTTTCCATTTTGTTGTTAAAACCCCTTATCATTGAATCTGCAGTTTAGTAAATGCAACCAGATTTTAATCTAATACATTATTACTTCAATCTCCCTTTACAATGAAGTAAACATATAATAGTTCTGCACCTGCTCTGTCCCCTTCTAAAATGTGGGAGTGGGAGAAGGGGTAGAGTATTGTAGCTATCAGAAGTTATGTTAAGCTCCAAATATCTGACATGAGCTGCAAATAAAATGAGACAAGTTACATGGCATGTGTAGTGCTAAGAACCTGCAGTTCCCCTTATTTGGGGTTCATGTTTTGGGTTTCATTCTCTTGAATATCAGTGCCACATAATTTTGCAGCTATAAGGCAAAATGAATGTGTGTCCATGTGAGATCCGAGCACTCTGTGGATTCTTTTCCCACATGGAACATTAACATGACTTTCCTCATCGGTAAAATGGGAGCAATAAGCTTGTATAGTTAAAAAACATGTTATGAACATAAATGTTTTTATGCTATGCAAATATAAACTCTTCAGTTTATTCCTGAATATAAATTTAACATACATACTCTTCTGGGCAGTATTTGTATTTACGTCTTTTATAAGGTTGAGGACGAAGTCTTAATGAATCTTAAATAGTAGAAAACATTCTTTCAAATCACCAAATTTGTCTTTTTGCAGATACTTTATTTTGCCTATCCGATATTTTGCCTATCCCATTTGACTTTGTTTTCTAATTGGTTTTATTAGTTGCAATGACTATTAGATCAAAAGAGACTTTGATGACCATTTGTTAAATCTGCAGTGCACTAGGAAAAAATATCTCTTTTCTGTGCACCCACTCATTTGCAAACGCTAAGCATACTTATCTCTAACTGCAGGATGTTCTCAGCATTATATAGTATCTAGGCTTGATTTTGGCCATTAGCTCAGGCTGAGCGCTGGCTGTGTACCATCTATTTTAGGAGGCTTCGATGCATTATCTGCTTAATTTTTTTCTTTAATGGTCTGATTTTCCATAACAATGATGAAATTTCAGTTCATTTTCCAATTAGTTTTTTTTTTCCCAAGTTATTACCCACAAGAAATGAACATCTCTAACTTTCCCACATAAATCCCCGAAGTAAGTCATACCTAATAACTTTTAGTCCCTCACTGACAAAGTTTCAAGCAAAAACAATAACTTGGCTTTGACCCTACTCTCTTCAAAAAGGAAGTTACTTCTGAGCAGCAACATCAAAAAGAATAAATAATTGTTTTTCTTTTTGTTGTTATGATATGGATCATCTGAGCAGTTAGTGGTAAGCAAGCCGTCTTTGATTTGGTTCAGACGCCCTAGTGCTTCGTCCTCTATTTATGTCAGCATGTTCCTGTTCCCACACCAGGAAAGTAGAATCCCTTGATTAAATTCATATTTGTTTTAATCTTTCCCTGTGTCTGATCTCAAGCTCAAAGATTCTAATGAAAAAAGTAGTGTATCCTGCTGGGAAGAGTGCTGATGTCAGACTTCAGTCTGTTTGTTCTGTTCTAACCTGATAATGCTGGAAACACTCAGAACCCAAATGCTCAGCTCCAGCAGATCCTTAAGACAAAGATATTTTGATATTTCATGGAGAGTTATAAGCAAGGCTTTTTATTTGTAGAGCTATAATATAGAATAAAATAAAAACCCCACTTTTAAACAAATGTTTATGAAACAGCAACTGACCACAACAGTGAGTTTAATTAATCTGACCCCTATTTCTTTTATTTAAGGCAGGATTTTCCAAGTTCAACATTAAATCAAGGAGAATAAGGAATACAATTAAGTGTTTAATTATGTTTTTATTTTACAAGCTATATTAAGAAAGATTTAGAATACTTTTCTCACTTACTCTTTTCCATAAGCATTTAAACTATTAAATGCTAAGATTCATTCTGTCTTGTGCAATAACAAAAAAACACGTTTTTTTCTGAGAACTTAAAAGCATAGCCAGATGCTGTCTTCTAGCTGGAGAGGTTGGAGTCGTTCCTGTCATTTTTCCCTCCTCCCCTTCCTTCCCCATGCTTTCCCTCCAGCTGCCTCTCTGCTGGAGGTTTCTGCCCTAGAATTCCTGCAGGTGGAGCAGAATGTGTGTGGTCATCATCTGGTTTAGTGTAAAGTTGTCCAGCTTAGCTAAATTATCCTCCTCAGTGGTTAAAACTAACTTGATTTACTAACACATGCATGTAGATACATACAGTAGAGACATGCATGTCTCATCCTGCTGACAGAGATGTCCTAAGAAGAAACTGGCATCAATAGTTTCTTAGACAGTAGTAATCATTTGCAAATTGAGTTGGCATTGTGGACAAACTTAGTACAGATGATGGAAGCTGCTATGTGTCCTCAGTTTACAAGCTGACAGTGCTCAGCACTTTGAAGGACACATTCAGTGCCTTGGAGAGGGCCTAATTAGAGACCTAAGGGATGAGATTTTCCCTCTAAATTATTTGTACAAACAGATATGACATAGCATCCCTCGGCAAATATGGTTTTACCTGTAAGCTGCAAAGATACTTCCTTTCCCTCAGCAACCTGTATTGTGAGATCTGTATATCTTGAAATTGGCAAGTATAGGAAATGCTGACACACACAAAGGCATGCTGCAGTGTAATTCCCGCATCCATAATGAGTTATTCAGAAATAGTTTGAAGGTATTTTCTGGAACATGAAGTGGCATTTGAGTTTGTGCTTTATCCCAGAACATCTGGTATATGTTGTTAGTTTTGTGAGGGGCTGGGGCAGAGGAAGGTGGAAGGGAGTAGTTTCTTTGTAATATAAAATGGGAGTCAATATGAAATAAAAAAAACCCCACCAGACAGAAGCACTTTCATATGCTGACAGAAGTGTGCCCCAAGGTACGAACTGCAAGAAAGATCACTGCATGTGTTTCTTCTAATGGTCAAGCATTTTATTGATGAAAATGGGAACATCTATATACTTAACTGTTTGAATTCCTTGTTACTTATTTGGGCATCTCAGTGTGGACTGCAAAAATCCAGTTGTAAGTATCCATTTTTCAACTTTTGTCATGTGTTTATTGTCAAACCAAATGTGACGTGGTAGTGCAAATCTGTGAGTTTATGGCTACTCAATGTCAATAGCCACACAACAGTGATTTTAATTATAGGTGGGAAGGAGGTCTTTCCCTGTTGTATGACAGCTGGTGAAGGTCACAAACTGCTGTGAAGAGCATATGAGCTATATATGCATTTGTACTTGCAACTCTGTCCAGCTGATGGCTAATAATTGTACAGAATCTGGAGCAGTCTTTCTTTTTTGGATCATGGTCCTTATTTGTTTGGGCTAGCTATTTTTGCTTATTTAGGTGGGTAATTTTAAGTCATTTTACCAAAGAGATGTAGTATAAATAAGCAGAAATACACACTGAGATGCAAATCATACAAAAAACTATAGTGACCATACTGATAGCCTTTAGCCCTCGAGACTAAAGATGATCCTGTACTCAGTCTGAGTGTAGGAATACAGTCACCATTGTCAAAAGCTTGACAGGACTGCTCATTGGCGAAATGTTTACAAATGGTGTTTTGCAAAAATATTTTTTCCTGATCACATTCTAGAAATGGTTGCACATAGAAAAACAAAATTTATACTTTTAAGGAAGTTTTGGATATTGAATAATATTTTTCAGTTATAAAAATCAATAATAGAGAATTTATTAGATTGTGATTATTGGATTAATCCTTTTCTCTCTTTTATTTTAGCTCAGTATAAAATATATTTTTTGTTTTGCTGCAATCTGCCCAGATGGTTTTCTGTCCTCACTTGTCACTGTTTTATTTTGGCAACACTGTAGATACTATATCCTCTGTAGAGAAACACCAATATTGGCAATATTCCTGACAGTCTTTTATCTCTCTGTATCCATATGGCACTATATTTATTGCCTAAAGTGCGTTGTTTCCTTCTAAGGATTAAGCAATAAAATGAACAAATTGTAAAATATCTTCACATTTTATTTGTCTACTTGGTGATTATATCTCTTTTTCTATGAGATTATCATAGGATGTATGGTGAGATGTACTTCATGTGAAAGAGACCAGTGATGAAGGTCTCTTTCAAATATGTGCATAATGCTCCAGATTTTGCCCTGACAAATATCCCAATTTGATTATTGTTTCTGGGCCAGGCCTTTAATCACCTGTGAAATGGATGAAATGATAATTTGTTTCTTAACAAAATTGTTTAACAAATTTTAGGACAAAAACACTGCAGTAGTGTTGGATGTTGTCATTGTCTATATGGCTATAGTTTGGATTATTTGATCAGCTGATATAGGCAAACATGCTAAATCTCTGTTCTTACGAGCTTTCAAATCTAATGCGATAGCTGTATTGTATTTTTAGCCTTTGTTCTTATAAACATTTGTTCTAATATTCTGCATATCATGCACAGAGCTCTAAAGCATGTAGTTTCTTGTGCTGTCATTCTGTACCGTCTTGAACAGTCTAGGTTACAGATTGAAACCTGAATTTTATGAGAACTGGACTGGAATCTGTCCATGAATACCCTTTGAATGTTGATAGACTTTCAGTTCTTCTTCCACAAATGTAGGAGACAGGTTGTCCCCTAAATCGTGTAGCTGACTGGAAAAAATCTTGGGATGACCCAGCGTAAAGAATCATTGGATACAGATTTTTGTCAGAAATTCCATTGTAAAAATGGAAATCTCCCTTGATCAAAATTTTGTTTAAATAAAGGTGTTTCCACAACAGTAGAGTTTTCAAAAAACATCAGTTTGCAATGGAATAAAAATATTTCACTACAAATTTTTCAGCCAGCTCTAGCTTTGATGTGTTTTGAATATTCAGTTTGCACAGCTATTTGTCTAAGCAAAGATGTGACAACTATTATTAAATAATACATCATTACATTCTATTTGTATTTTGGAATATTTATATACTGGTAGGATGATCTATGACTTTTTCAAGGGTGTCTCTTCAGGCGGCTGACTCTAGCTGTGGCAGCTAAAAATGCATTTGCCAGAAAAGGGGAAAAGAAAAGGGCAAAGGGACTCAACAACTGAAACTTTACTTTTGCTGGATTTTCAACATAAAAATCTGAAAGGAAACCACAATGGCTGCTAAGGTTCTACTTCTGCTAAGCATTGTAACTTGAGGAATTATTCCTGATGCAACTTCTCATTGCAATTCATTGAAAACAGAGAGCCTATTCCTGTAATGTCATAGCGATTGAATTAATCCAGTTACGTGGCTTTGCTAGGCTTGCTATTTTTCTTTCCCCAAGTTTTCAATCTATTTTTGTCCATCTCTTTATATGTGCATTATGTAGAAAGAGAAGGAAGCTGCTCCCATTTTTAATTCCCAATGCTTCCTTTTGATTGAAAAACTATGTAATTTCAGACCAATGAAACATGATATGAAATTTATTTTTTTGGTTGGTAAGCAGGCATCATTATACAGTAACTATGGTATGAGTAAAAGAATTTAAAATTATTCTTTCCTCTGTCCCCAGTTCCCTTCTACATACATAGCCTTGGAAATCAGAGCGTGGAATGTAGAAGGTCTTGTATCTTGACAAGCAGAACTACTGTACAGACCTAAGTACAATACTTTCAGTTTAAGAAAAAGGAAAAGATCATTAAAAACTACTTGGCGTAATTGAAGAGATAGGAAGTAATGTTTTATGTTAGTCATGTCTACACCTACAGCAGATGCATTACACAAGTGGAGATTATAGACTAAATTCCCAAAGGGGATCATGGAAGGTATGTGCAGAAACATTGTTAACAACTAACAGGATTTATGCATCTACCTCCCACTCACTGGTTTGAAAATTTGGCTTCATAAGTAGAGAAATGCTAAACTATGTTCAATAAGTTTGGATGATAGGAATATAAATGATCCCTGCAAGGGCCCACGTTAGAGTCCAGGCATGATTTATTTTTCTGTTTTAGCATCAAAATGCAGATTTAGGAAGGTTATGGAAGCTTGTAAAGCTTGAACATTTTTCTGTCCTCAATGTACTTGTGCACTCAAACCAGAGAATCTTACTGAATGGATTCTTCTCTGAACTGAAGCTTGTCCTTTAGATAAACCTGTTTCTTCACTTCTACATATGCAGGTTTGGAGATTATATCTTATACCTTAAAATATTGGGCCTATTTAGACTTAGTAGTGGCTTCAGTAAGTCATTGACCTCCCTGTAACAGAATTCTCATTTGAATTTACCTGGCTCTAGCTTCCCACCCTTTCTTTTTCAATATCTTTGTCAGCTGTGAAGTACTATCAAACATTTCTTTCCCATTAGGTCATCACAGAATGTAACGAGCTGGTATCTTCTGTGTTAGCCCAGGTAGTTTGAGGTCCACAATTATTTTCCCATGAGTCACTATTTTACTAATGGCTCTCTTCTCTAAACTGTCGGTAACGTACCTATGCTGTAGATGCTGATATCAGACACAGTATTTCTGCAGATTCTAACAATGATGAATACAAAGGTAATAAAATGTGCTTATTTCTGTTCTATCAGTAAAAGAATCTCATTGTTTATGTGTTTTCATTAGTAGGTCGCTGTCAGATGACTATTCAGTTTCATTTCCTCAAAGACTTTTCCAGAAAACCATCCTACTCTCTGTTTGTCCTGTAAATAAGGTGTGTCATTTTCTGACTATGCGATTTTACTTTCAACATTACTGGAAGGAATACTGGGGGGGGTGTGTGTTTGTATCGGTTGAATAAAAAAGGAAGAAAAAGAGGTGTGCCTTCATGAAATGAATATAATAGTTTATGATGCCATTTTGAATTTATGTTGAAGAGTTTTATGTAGATGATATAGTTCTATATGTTGCACCTCTGTTTTAGCAGCCCAGTGTCACTGTGTGAAAACACTGACTGACACTTTATGTAGTATTCAGTCTGTATTGTCTTACATGCATGGTATTTGACCATCAGCGTCAGTTCAAATTTCTAGTGATGTTTTGACTTCATCTCACTTTAAGTTGTAGTTTCACTTTCTCACTTGCAGTTGTAGTTTAAGTTGACTTAGTCTGGATGGAAATACATCAGGATTGCTCACATGGACTAAAGCTTATGTCTCTGTAGCAAATAATAGCTTCTTAAACTTTTCTACTTTGTTTGTAGTTGTCTGGCTAATATACCATCAACTTAAAAGTTTTATTTCTATCTCTTGGACATCAGCTTGTTAGGCGACTTGAGCAAGTTGCTGGCTTGCTCTGTACATCTATTTTTCTTTCTTGCCTCTGTCTTTCATATCTGGCTAGATGACAAACTCTGTGAGGCAGGACTGTTTTGCAACGTATACCTGTAAAGTGCCTAGTGGTATGGGATGTCTTAAAAACTGCTGCAATGGGAATAATAATTTTCAGGATTTTCCTTCATGTTCTGGATATTTTGTGTGTTTTCCGTCCTGGCATGTGTCTGTTGCCACAGCTCTTCAGACATAGGCTTTGTCTAATCAAACTGTCCTCTTCCAGTTGAGTAGGTCCTCTTAAGCTTTCAGGTTAGTCCAACATCCGCTAGTTTGGAGAATCAAAGGACTCCTATACTTGGGGGCAGTCATGCACACAAATGCATATACAAAGAAACGGAAATATTTCTGTATGTCTAGTCTAATTCACTTCCTAATTGCTCTAGCAAATTAGTTGCCCTAGCTGAATGCACAGTTTAGCAAATTTTACCCTGGTACACTGAGTGGAGGTAGCCATCATCATTGCTGGATCAGTCCTCTTTTAGAGTCACTAGGGTGTTCGTTATCATGTAGCTTTGGGGAAAGTATCTGCAGAGAGCAGTCAGCAAAAGAATTGTGTCAGTTTGGCTAATAGGAGACATCAAATAAGGGTGCTTCAGTTCATGTAATAACAGCAGAGAGTTGTCCATTTTGGTGAACTTCCTCTGCCTTATCATTTACCAGCTTTTTCTCCGTCAGTTAATATTGCCAATATTCCACATTTCCCCCAATAATGCTTTTAAACTCTATATCTAGTCCAGCATTCACTTCCTTCAGTGTCCCTTTTTGCTTGTGTTCCTTTTAGCCCCTTCTTCAATCCACCTGCCCTCCTCCCCCCTGCCCCAACCTTACTAAAACGGCTGTATGCTTAATGCCATGTTTATGTTAAACCTCTCTTCCATCCTTCCATTGTCCTGCCTATTTCAGTTGTAAACTGTTTGAGGCAGCAGCTATTTTATTACAAGATTTTGGCACAGAACCTGGAAGAACAGGACTTGTACTTGGCAGGTCCCTAGGCACTATCAGTGTACACTTTTTAAATATAAATAAATTGGAGAGACTCTTGCCGCCTTCATCTATTAAATGGAGAGAGTAACAGTTGCGTGCTTTTAAGGAGAGCTTTTTAGGTCTACAGATGAAAAGTCTTTAGAAATGCTAAATATTAATTATTAGTAGTCATTAGCATTCCTGTTCCCTCTTATCAGTGCTCTCATTTGCACCATATAACAGCCTTTAACGGCTCCATTTTTTATTCAATGGCCCTCCTAACAAAGAATATTTAGGAATGGTAAATGGCTGTTTTGCAATTGGAATGAGACCTGTGTTTTCAGTTTAGCTCAGACTTTTTTTTCCCCACATCATATGTTTTCTGTGTCTGGGTTCTTGTACGGCTGACATTACGGTATCAGTGCACCTTAAAATAGGAGTTAATAATAGCTGACTGCAGTTGCAGGAGTCTTTGTCCTGTGTTCCTATTTATTAAGCTTGGTTCAGCCCACAAAACTGAGTATAAAAAAAGAGACAGGACTCAAAGATGAACTGACCAGTATTCTACTGATGTGCAATACAGTACATCCTTCTGAAAGGAAAAATTGAAATATAGGCACTAAGTGCTTTCCTCATTGTCATATAAAAAGTATGGCATAAAGTGTGGAACTGGACCCTAATTTTTCTGTTGTGTGATGGTGATCTAGCCAGAACATTATTTTAACAATATCCACAGAATACATGTTTCTCCAAAGAGAATTAAAAAAATAAGCCTTTTAAAGGTATATCCTGTTATAAGGATGAAGATAGTGCCTTTCTTTGTGTATGCTCTATATGATGAAAGCATCATATAAATGTCTGGATGCAGTTATGGCAGTGTATTTGTTGGATTTTACCTAGTAAATTCAATTTTAGTGCTTCAACACACACACATAAGTATCATCTATTACCTTTTGGTTTAATTTGTTCTGCATTTTTAATTCATTTGTGTTTCTCTGAAAGTATATTTTGTTGTGACTGTAGAATTGCATCACTTCAGTGCAAAGACAATATAAACACTAGCTATGAAAGCATTTTTTATTAATATGTTCCCAATCAGACAAATTCTTCCAGAATTTATTTTGCACAGAAAACAAGAATTAGAAACAATATTTTCTAGTTAATTCATGCTCCCTAAATGTGACTATTCAGGAAAGCTCATCAAGCTTCACAAATATTAACCAGAGCGCCCACCTGGTTGTCTTATTCGAAGTGGTGGATACTGGCTCTCAAGGTGTCTTGTGCAGCATCTTGTGGCATGCACTCTTCTACCATGTGGAGACTCACAAGAATATTCCCAGCTCTTTGGATGTATCCTCTGACAGGGCATATGAATTCCTAGCTCACAGGAATTTTCCAGTGCATCCTATACATTTCTGGATTTATAAGCATTCTAGGAATTTCTAAGTTATTTCTAGAAATCTGAGAGCTTTCTGGGAATTCCTGGATTGAGAGTCTTTCTAGGCATTTTTCCATGCTTTCTAGGAATTCCTGGAAGTCAGTACTTTCTACTGTTGGTGGGGGGGCGGGTGTGGACTTGGAGAATATTTTAAGTGCTTTCTAATAATCTTTGTGTTTTCTGGGAATTACTGGATTGAGAAACTTTCTAGGGATTTCCAAGCTGTTACAGCAAATCTTTATTTTGGAGGCAGATAACAAGAGGAAGTGTATAGAGTCTCCAGCTATCTGTATATGCTTTTCAACAGGGAATATATCTGTTGACTAAATCCGGCATTATCTCTTAATCTATATATTAATAAATGTTTAGATGTTTGTGTCAAGTATGGAATGAATTCACATAGCTCATTAGTCTGATGAACATAATTATGTTGGAACGATAATGGCTTGTAACTAAATGATACCTAAACTTTTTCTCATTGAATGTACCAACATTAGTCTGGTGTCCTTTCAATAGCTACTTTGAAAATAAATGCAGATATTTATTTACATTTATTTAGAGAAGCAATAGGTCTTTACAGGCTTAAACAGCATAGGTATGAAAGCTATTAAGTGACATCAGGTAGGTGTCAGGCCTTGGCTGCTCATTTTATAAATCTCAACGAATTCAAACTATACATTTTGTTTCAAGTCATTATCTGTTTCTTTTCTTCTTGGGTATTGTATATCATGGAGAGATTTTTTTCATTTAACAAACAAGCAGTACGCTACATGATTTTTTTTATTCATCCTTTGTATGTCACAGTGTCTTAATGCATAGTGTAACTCTCTCTGCCTTGTTCACCCAAGACTGTTTCCATGTTGTTCTCAAATACACTGGAAGCCACTGGAGAGGTCATGCCTTAAACATGTTGGCTTTGGATGTACAGGTTTAAAGTCCTTAGCTCCAGGAGTCACCTTGTAATTGTATGCACAGATGATTTATTTATGCAAATCAGCATAGTTTTGCTGATGTCAGTAAAATTAGAAAGGGCTATGTCGTTTGTCCCTTGCTGTTTGGTATGCGGTCACTCTATATATGATACCTACAGACCAAACTGTGTTCTCACATCACTAAGCTAAGAAAAGATGCTGAGGTAAATCAAACACACCACTGACGCTAGGCTGAGCAGTCTTGTTCAGGGCTGCGATGGGTACCACAGTAACGGACTTGAAAGGCAACAGCATTGCTCTTCTGTCTCAGTTCATTAATATTATAGAATATTCAGAGCAACTAAAATTGGGCTTTAACATAGAAGAGCGGCTGCAGGCTTTCCTTTCTGTATTTTTCATCTTTTCTTATTAAGCTTGAAGTTGTTTCCCAAGATAAGTTTCTGGTGGTAGTGGACTGGCAATCTAAGAGTTGTACTGCCACTTATACAATGATTTGGCAAGGTTGAAAGTTGCACATAATTTGGCAATTTAGCTAGGTAGAAACTACTCATCTGAAAGATAAATTTCTATATTACTTTGTTCATTAAGTGCTTACACGTGCAAGCTTGTTACTAGTGCTAGTTCCTACTGCTGGCATCCTATTGCTACTTCTGCTCTCAAAGGCAGTATTGCCCAGTATGAATGGATGTGTACTGGTAGCTACTGTGGTGTACAATTCACTTAAGCAATTTGATAATGCTATCTCTTTCTAAGAGAAAATGCAGACAGTATTTTTTATTCCTTGTTCATTTCTATGTCTGTCTGGGTACATGGCTCTTAGTGTTAAATATCTCATGCGTTATCAAACATCTTGTGTTGCTAAGCAAGAGATGTTAAGCAAGATTTAAGTTGCCCACGTCTGTCTTAAATTTGTGCTGGAAAACATACCCAGAAAACATTAGACTGCTTGCTTGGTTTTATATGGTCATACTGCAGTGCACCTCCTTTCCCCTGAATTATGTGAATGTTCTCTTTTTATTATTTGAGATCAACACAGAAGTTTTTAATCTTTTTCAAAGTGTAAACTATCTTTCAAAGTCTTGAAAGTTCATTTTATAAAACTAGATCAAATAGTTTTGACATTTGCTAGCTAGACATTTAAAGGCATACTACAGATGCAATGCCATCTTTCACTGGGTGATTTGCTGTAGATAAAGGGCTAACCTGCATCTATCATTATAAACACAAGGAGTCCAGCATGTGTGAGCAATGTCCTGGAGAGAAACATTCCTTAAATGTTAATCCATTGCTTTAACTTTCATGCCTTCTTGTTCTTTCATGAAAGTAGGACTTGACATCAACTGAATTCCTCTGTTGCTTTTTAAAAAATTTGTCAAAACCTAAAATTGTTTAATTTTTAAGCTTAGCCTAATAATTCTTCAGAATGATCTTCAAAGTGCTTACCTAACAAATATGCTGAAGTAAAATTGGGGAAATTCAAAACCAGGATTGAGTCAAACTAAAAATGAAAGTTTCATCTACCTACATACATAGACCGTTCAAATAGATACACGTGCTGATTGAGAGAGACAAAACAAATCTATGAATAGATGTTCATTGCCATGGTAGACGCACACCTCCTGGTCATCCCTGTAAAATTTCACTATATTAATTTTTATGATGTAAATATTTAATTGATTTAAGGCCTAATAATTGTAATCCAAAATTGTTAATCTCATTTACTAAGTGGATAAATTTAAATTCTCTTTGAAATACTTGTAACAGCTTATCTCATGGACTTATCACTGGAGAAAATGTTTCAGTAAATGGTTGTTATTGCACACCAGTATGTGTGAAACTTGCACTGTTCTGGCACATCCAGAGGAGGTGAATTTGGATAGTACTTCCATAGGCTACAACTACGTGTACTGTGTAGTCAGGCCTTTAAAATTCCTAAGAAAGATGTGTGTAGCAAGGACGCTATTTTGGAAAAGCTTTGACTGAAATATAATGAATTTGGCTGTAAGGATTACTTGACAGTTTTTTATGATTAGAGAATTGAATTTTAAGTCATAATTTTTGCCTACAGTCAGAAAAGAGAGAGATAACTCTTGCATGCTCTTAACTGGATGAGCACCAGTAGGCGACCTATATGTGTATGGTAGAGCAATACTAGGTGTATTGTTTAAGGATGACATTCCGTTACTGTAATACCTTATTACCTCATGAGCTGTATAACTGAATGTTCACATCCAGCTTTTGTCTTTGAATCCAGGCATAAGCTAAGAATTGCCTGACTAGTTAGTATTTTATGGTGTTACTTCCTAAGGGTCTGTTAGCTTAATTACCACATTACATCCTGAGAGATAAGAACAACCATACACTGCAGTCACACCACTGGTTGGTTTGGCTGTGGCTCACGGTTAAGTTAATGCAGTGTTAAATGAGAATCTCTGGAACATTCACGATCTGTAGCCTGAATATTTCGGTCCCTTAACTAGCCTAGATCAGGGACACACAAATGTAATTGAAGTTGCTTTTTTATAAATAGCCTAGATCTGTTTTTTACATACTTCTGTGTTCAAAATACTTTGCAAAGTGGTTAATTTCTGGATCACATTCTTAAATGCTAGAGGGAGATAAATATTGTTGTCCTGGGTTTACTGACAGGAAAAGAACAGTAGCACTATCTTGCTAAAGGCTGCGTCAGAAATCTGTAACGGAGATGGATCAAAGGGCATGTCTGCTGTACTGATTGCCATGTGCGTAGAGATACCTGTGCTCACTCTAAATGGGACAATTCAGTCACCACAACCCACTGGAACGAGACAGCATGTTAAATCTGCTCCAGCTATTCTGTAGTTAATAGTGTTGCACTGTTAAATGTTAAGTACTGCTAATGGGTGGCTGCTGTTCCATTACTGTGGGCTGCCTCGCTGCAAATTAATGTTCTGTATAACCTCATACGCTATATACTGTTCTATAGTAGTGTGTTGCACTAAAAGGAATGAAATGATTCTTTTTATTACTGGGATCAATTAGCTGGTGCAGGTGTGAGTAGCAGCATTATTCCCCAATAATATCACGGAGTGTTCTGTGAAGATTAATTAAGTTTTTTTAAAAAATCATGCTATAGTGAACACCAGAAAGAAACATAGCACTTCAGGAATTACACAGGAAATAAGCTGCTTCTCACACATTTAGCCACAGTATAAACCAGGTTTTAATAAAATAATGTTCACTAAATGAGGCAGTGTTCTTGCGGAAAAAGCATAAATGTGAGCGTGTAATTAAATACAGCATGAAAATTGATACCCACAAAATGACTGAATTGAAACAATGCTGAAATTAACATTGTTTGCATATCTGTGTATCTGACTTTGAATTACTATCATATAGTATTCTTTGTAGATAATAACTATAATTACATTAATCGATAAACAGATCTCACCACAGTATTTATCTGGTCTGTCCTTGGCAGCAAAATGAAAGGAGAGTTCAGAGGAATTGCAAATCCTTTCATTTAGTAAATAAAAGCTTGTGTATATATTGGTCCTTTAGTACTGACACACGACTTTTTAGCATTAGATTTACAGGTACATGTGATATAGCTAATGGACCCTTACGTTTTGTGGTGTAACATACATGAAAATAGCTTTGTGGTTGCAAAAATAACAAGAAACAAGTTAACAGAATAACAGTTTGTGACTTTGAAAGTGAGTAGAAAAGTATAGACAGAAAAGGTTAAGGAATGGAAATTAGGTATAGTGCTTTTCACTCCAAATTATGAACTGAAACTAATGTAGACTGGCTGCAGTAGTGAGAGCCTAGCTGTGTAGTAAATGATCGTTTTTTGCCCAAACTTCCTGATAAAGAGACAGGATGGTGTCAGTGTACTTTCTAGTAAGGAGGATCAGTTTCATTGCAATTGCAGTGTGGCTGGCAAGAATTGATACCGCTATTGTTGTAACAGAAAGGTGTAAAGGAAATAGGATGTCGAGACTAAGTCTGAACTAGGCTCAGATAAATAAAATATTAAAATCCAACTAGTTTCTGGTTTCCATGCTATAGAGGGGTCTAATAATTTTGGGAGTAAATAGGGATTGAAACAGCACAAATCTTAGTGATGCTAAATGGAGAGCAAAGAGGCAGAAAAATGTAAAAAACTAACTCCTAGATAGAGAATGCTGGTAAGGATTTCTACTTTATGGAAATTCATCTACACTTCAAGACAGAGGCTAAATCCCACAGACTGTGTTGGACGATACTGGAGCAAATAGAACCTTCTCCTCTCAATGATACTGCAGGAAAAGCTGGGCAGTTCTTTTGGTACTATTTCTCCATAGACAACTTTTCTGCCAGGACATCAGGGCAAACAAATAACTCAGAGACTCAGAGTCAAGTCTGGAATTCTCCTATTCCCTTCTGTTCCTGGAAGTCATCAATGTGTCGACATGCCATCAGAGACCTGGTGCCAAGTTCCAGGACTGTACTAATTCGACAGAGGCTGATGAGTTTCATGGCCAGGTAGTGAGGGATGGCCACTGGGCAGACATGATGACAGTAACAATTTATGGAAAGATGGATTGCCTTCTTGTATTAAAACTGAATGTGCAGTGTAAATTTCCTGGCAGTGGAGGTGTCAATGAGAGCTTGAAATAGGTTACGCTTCAAAGAAATGAAATTGATGCTTTTTGATTTTTTTTTTTTGTGTGATTGGGTGAGCTGAAGCCACTGACTTTGGATTCCATGTGTGTTTAAAGTTACACACGTAAAATCTACACGGATATGTAAAATTGACTTAATTTCTAATCCTGGAGCAAGATCCCTCAGAGTTGCATGATAGGCATAAGCAGTATAGAGTTATCTGTCACAGTCTTTCAGAAATCTTTCAACAGTGAGACATAGAAAACATAGTATGAAACTTACAGTTCATAGGCACATGATCTCATGCAAAGAGATCACCTGCTTGTTTGATATGAACACTTAATTTTAGATCAAAAATGCAAACTGTATTAATTCAATAACAGTAAGAGTAGAATCTGTCTTTGATTTAGAAATTTAAACTATAATTTAAATAAGATTTAAATATTTTAGATTAAACAAAAAGTAATGCTTAGCTCTTTAATGAGCTCCAGCAGAGGTGGATTAACATTTCTTATTGTTGTTCATGCTTCTCCCTGCTTGTAGCATTTCCAGCCATACTTGATTCCACACCAGAGAGTCAGCTTTGTGTGATATTTTTGGTTGGTTGGTTGGTTGAGTTTTTTTCTTCTCCTGCCCAGTATCACTTGGAGGACATATACTTTAGAACTTTGGAAAATTTTCAAAATTCCTTCCATTAAAAAGTAATTTTAAGTAGAAGTTATCTTGTAGATTACCTTAGGATTCTTAATTCTTTGTGATGTTTATAATAATCAAGAATAAGAATATTTTGAGCTGGCAGCATTCCTGTTCAAAACTAATGTGGTAAAGGCTTAGTTTAGACAGCAGCAAAAATGACTATGATATCACTTGAAAAAAACGATGAAAATAAGCTCATACAGTTTAGCTAAGTGATCATTTTGTTACATGTTGTGATCTGAGGGGAAAAAAGAATGACCGTTCTTTCTTCTGGTCCAGAAGTGACAGATGCTGGTAGAAAAGTGACCATCTGTGTGGTCTGAGTGACAGATTATATATTGAAATAAAAACCAAGCAAGGGAAGATGTCCAGTGAGGTCTATTAAAACTAAAAAACCAATATTTGATCTAAGAGTCTCCATGCCAGGCTTGGGGAAACACAATATACCTGAAAAGTCCAATTGCTACCAACAATTTCTATGAAAAGTAGTAAAGATACAGAATTAATTTCTGCCAGTATTGTGGTATGGCTAGAGCTAACCTCTCAGTTTTCAGAGAGACTTTGGTTTGCACGATACCAACTAATTGTTTTGCGCTAAAGATTACTTAACGTACTGCACACGTGCCCGTGTGGGTCCGTGTGTGAGTGTGGGTATGCAGCAAATGAAGCACTCGTGTGCCATTAGCAGCCCGTGAAAGAAGAAAGCTATTGGTGTTGTTTTTTTTTTTGTTCTCTCCCCACTCCCCTGCTTTTATTGGCCTAGATTAATGTTACAAAGAGGAAACCAGATGTGAGACAGGGATGACTTGAAAGGACAGGTAATTAATATCATCTGCCTTAACTTTCTTATCTTGATGGGCTGATGTTTACAACACTGACCCTGGGGTGGGGGGAAGGATGACCTCCTCAATATGAAATGAGAAAAGTCCAAAGGCTTTTGAGCTTCACAGAGAGCCCTGCGCCTTTTGCAAAGGGTTTGCAAACACAGTTTCATTTTGTGTGTGTATGCATGTGAACGCTGTCTTGCAACAGTCTCTATTCTAACAGCGAGCTCTTTTAACTTTCTTTTCACTAAGAAAAAGTGTTAATGGTATTTTCATGGATATGTTACTTTCTCTCCTTAGTTTTCTTTTGCTTTTAATTTATTTTGTAATAAATTCATGTCAAGTGACCAAGAATCTGGGAGGAGGAGAGGCCTGCAGAAAAGCAGCAGTATTTCCAATAGTTGATATCTCTTGCTCTAAAAAAAAAAAAAAAAAAAAAAAATCACCTTTTGCACTTAATTATTTCTGACATTTTGTCCATCATATTGTAATGAGCTTCTTCAGAGGAAATAAAAACAGCTTGTCTCTTTGAAAGCAGAGATGCAACTATTTTTTTTGTATTTGTTATCAAAACACAAGCTGTTTTTCCTTCCTCAAAGGACACCTCGCTGTACAATGGAAGAAACATCAAGAATTAAATTAGACAGCATCAAGTTCACATGAAAGAAAATACATTTCTTTAAACATTTTTTTTTTATGGGAGAGAAAAGATGTAAGAGTTTAGTAATCTAACTCTTTTCCAGTGTGTGCTACTTTCTCTGTATAGATGTGATAGTAAGGAACCAAATGGCAGATTTCATGATAACAGTCTAATTGTGAACAAGGGGCTTGAATTAACGTAAGTCATTTGGGAGGTCTTTGATAATTCCATGTATTACCAGGGTCTGGTACATTTTCTGGTTCCCTGCACATTTCAGAATGTATATCTGACTTTGATCATTTTATTATGTTAAGCATAAATCACAGACTAATTTACTATTTGCTTTGAGTGGTTCTTTTATATAAATCTTTGACAGTTTTTCAGAATCAGCAATATATTTTATTTTCTAATGCTATGTACTGGAAAACAATACCAATTCCAGTTGCAGCAATTAAAGTAGGACTGCTGAAAGTGTGGGGCTGAGCCCCCAATTGACAAGGGGTTTAGAAGATTTCAGAATATCAACTCATTGGCCATGGGCCATAGCTGTTGTTTTTTATGAGTGTGCATGTATCCAGATGTGATGATTGGGAATGTCTTTATAAATAGGTTCTAACAGTCATTTTTGTTTTATAAGTAACATGTTCATGGGTGGTCTCCAAAATTTTCTAAGTATAGATTTTAAAAAACCACCACCATATTTCTTTATATGTTTTGTTTTCATTTTCTTCTCAGCCTGGATTCTAATATATTTTGATATACAAGAATTTTATTTACAGGCTTGCATTTTGTTGTTCTAGGTTCTGGCTTAAGTGAGTGTACTACATATACATTTGAGGGTGGAATGGTGTAAAATAATCTTGTGTAGTGAACCTCTGTTTATGCCACAGCAGAACTGAAGTCCTGCATTGTTTTAATGCAATTAGCCAGTTCAAATCTTGTCAAGTACATTTCCATTTAAAGTGCCTTCGCGCTGTGTCATCACTTTCTTATAGGTCTCTTTATTAAACAATGAATGAATTGCTCAGACTATGAAGCAAAAAAGAAGCCCAACAAAAATCGCCAAACTTTATGGTTTACCGGTATGTTAGCAAAAGGAACTAGCTGTTGTTGTTATGATTATTGTTGTTGTTGTTGATGATGATGATGATTATTATTACATACATGATTTGTTTGTCAAGACAAACTCTGTATTTCAAGCTTACTTGCTTGCTTTACTTATTATTTTCTTGATCCTCTATAATAATTACCCTTTTTGCAATTGGTAGTTTTTCCATAACTCCCTTTAAGATTTCAGCATAAGAATGGTATGGTAACTAAATAAATGTGTCGTAATTACTGTGACAGTTTATTATTGAATTGGAATTAGTATGAAATAACAAGCTGCCACAAAAGGGTACCAAGCTGTATTCCTAGTTGAGGTGATCATGGTACAGGTTCTTTATTCAATCAGGATGCAGTTTTCTTCATTTGGAGCATCAGTGCACAGACATTTCAAAGAAAACTAGAAGACTTAAGTGCTTAAATCCCAACGAAACTGAGAATTGCCTTAGGCAGTCTTCAACAATTTTAGATTATTTTGAACAACCTAGCCATTCTTTTCAGCCACGAGAGTGAATCCTCACAGCAATGGTAGGTGTCTTTAGGTTTGCATGGCAAGGTTTTGGTAGTTGGGGGGCTGCAGGGGTGGCTTCTGTGAGAAGCTGCTGGAAGCTTCTCCTGTGCCTGACAGAGCCAGAGCCGGCGGGTGGCCAAGGCCGAGCCCATTGGCCACAGTCATAGCGCCTCCGGGGTGACATAGTTAAGAAGGGGAAAAAACTGCGCAGCTGCAGTGGGAGAGAGGAGTGAGAGTGAGAGAAACAGCCCTGCAGCCACCAAGGTCAGTGCAGAAGGAGGGGCAGGAGGTGCTCCAGGTGCCGGCGCAGAGATTCCCCTGCAGCCTGTGGGGAAGGCCATGGTGAGGCCGGCTGTGCCCCTGCAGTCCGTGGAGCTCCACGGGGAGCCGATCTCCACCCGCAGCCTGGGGAGGACTCCATGCCAGAGCAGGTGGATGCCCAAAGGAGGCTGTGACCCCATGGGAAGCCCTTGCTGGAGCAGGCTCCTGGCAGGACCTGTGGTCCCGTGGGGAGAGAGAGGAGCCCAGGCTGGAGTAGGTTTACTGGCAGGACACTTGTGACCTCGCGGGGGTCCCAGGCTGGAGCAGTCTGTTCCTGAAGGACTGCACCCATGGAAGGGACCCAGGCTGGAGCAGTTCGTGAAGAACTGCAGCCTATGGGAAGGACTCATGTTGGAGAAGTTTGTGGAATACTGTCTCCTGTGGGAGGGACCCCATGCTGGAGCAGGGGAAGAGGGTAAGGAGTCCTCCCCATGAAGAGGAAGGAGCAGCATAAACGACGTGTGACGAGCTGACCAGAACCCCCACTGCCTATCCCCCTGCACCGCTTGCGGGGTGGAGGAAGAGAAAATTGGGAGTGAAGTTGAGCCCGGCAAGAAGGGAGGAAGGTGTTTTAAGATTTGGTTTTAGTTCTCATTACCCTACTCTGATTTGATTGGTAATAAATTAAATTAATTTTCCCCAAGTCTAGTCTGTTTTGCCCCTGACAGTAATTGGTGAGTGATCTCTCCCTGTCCTTATCTCGGCCCACGAGCCTTTCGTTGTATTTTCTCTCCCATGTGCAGTTGGGGAGGGGAGTGATAGAGCAGCTTTGGTGGGCACCTGGCATCCAGCATCCAACCAGGGTCAACCCACCATGGGAGGCCACTCCTGCATCTGTCTGGCATGGAATAGGTTGAGAGTAGAAAAATGAAGAGTTGCTGAAGCTGATTAGTTATGGAGAAACTGTGTTTTATTTCTGAAAGTTACTGGAAGTCGATGAGGTTACTATGTTAGGTCTGAGCTTGATGATGCATATTTATGCTGTGTTAAATCATCTTTGAATAGTTACCTGAGTTTTGGGATCACTTATTATTTCTTGTATACAGAAGACCAAATAGAAGACCAGTGAGAAGCCCAGGTAGTCAAGATGGCTAGCTACCTAATTCATATTGAAGTCTATTGAAATTAATGTAAGCTGGAAAGAGCTTGATGGGGTACTTCTGAAAATCTGATGGAAACCTACTTATAAGCTTAGTATGGGTTGAAAAGGGCTACTGGTGTAGACAACTATTGACTTACCATCTTCAGTAAGACATATGTGAAAGCAGTTGCCAGATGTACACTTTGGATGCACAATTTGCTCTTTTGGGAAGATATAGTTATTTACAGATTTTATTTTACTTTCAGACTGGCTGGCAATTGTGGAAAAAGTAGGAGAAAAATTCATAATTAACAAAACACTTGCTGACCTCCCATAAAGATATGTTTTACTTTCAAGATCTCTGACCATAATCATAATAACAATAACAATTATAATAATAGAAAATAACATTTTGTTTTCAACTAACACTTTTTTAAAAGTGATTTTACATGCTCTCTTTTCAAAAGTTGCTTTTGGGATGATTTTTAACCAAACTGACACAAATTTGGAATTACTTAACTGTCATTGAATGGATATTTTTCACAAGAATGTATGATGATAGTAAAAATTCTCCTTTTATTTCCCACTTGCAGGTTTTTCCTTTGTTAAGCTTGTTAAGCATTTTGCATACACCTGTCAATTCATGCATTAACTTTGCTCTTTGTAAATCATAAAATCATAGATATTGATTTTCAGTTCTTTAAAACTTTTATTATTGGCATTTTTTTTCCTCAAATGTAAATATTAGAGAAAATATTTTATTGTATTTCTGTGTGAGACAAATGCACCTTTATGATGATTTTGGTTAAGAATCTGAAACCTTCAAAAATCCCATCTATCTTTATATATCTATATCTATCTAGTATGGATTTGCTTCCTTCAGTAATCTAAGTTTGGTTAGTAGAAAGTTATCAAATACTGTATAAAGAAGGGGATAGGAGAACAGAAGTTAAAAAATTGAATAGTGCTCCATATTTCTTAATATAGCTTGTTAGAATGTGATATATAAATGGTATTAGCCATGTATCCTTTTAAACTGTCTGTTATTAATAGCTAACCACTGCATAGATAGTTTGGGGCTAGAAAGCTGTACAGAGTGCAGAAATAATTCTTGCATTTGAGATAGACTGTTGTTGTTTTTGCAAGAATGCTCCAAGAATATGTGTGGTGAAGGTATGCATCTTGAAATTAAACTTTCTGTATCAAAATATTTTTCTGGAAGATAAAATCAATCGGTAGTACCTAAACTTGTTCATCAGTATCTGCTTTCAGCAAAAACAATTTTTGACAGTCTCCAGCTTTTTTCTTTCCTGAAGGGGAACCTTAACTAAGCATATTGATACGTTAAACCAAGCTTATGATTCTTCTCTCTGGAAATTACTGGGGTCTTACAGAGTATTTGAGATCTTATCTCTGATATTTTAGCATAGACCAAGTTTATCAGTGAGAATGGTTTTGAGGCCTGATGTCCAGAAGTAAGAATTGATGTTTAATTTTGGTGTATTCTGTGCCGTTTTGTTTAGCTGTAAGGCTGTTTTCCATCGATTAGTCTTTGTTCTGGATACACACACACACACAAAACATATACTTGAATCTTGACTGAACATTACACTTTTTAACATGGATTGTCTCTGGAGTCCCAGAATTGCCTGGGAAAAGCATCCTTTATGGCCAACTCTTAAGCAAAATCGTCTTTATTTACTGTAAAAGCACCCTTGAGATCTGTAATATGCTAACAGAAATGGAGGAGCTTTCTTTTTGCTAGCAATAATGCTATCAGCATCTTAACTGCATGAGCTAGGTTTTACAAAATGTAAATAAATAGCAGAAATAATGAATATTTTGAGACTTTGTTAACTTAGCTCTATATCTGAACTTCAGAAGCAGAGAAAATCCTGTAAATGGCAGCAGTTAGATGCTTACCTAATTTGTCATATTAATATATGCATGCTATCTGAAGTGAAAACTTAATAGGTGGTATGTTTTCACTGGAACTCTCAGGTGCATAGTTCTTGTGTATGGCAAGTCTAACGCTCAGAACAAAAATTAGTTGTGAGCCGCAGTTCATGTGTACCAGCACTGAATGCTGGTATGGAGCTTTTTCAGACTCACTGTTAGGACTCTGCAATATTTTTTTTCTGGGCTAAGAATTATTCCTTGTTTTCTCTTGCACTCTATATGGCTCTTCATCTCTGTGAAGAAATTTGCCACAAGTCCTAAATACTTGGTTTGGGGATGCTCTTCAGTTCAGGAATACATGCTTTGTATTTTTTTTTTTTTCCACATCCATTTGCCTTCTCCACCTTCTACAGTTAACAGACTGTAAAACTGGCCTAAAAGTAAAGAAGTGTCACTTTGGAGTCCTCAGTGTTCTGGGCCGTTCTTCAGTTTATTTCTCTACTTCAGACATAGAGTGACTTTAGCTGATTATCTGTAGGTTTTATCAATTCAATTAAGAATAACATTCCTCTGCCCTCCTTCCCCTAGTTGTTAAAGGTAATAAATCATCATAAAGTTCTGAAACTTAGTGATGGAGGAGGACTGAGTGGCTGAGGTAACTGTGGCTGTTGAAAGCCCTTTGGTGGTGAAATACAAAATATTTACTGCTGAAGTGACTTAATGATGAGCTGCTACTTGGGTTCTTCTCTCCTGTGTTACCCTGCAGCTGTTCTCTATCTAGTAGTTCTCCTCCTTATGTATATTGATGCCACCTCTGTTAAATTTGAGGTTATTGATTTTAGGTTTTCACTCTATCAATTTAGATTCTAACTCTTCTTTCTAATGTGCTTGATAAACTGGCTTGGCATTTTCTGTAACTTTTGGTTTTGTGCCTTTTTTTTTCTATCTTGCAAGTAAATTGAAAATAATCAGTAGATCTAAGTAGAAGCTAGACTTCATGGTAACCTTTGGATTGGTAAGGCATTGATGCTAATTAGCTTTTGGTCATGGTATTCCTATGGCAGCTCTGGTCTGCAGCTCCATTCCTTTAATTTAGTGGTGGTTGATTCAGCAGTGGGGCTCTCGCCCTCGAGAAATTTTGTCCTTGCTGTGGATAAAGAGGACTGTGGTGAAACAATGCATACTTAGTAGGAGGAACCTGAATCTGGTCATAGGCAAAGCTATTATAGGTAAATTAGTAATCAGCAATAGAGTCCTTGAGTTTGCAAACACTGTCCCTGAATCCTTAATCTGCATTAACAGATTTTTCTGGCAATATTGCTGCCAACATCTTAGTTGTCGCAGAAGGAACTTCTCTGTTAGTGCCACCGCACTTGTGTGCTCCTAATAACTTTTTTTTTATCCTTAACAGGAAATGGCAGTTGCAGTGTTGGGGTGTCCTTGTTAGAATTACTAATTCTAACAAGTAGTTAGTAATTAACTTTTTACTACAACTTACTACCTTGATATTGTTCTTTGGAGCGTAGAAAACAGATAATTTTGGCTCCTTTGTCAATGGGTAATTCTGGTGAATAATTAATTCAGAAAATAGTGCACATTTAAAGAAAAGGCTGCGTTTGTCCAAAGAGAGTGAGAGAAAATCCAGAACGCTCTGCTACTGAGTCAGAGTCCAGTCTGCAGTGAGGGAACGGAACATCTTAAGCAAAAGTAGATTAAGTCAGTGAGACCTGGTGGGGGACCTAGGAAAGACTGAATCCCACAGAGGAAAAGAACAGCAGGCTCCACCTGCACAAGTGTCCTTTTTGCCATGGAATTTTATGGGAACCCATTCAAATAACTTAATTCTCACGATCCCCTTAGTCTCACAATCCTTTTATGCTACATTCTAGTAAGAAGCAGTAAAGTGGTCTTGCTCAGTTTTCCTTCCTCCTTGTTATTGTTTCCTGCCTTACTTTGTATGGGAGTGAAACTATTCACAAGGGGATGATATTCAGAGTTTCCTGAAGGCATTCACAGAGGAGTGTTTATAAGAATCTTTAGTAGTTTAACAGGTTTTTTGTAATGAAAACAAAATTTTTCAGGTTGAAGTTCTTGAATGTGAAGACTTTTCTGCATGTGAAGAATTGAAAAATAAAACCAGACTTCTACTTACTCACATGTGTAGACTCTCCCTTTCTTTCTCTGATAACTTTTAGCTATAGTATTTATTAGTGGTACAGTGGAGGTCTGTAACATATTTTAAGCACAAAAGCTTGTGTTCAGCAAATTGCTTCGACTAATACCATATCCAGTTACCTGAACATTGGAGGTATATTTTGTTGCATTGCCAAAGAAAGCAACTAATAATACTTCTAAGAATTTTAACTCTAGGATATAAAATGTGTGGTGTGTGTCTGGTCTTGGCAATAACTTTAGAGTGAAAACCAGATATTAAGAAAATAGATATAATTTATTCTATGTATGTGGCTGTTGTTTTTTCACCACAGGTTTGCAGTTCTTTCACTGCAGTAAAATTCTATAAATTCTGTTGTGAAGCAATTAGCTGTTGCATAATCATTCAAAGAGTACCGAAGTATAGTTGAAACTTCTTATAATGTTTTAGATTATTACATATTGATACTGCATGCTTCAGTGTACAGAACCGTCATGTTTGGTGTAACCACCAAATAAGTTAGCACTACTGCAGAAAATATTTATGTAGAGTAACTGTATGAGTCTGTGTGTTGAGTGAACTTTATAGCACAATATTGCTTGATCTAATACTTAAAATTAGCGTTGTTTACACATGATGGAAAGGGTGCCTTTGTGACTAGGGAGGTGTTTCTACTTCAGTCACACCTCTTGGTTGTTCATGGATTCGTCATGTAGCTCCTTTGAATCAGCTTACTGGTCTGCAAAATGGCAATGGTTATACCTACAACACAGAGATGCATTTATCCCGCAGTTGAGGTCTTAGGTTTATGGCAGGTTGAGATTTAAGTGGCAAAGGGAAATGCACTTAGCAAAGAACCCAACTCAATATAAAATGGAGAGTCCATCAGCAGAGGGAAATTGAGATCACGTTGCAGAAACCATAATTAGACCTTTTGAATTCTAAGGAAAACTAGTACCAGCAGTTCTTAATGCACCTACAGAATTACTCTGTAATTATAAAATACCAAAACTTGCCACTTTCTAAGTGCACATATTTTCAATGTAAGACCCTACACCACAAGTAATAGTAGGACTTTACACCACATGGTAAAGTTTGATTTGGTAATAAAAATAAAACCTCCCAAAGCTTTCTACCTGAGATAACTAACAGTCTTATACAGTATTTATGGTAAAGCAGTAGGCACTATGATGGAGACAGAGCAGAGCACAGATACTCCCTGGCAATGGCAGGGAGGTTCTGTATTAGGTGTGCCTGACCTCTGCTTGGGAAGGCTAAATGATAGCAATGGCATGTATTAAATGAATTAGAGGCAACATCAGTTGAAAGACAGAGTAGTATAAGGATAACGACATGAGTTATCCTCTAATGCTATATGAAAAGTCACCAGGAAAAGATAAAAAGCAATTTCACTGATGGGATTTTTTCTTCTCCAAACCAGCACCAAGCAACAGTGGTGGCACACACCAGAAAGTGTGCAGAATATAGAGATGGATCATCTAAAAGTTTTTGAACAGTGTCAGGTCTACCTTTCTGGATGTGATGGGTTTTTATGTACCCAAAGAACAACAGGAGTTCTGATCGAAGTTCAAATTATTCAAAAGGATTGATATTTTTGAAGGAGATTACTAAAAATATGTGACTGGTTTTTTGTTTTGTTGCTTTTGTATTTAGATCAATATGAACTTTGACAGCTTGCAGTACAAGCTGTTGGGTACTTCTCTTTCTTACCCATTTAGGTATGCTTTACATAAAACATAGAAATATGATATGATTAGTTTGAGTTTGTTGCCCTTTCTGTCATGTGGCAGACTATCATTTGCTTTTGTTAGTGGTTCAACAAAAAACTTCTGAGGAGAAATGTTGCTGTCCCTCAGACTTCCCCCTCAACTCGTATCACTTTAGTAACCTATATTACCTCTTCTCATTAACTTTGCCTCACCAGTATTTTTGAATACCACAGCTACAGCAACATTGCAACTACAGCATGGAATTATGATAAGACAGAGAAGGTATTGTGCAGTCATGGGTCTACATTTCTTCACCGACTTCAGCATTTGTTTCTTATAGAGTACTTGTTTTTTAACATGAATTAAGTAATAATAAGTTGAATTAAAAAACTTGAAAAAGTTCCTGTGGTGGTAAACAAAAACTTCTTGAGTTTAGAGACACCGTGACGTGCTACAGAAACTAACTATACCTTTACCTTCTATATTTATTTTGAACCATTTAGAAAGTGAAATCTAGCCTATTGGTCTTTGATATGTTTGGGTATTACCAAATACTGTTAGAAAATAGAAATAATTTTATTTTAACGTCCTAAATCACAAATACCAAAGATTTACAGAGTAATTCTTGAGACCAGTTATCCTGAAGATATTTTTGCAATACATTTGGTATGTCTTCTTGAGCCAAACTTGCAAGTGTTAACATTTACCTTTGTAATACAATACACTAACATAGTGTTTTATCCCCTCAGTGTCTTTTTAATGTGTTTAGTGAAATTGTACATAGTTCTATGCTGTAGCCAGAGAATATTGTATTGCTTGGCTATTGTTTGTTATATTTTCAACAGAAATTATATTCTGTCATTTGAATGAAATGACACAATCTGTAGCCAACTCATATTGTTTATTTGTTCTTTGTAATGTTAGATCTAAATGGATAAGGAAGATACAATTTCTGAAAAATTGTATGGTTTAGGATGTAACCTTTTATCCTCTTATTTAAGATACTTCTATAGCTAGGAAAAACATTCTTGGATTTCTGGTATTCAAACTTACATATTAGATATTTCCTTTTTCTATGCATTGCTAAATGTTCTTTTGTTTTTCCCCTCCTTTTCTTCTTTTCTTTTTCTTCTCCTTTTCCATTTCCCCTTTCTCTATCCTGAGATCCTGACCAAATGGTGCCAGAAAACATGCAGTGCAAAATTATGTTGCATAAATGATAAGTCTAATATGTGCCCATCAAAATCCACCCCAGGAAAAGTAAATCTGATATAGGTATTATCAGATCCACGGCCTTTGGGTCTGCTAGCTCTGGCAGATTTGTCTTTCAGAAATTTTTAATTTTTCCCTTGATTTTGTGACTGTTGAACTAAGCTGCAGAAAAAAGGGGTGTGCCTAATTTGCATATATACAAAGGACCTAGAAAAGTTTTCATTCCAATCTCAGTGTCTGAGACCTTACCAGTTGTATCTGTCAACTCAGTAATGTCACACTATTCTGATTTCACTTGTTGGTCTCTGGCCCAGTTAGAACGTGGTAGCCATTCCCTCAGTCAGTGATTTAAAAGTTACTTGGCATAAACCTCAACCTAAGTCAGTGGCTGACTCTGCTATGATGAGAGCCTCTCCATTGGTTACGAAGAGCTAACCAAGAAGGGTCAGTTGCAGAATTTCTGTTTTAGCCGTTCTTGATACTTTACTCATTTCCCACCATGAAAAGAGCTTCGTCTGCCTCCTTTCCCTTATAAGTTATTGAACAACTTTGGTAAATCTCTCTTTAAGAAACTTTATGCCAGAATAAATTTTGCCTTCTAAAATCTTTTAACAATCTTTTAAAAACTGTGCTAGTTTTTAAATGGTTCCGACTTGGCTACAATGTCTCTGAACAAAAGTATTATACAGTAGAAACACCCAGAAATGATAACTGATGCTGAAGTATTGAGGGATAAATAAGACATAGGTAGTCCATATTTTATAGCTGTTTTACTTTTATTAACAATCCTCAGTTCGCAATTGGAAAGTCTCATGAGTTTTTACATTAACTAATCATGCCAGAGGGATAGATTGTGCAATTTGCTTTCAAATATACTATAGGTGACAGTTTGTAGTAACAGCTGTAACTTCGTGCTGAAGTTGCAGTCAACACAGGCATTTCCAATGTGAGTAACCAGAAAAAGAAAGTAAAGCAAGTTACTTAATTCATCTTTATAGGTGATAGTTTGTAACTGGAAATTGTGTGGCCTAATTGACAAAGAAAAACAATTTTACATGTGGATGGGATGATATTTTCTTTAATGAAATAATACATATCTTCTGGTAATTCATAGCTAAATGGGTTCACCACAGCTTTCAAAGGCATGTGTAATTTTGTTTTGACACAATGAATATGTGAATATCTTTCTAAGTCATCCAGATCTTGACACAGAAATACAGCCATCTCCAGTGCAGTGCAAAGTAACAGAGCTGTTGGTGAACGAATAAAAGAAGAGCATCATCTTTGCCATCATAAGGTCCCTTTTTAGTGTACTGCAATTGTAATTTGAAATGCTGGAAAAAAACACAGGCAGCATCATGGCCCGGCATCTATAGTGACCTATAGGCAGCTGCCTGTTGTCAGTTCTGTGTGGAGTGAAGTGTGCCTGAACCACTGTGACATGAGATGTTTCCATCTCTGCATCCCAGCGTTGTACAGCACCACAAGGTGGAGATAAGATGTGGGTTAATTTTCAGACTGATGGCAAGATCAGAGAATGAAGCATCAGAAATATTTTCTACCTGTAGCGAATGGGATGCCCCACATACCTCATAAAATCATGAAGCGAGTTAAATTATATAGTACAGTACCTTGTGTTTGCACTTTGGATGCTACTATTAGGGCATGTGCAGAATACAAAAAAAATCTGATGTGCAATGTTTAATCTTCTTTTACTTGTTACTTAATTTTGCATACAAATGTACAATGCAATACAAGAAATATTAGATGTATATACTAAAACACATGAATTCAAAACCCTATTTATTTTATCAATTGCTTAAGCTCATTTGATCATAAGGGACAGGGAGACCAAATAGCTATAAAAGAGCTCCATTTTCTATCAGCTGAACCAAATCCTCCTTTGATCTGTTAATCCCAAGTTTATAAGGTTAGGAGATAAGCAAGCGTAACTAAATTCCTTTTTCTTTTTGTCCACCTAATAGTCTATGAAGCAAAGCAAACATAATAAGCTTCTTTGCTGCTTTTCAGCCTCTTCTTGCTGAATAATTCAAAAAGTGTATTACAGGTTTTATGAGTACAACTGTACACACAAGCAATGTTCCATGATTTTTTGCCTGCCTCAAATTTGCATATATTATATTTTTATTTTGCATTTCTGACACAGAAGTTGACTGCCTACTCGTTCTTGACTTTTTATTAGGTCTTTGATGCTTGCTGGAGGAGAAGGCCTCTTTTGTCTCTGATAGCCTTAAGGCAGATCTAGGTTAGCAAGAAAGCCAGAGGTTTCAGGCTTGTTAAATGTCACAGTAATGGCTGTCTTTACGCATTGAAATACCAGCCTTCTTCTTTATAGGAAAATGAATCACATTACCACCAAGGGAAGGAAAGCCTTTGTTGGAGGAGACTGCTAGTCTGCTACTTAAGAAGGGGATTTAATTTTCCCCTCCAGGCTTTTTGGCCAGCCCGCTACAGTTGCCCTTGTGGAACTCTGATATCATAGCATGTGGAGGATAGCAAACAAGAAAGAGCAATTAGCCATTAATCATACTCATTTTGCATTGGATGGACAGAGCATTTAAAATACTGTATGTATTCAGTACATGAGCAAGAATAGCCTGTGTGGGACAAAGCATGAATGGGTAGAATTTTATTCTTGCGTTTTGGATAAGCATTTCTTGTTTAATTCTCATTCAGTGTTACCGAGCTGGTCTTATGCATACTGCTTTTTATTAAACCATTCTCATAAGTTTTAGCGCACAGAGAATTAAATTGAGGGTTTATATTGCCTACAAAGCGCGCATTTTTCATTTCGCATAAGTGGGTGAATTACCTTAAACAAAAATGTAAGAACCGCAATATTAATTCTACAAACAGAAAAACTTGATTGAAATAATTTATTATAATATTGTTTTATATTTGTGTTTTTATCTGTTTAATAAAATAAGGAATGGTTGATTAGATTACTATGTTGTTGCATACCTGATGAAAAATTTATCTAGATAAATGTATACTTAGACTTTGTATTTAATTACATTAGTATATAGGGAATGAAACTTTTTAAACTACATAACAGTGTGTATATATATTCATTATTCTGTCAAATAGTATTTTGGTAGAAAGCAGAGTTAATAGTGTTGGGCTTTTTTATTAAACAACATCATTAGCTTGTGTTCTGGGAAAAAAGTAAGTTTCTCAAGACCTTTTGCGTTCAAGACCAATTTATTAAAAAAAGAAAATACTATAGGTAGGCTGTGAATTGACCTGATTACTTCTAGTTCCCAGGCCCTTTAAGTTCCTTGGAGTAGTAGATCTTATACTTCCATTTGAAACTGGTATTTTTATGTTAAGTGAGGACAGTAAGGTAGTTATTCTGCTTTTTCAGTTATATACCTTTGGATGAACTTGACATCGAAGTGGAATAGTTCCTTTATCTGGAAATCCGTTATTTAATCTAGCAAAACGGCGTCATTTGAATGCTGACTCAGGTACTTCTATCCAAAAAATACCCTTTGCTTTCTGAGCCGAAGCAACTGCCTTTTTCTTTTTGGACTTGATTTAGGACCTTTCCTATGCTTCACCCTGTAGAGCTGAAATAAATGCTTATAAGAAACAAAATGTGTCAGTGCCTACATGTCCTACATCCTTATCAATCTGCATGCTTCTGCTTTGCACAAAGTGTCCGGAACCTCTCTGGTGACTGAGAAGAACGTGGTCTCCTCGTGTGTGAATGTGTATCTGGAAAGATGCCCCTGTGTGACTTCTGTGTATGCGTTTTCCTGGTGAGGAAAGCAAGACATCACAATATTATTTTCATTTACTAATGACATTGTTCCTTGACCTTTGCTAATCCACATAAGAGGCATGCAATATCTGTCTTAATTATGATAGAATCAACAGTCATATGGTTAAGATTTTTGAGATTCAGAGAATTAGTTACTAGCTCTCTTGTGGTGCTCTTGGGTGATCTTTGGCAAATCACGTGCATTAATGTATTGGTTCCTTAACTTTAAAAAAAAAGGTTAATGACTTCTTAATTGCCATGGAATGATGTTTTCTGGGTATATCATGGAAGAAGTAGGTTTAAGGAGAAATTTAAGTCAATTAAAGGGGGTGACTTTGTTTTCCACCTGAAAAGTTTCATACTCTTAAACCACACTCTCCAAACACAGAGGCTAGAAATTTGGTAGAAAAGAAAGCAGAAGTTTGGTCCATCATAAGATGATTCCAAAACTTAAGATTTTAGAGAAAATATCTACAGTCATGAAATTGTCAAAAACACTTTTGTCATTATGTTTATTTTGCTTTCAGATTTCTTGTCCAAGAAAACAAAATGAGAGGCGAGTTGTCGCCTTTTAATACTTCAATCCTGTGAGCCTTTTAACAGTGAATGCTAGTTCATTTTTATGTAGTGTAGTAATTCAACATTATCTCAGCTGTCCTGAAGGAACAGAATTCAACGTGCGTCTCCTGAGGTTTGGCACAGTACTGCATGCATTTTGCATTCACATGTACGGCTGCACTTCCTGTGGCAGTGCTGACTGCCAAACTGAAACAGGCTTGAGCATGTCCTTGTGACAGGACAAGGACATGACAAATGTCTTCCTTCTCAGCTATTTTGCAGTTCTGCATCTCTGGTTTGTAAGTACCCACGTCTCTTTATAAGAAGAGGAACTTGCTCTTGGATGACCCTGCCATTTTAGACAGCTCTACTGGCGATGCTACTGTTAGAAATAGCAAACCAACAGATTGCATACAATGTTGGAAAATGGGGAAATGCCGTGTTGGCAGAATTGCCATTCAGTTAAGTAATTGTAGCATACCATATCATATGCATAACCCCTTTTGCAAATGTATGGCTAGCATAAATGGATGGTTTTTTTTTAATGGCTCCTTTCTGTCTTGTTAAAGATTAAAATAAAAAAAAACTTAAAATAAGTGTAGAACGTCTATATCTGAGTTTTCTGAATCCTTAACAATCATAGAATTTAAGCTTACCTAAGCTTATGTAACTTGTTGCTGGCATGGGGTTTTGGTTAATTGATGTGAATTTGAACGCCTAATAGATCATAATACAATAATCTCATTTTTTGTTAAGGATATTGGACCTGTATTAGTGATTATTTTTTTTTAAATGTACAACTTTGATGTGTGTAGCTTTGACTATTTCCTTATGGAACAGAAACATCTGGTGTCCAGTTTTCTTGTGCAGTGGCCCATTCTGTATGCGTGGGTATTTTCTTTTTTAGATGGCCTATTTCCAGTATATGGGGGAGAGAAGAAATTCTTAAAATGTACATTTAATTAGGATTTTTGCCCACTGAAGTCCTTGTAGTATAGTAAATTTTACCTGCCGTACTGTAACACACTAATGCTATTTTTCTTTAAATATTGCATACTGTTATTCATTTTAATTTTCTTTAATTTCAAACTTGGGAAACACTATTTATTTTTCTTGAATTTTTTCTTTACTTAGTCTTATTCACCACATAATTATATTTTCCTACCTGTCTGTAATATTATTTAAAAGGAACAAGTATACTTCTCTCTACCTTTGCTCAGCTATATTTTTAAACTTTTTTCAAATTCTACATGAGGACAGATTACTTGTGTTTCCCTCAATATAATACTGCTGGATATTATAAATAAAGTCAGTAAAGGCTTCAATTATATTCTGTGGAATTTACTAAATATTTCCTACTGTTATTTTGATTTGACCTTAACAAAATAGTGTAAACTGTGGTGCAGATTATCTTGGAAAACATCTTATAAGGAGTTTTCCGAGAAAAGTGTGTTAGGCAAATATCTGTCACTATTTTAATAAATAAATGGTTGTATGTAAACCTGGCCAATGTAGGATTGTTCAGGTTAGCTGTAGGGATTTATAGCCCTTTTGCACAAAAGTTACCCCTCTAAAGATACAATCCAGCAAATGGAATAGGAGGAAAAGTCAGGGTAGATAGCTTGTTTAAAAACAGTAATAGAAAAGTAATGAGAAGACTATTGTTCTTCTCAACTAGGCACAGTTACTAACTCAGTGCTAGAACTACACAGGTAAAATATGATTGAAAAGTATAGCTGAAGCAAAAAACTCTAAATAAAGACTCTCTTCCCCAAAGTAATAAATAACGTGAGTTCAAAATGAACAAATTATTTCAAACAGTTAAGCTAACAGATTTGCTCTTATGGGAAGGAAGTTCATTGAAGATACTTGTTGGTTTTGGTTCAGGGTGTTGATTTTTTCCTCCATCCTACTTTTTTAAAAAAAGATAAAGACTGGTATTGACTTTGAAATAGGAATGCACTATTTTTAGCTTTTTAAGATGATGTTGAATTGATTCTTTTTGAGTTTTATATTGGGTTTTTTGTTTGCTTGTTTTTTGTAAAGTATTGGTGAGTGGAAAGTGTTGGCCTAGATTTGTAAATAATTTTGAAGACCTCTCCAGCTTACCAAAAACTAATGTGTGAACTCTTTCCATGATTTCTACTTCGTAGCTCCTTATCTGTTACAAAATAGTGGTTTTCTGTAAGCTTTGGAGAGTGAGATGGGAGGCGCATTATCTGAGGAAATGTTTTCCTATGAATAAAATGCTCAGTACTAAATGTCATTGCACTTGTGGGGAAAAAATTACCTAATTAGGAATTACTAGCTGTATTAGCCTCCAATCATGGAGCTACAAAAGGTGTGATATCAGCTCACAAATACTCAGATGAGACAATTCTTCTTAGAACAGTGAGCTAGTTACAGTAAACCTGTGTTTCTTATAATAGTATTTCTGAGACAATGATGGTATTAAGGTGATCCAAAATCTATTTAAGGTGACAAAAAAACTTACAGAGGTCTCAGTCTCCTGGATCAGGATCATCGACCATAAAGTATAAGTGAAACATAGACAAATAATCTGTCCTTGCATAGAATTTAAAAAAAAAAAAAAAGTAAGCAAAGGAAACAACCATCATACTTGTTAATTTTGAATAATGTTGTAGACAGGTGGAAAAATAAGACTAGGGTAAAAAAAAAAAAGTAGTGTTTATTTTATTTTCTTTCATTTCAAACTTACGCAACAGCTATCTGACAGGGAACTGAAATAATAAAACCTAATATTTATGTAAAAGGATATTGTGAAATATTTTTCCGTAAGAAAGAAAGCTCTTCACTGAATATTAGCTGTTTGTATGACAGTGTAAAATCCTTCCCTTATTACTCTGAAAAATTGCTCACCTATAGCATGTAATTGCAGAACATGGGTGCAGAGTAGCTGTCACATTATTTAATTTGAATAGGGAAAAAGTTAACATCCAAAATCTTTGTTTTCTGAAGTAGAGAATAAAGTATGCATAGGTGCTATGAAATGCTGTAAGGTGCATCAAGTTTTGGGCTTGCTCCTTTTGACCAAGTATGTTTTATCATGTGTCCCCACATTTTCATATTGAAGAATAAGGAGTGATGTTTAAAGCAGCATTCAAATAGCCAATACTTGTAATATAATAGAAAACAATAGCTGGTTAAAACCAGCTTCAAATTTTGTATGGATCAAAAAAGCAGAAAATCTGATATCTGCAATATATCCCATATACAGAGAGACATACATGTCTCTCTAAATATTAGATGATCTATTTTTGGCATGCTTTAGCTCCGTAGTTTAGATAACAGTCCTGGGATACTCTTACGCAATTGGGTGGTTGTGCTTTGTCCTAAGAATGACAACAAAGCTCTTTAAAAAGGAAAAGGATTTGCAAATGCTGTGCACAATGTATATAGTATATTCATATTTTGTATTTATAATGTTTTTAACATTAAGGGTAAAATTCATGCCTAGAAAAACTGAATTTTGGGCCATCAGCACAATGAGATTGGGTTTTTTGATGGACAAAACCCACTTGCATTTTCTCTTAGCTTTTTTCAGCTTCTGCATAACTTGACTGATCGATAAATGTGTGTGGACCTTGACTCCAGTCAATCTGCCATCCCCTTATCTTTCTCCGAGGCCCTTTTTAAATGCTTTTGCATTTATCGTCTTTATAGCGATATGAGATATGGTGAGTTGTCTTTCTTAGAGGGAGTGAAGACACAGTGAGATGTCAGTGCCAAGGGCATCTGTGACAGAACGGTGAAAGTGCTTCCAAAACCTACCTTGCCTACAAGAATGTCTCCCCTTCCCTTTGTAAGAGGATTTTCACTCTTCCGACATCAAGTGGTGGGGACCAAGTGGACATTCCAGTGTATTCTATATTGTCAACTTCAAGCTCAGCTTTGCCTTGTTCAGAAACTAGAAATGATCCATTTTTGTTCTGTGGTCTTATAGGAGTTTCCTGCAGTGCAGGAACCATTGGGAGTTCAGTGCGTTAGGGCCAACGTTGGCTACTGGTATTGAGGCGAAGAGGGGAGCAGGGGAGGGTGTTCTCACTCTTCTTGCTGCCAAAGTGCTACAGGTGAAAGTAAGGAAAGAAATTGTGTCAAAAAAAGGCAACTGGACAAAAATCGTTGATGAAATGAGAGTCAGGACTGTAAAGTATAAAGACTCAGCCAAGCCCTTTCAACGTGTTTCCCCTTGCATATGATCTGTTCAGGTATGATAGAGGCATGCTGAAAAGAGAGGTGTCCTTCAGCAGAAACAGAAGATGTCTTCCAACAGGCATGTAAGCCCTTTGTGTGCCTCCCTCCCCCTCTGTCTTCTCTTGCAGTATGCAAATCTTTTTTTTTTCCTCTTTTCTTGCACAGCTTGATACGTGATTGGTTCTCTCTTTCAACACAAATGACTGTAGATAGATTTTTCTATTTATATTCGATATCTATGCCTTGGTTCTCAAACATAGAGGGAAAACAATGTAGTTCTGCCTGTAGGAGGTTGAATTTGTAAATATATTAGTTTGGAAATACAATGAGAGATAAAATATTCAAAAAGCAGCCTGCTCTTGTGGAATATTATTCTGCACAGCCAGGGAGCAGATTAATGACACTACATAGAAAAAAAAATAAGATATGCACCATAAAATATGGATTGGAGTAGCAATATGGAGACTAACATTCCAGTCCTGGCAGCCTGTGAAACACGTGTGTTTTTGCAAAGTTTATCATCTTTAAATAGCGAGACTCAAAAGCAGTCATTATTTAATTGGGAGACGTGGCAACAAGAATTGTGGCATGTTCTAGGTGTGAGTGGTATTGTTCTCCTGAATAAGATTCAGGGCTCTTAAGTCTATCTTGGGTGAATTTTGAAGGTGTATTTTTATTTTTACTTTATTCAGGAAATTGTTCTTTGAAACATGCTGTCAAGAGGCCGTCTAAGAGCACGTAGCAAAAAGGTTGTTATATTTGTCCTAATTCCCATTTCATTTTATGAAAACCTAAGCTGCAATCTTTAAGTGCCTTCAGGCAGGAGGAGGTAGGAGAAAACTGTCAGAGCGGGCCGAGGACACTGCGCTACTCCGTGGTGACCTGGGGGTTCTCTGCTTTGTCTGTTTGCTAGCTGGCTACTGGCTGCTCCGAGTGCGACCTTTCGCCTTAGGTTCATACAGGGCAATTTCCAATGTATTATAAAGATGGGCAGTGTGGTGGTGTATCTTACGTACTTTTTCAGTTCGGGTGAAATTTGGCATAGAGCTCCCCCTCCAAAGTCTTCAGCCTAGTTTGCATTTTGACCCGACAGGCAGTAAGACGTGGCATTTGCAACAGTGTTTTGCAAATGTGTGCGTCCCTTAGGCGGTGCTAATAGCACTACCTGTAGTGAAGCTTGCTGGAAATTTCCCGTTAGAAAATACTCTTTAACTCTTGCTGACAACTTTCCCAAAATTCAATAGCTTGGTTTGAAAAATTCCCTTCAAGACATCTGCTTTCAGCTGACTTCCCCCCCCTTAAATTTCATCTGAAGTGGGCATGCTATTTTGAGAATAAGGGTAGAGAGGGAGATCTTTGCGCATAATGAAAAAATCATGATCCTGATATTGAAAAATTGATTCCACGGTGATGATCCAGGATACAAAGTTTGGTGGGGAGAACAGTGTTGGTGTTTCGTGTCAGTGATGTGCTATTTATTATCGCTGTGGACAGTCGCTAAGATCTGACGAGTGTAGATGCATTTGTGAAACCTGCTCATTTTGCAAAGCCAGGCAGAGGCTCCCACTTAATATTATCTGGATCTGCAATTCCTTTGTAATTGCAGTTCTGGACTGCTGAGGGCCAGGCAGTGTCTGTGTCTGAACAGCTGAACCCAGACAGCAGGAGGAAAGGAGGATATTTTTCTTGTACCCTAAATAATGTATGTTAGGCCCAGGCCAGGTAGGGGGAGGAAGCAGCACGGTGCAAGAGTAATAGACTGGGACGCGGATGGGAGAGTTAGAAAAGGACAGAAAAAATATCTGCATATGCAGAATATGTTTGAACTATGCTTGTACACACAAACCTGTGTTTGACAGTCCCCTTTTTAAGAATGCTAGACTTTTCAACTTTTTAATGTAAGGCTTTTTAATGCTCTCTCTCTTTATATGTATTTATAAATGTATGTGTGTGTGTGGGTGTACACACGAACACGCAGAAATATACGTAAGCACACAAACATAATTAATTTAATAAGAGGAAAGGAATGTTATATACAGTGTTATAACTAGCTAATAAGTTTTAATAAACTTTTTTCTTTTCCTGATAAATTTTTGTAAGTGAGCAGCTGTCTTAATCATCATAATCATGAAGCATTTCAGTTTAGTTGATAAATTTTTCGAGGCGTATGTAGATTTTGAAACTATGAAATTTTTTTTAAACAATTTAAAAAATGTTTCATTTGCGGAAAACTTTTCAATTCTAGATTATTTTAGTCTCATGTTATCATAGTTTTCTAAGTCTCACAAAATCATAACATATTTCAAAGCATAAACCCAAGCATTTTTTTACAATCCTTTTGAAATGGTTTCTTCTGTTCTCATAGTGACTTGCCTTCCTCTTCCTTCTTCTGAATACATTTCCTCTGTGCTGCTGTATCAAAGAATTCTTTTTCTTTTTGCTGATTGTTTATATATTTGAAGATACTTGAAGAGGAAGTAAGAACGCCGTACATATAATTAAAGGCCTATCCATGAACTTTTCCTTTTGAACTTCCATTCTACTTACGGGTAAAAGGAAGCTGTTTCCTTATGCCAAGTAACAATGATAAGATCAGAATGAGATTGGCTTGATTACTAGTAGGTACGCATGGTTTTAAAACTTGAATTGTCTAGTGCATGGTTTCTGGATAATCTCTGGGAGTTCAGAATATACATGCCTTCTTTGAACTGTGGTACAAACACAGTCCTTTACTTAAGATGTTACTGCAAACAGCAGTTAAATCAGACAGTGCTACATCTTCTAGAGCTGCTCAAAAGTGCTCTGTAGCATCAGGATGAGATTCTTGTAAGTGCCAATAGGCATTACATACCTAACTGCCACTGAATGAGTGTCTCTTAAGGTGTCTGATGATGGAATATCCCAAATCATCGGTGACTTTCACAGATCTTAGGTGGAGAATAAATTAATGAACACAAGAACAATTTACTAAGGGGAGTTGAAATGGAAATGAAACGGATGTTGGCAGAGCAATAAAACATCCCGTGAGCTGTGTACCTTCCCGAGGCAGACCTATAGCTGATATAAATTGCTTTAACTTGATTGTAGTCTGTCTTAAATGAATGGAGCTATGCTGTCTTATATTAACTGAGGATCTGAACCAATCTTTATTGGTTTTAGGTTTTTTTTATCAGTGTCACGCTTGTGGTGATGTTCTGTGTGGATTTGGAAAAGAAACTGGGAGATATTTGTGGAAAGCAAGCTAGGAAATTATATATAATAATGCAATAGTATATAATAAACATAAATATAAAATATATAATAGTTAATTTAATAACCCTTATTACTTCTTCACTATATCTTTACAGCATAATAACAAAGCAGAAGTGCTGGTGTAATGTAATGGTAAATTCTGATAAGCCATCTTTGTAAATACCGGCAATTGCTCATATCTAGAATTCTTCTAGATATTCTTCTGGAATACTTCTCATAGCTGGAAGTATGCAGAAACACCTATATAAAGATTTATCTTGCTTGTGAACTAAATATTGATGTCTTCCTGTGGACAAAGCCTTCCACTAGTATAAACTGATGTATTCCATTTTACCTCACCTGATGATATGAAGAGGCATGTTATAAAACACCTTTCTGTTGGTATTGGGAATCTTCCTGACATCTGCAGAGGTTTAATATCGCCTCATCATTTGCTTCCACGTACATTGTCTTCCTCTTGTGCTTACAGAAGCAGTTATGCAAACTCATTGTATTTGGTACTACCACAAAGAAAAAAATTGGTAGCAATTCTGTATGCTTGATGCATAAAAAGAAAGAGAGTCCTGTTTACGTAGTTATAGCTATATGGTTCTGCAGGCTAAAATGCAGCAAAAATGAGTTACTGGAATTAAATAAAGTAGCTAGAGTTCCTTGCAATCTCTGAGGCAGGATAGTTTTGGAGTTATTTTTTGAGAAAGGAGGTGTCATTTTTATACATCTATACCAATATTTCAGACCAGAACCAACTCCTCATTTAGCAAACTGAAATCACATTTAATTCTACTGAAACTATGTCTGCTTTGTTGACAACAACAACAACATCCAGATTTTATAGCAGCAAATATATTTCTGTATTAAAAACAGACTCCTGTTTTACTGGGGAAAGCTGCTAGTTGTGTAATGAGTAATTTCATTAAAGTGTTACAAAAACCTGCTGCTACTTCTGTGACAATTATGGTAGAGAAAGGAGAGGGGAAAAATGAGGATTTCAAGGGAAGGAACTTTCCTGGGAACTGGAAATGCATGTTTAGAGCAGAATTCCTAACAGACTAGCACAGTTCGGTCTGCAAACATTGATGCAAGAAACATAAGAATTTACATGGAGAAAAAGCGGGTAATTTAGTTTCGGTATGAGAGATGCTGCTTACTTTTTCTACAGCTGTATGAAAGATAACAAACTGCCACTGATAAACTGAATTAGCATTTTTTAGAAGGTGGTGGGAAATGCTTCGGGTATAGGTTGACTAATCATATATTCTGTGAATCACCTGCCTAACTGCAGAACTGGAGATGAGGTCAATGCTACAACTACTTTCCTTGTGTGTTTGTACTGGCTTAAGGAACTAATGCTTTTAGGATTCAACTAACAGCAAGTGTGTGTCACATGGAAGAAGATCAGCTGAGCAAAATTATTCCATGGAGCAATCTGTTTAGGAAAAAAAGAGGACAAACTTGGTAGCTAATGAAAAATAAGCCTCAGTTAGTACAGTGTTGCTGTAATGGAGATGATAATAATTTAGAAGTAAAATCAGCAAGAGAAGCAGGCTCCTGAATTTTATGAAGACTGTCTTGTATAGTTTTTAACCAAGTAGGCAAGGCTATTTCTATAAAGTTTTTATAGATAGCTATTTATAAAGTATCCTGCATAATAGTCAAGGATTAACTGACCTAAAGTTTCAGTGTTAGCAAATCTATAAATAAAGATTTTTCTCTGGTTTTAAAAATAGTTCAGATTTATCCAGGTAACTTTGCCAATCTGATGTACAGGTGCAAATACACAGGGTTTTGCATTTGTGAGTTGGTGCTTAAGATGCTTCTGCAGTCTTTCTTTCCACCTGTTTCTTTATTTTGGACTCTGTTTCTTTGCCTTTTGTTCATACACCAACAGTGAGCTATGCTAGAGAGAAATACAGCTTGTATGAAATAAACACAACAGTTTTACCACCTTCAGATTGAAAGATGAGAACATAGTTCCATGGCATGTAAGACTGGCCAAAATGTAAACCCTGCTGGGCAACATATGCATTTTTAGGGCTTATTGTCAACCTCCTTTCTTCCAGACACAAATGGATAGAGGAGGACAGGATTAAAAGATTAGTTATGTCAGTTCCTTTTGGTTCCACTATTTTACTGCTTGTTTATTAAACCAAGCTACTGACCAAACGTCTAGTTTCCCCTTGCTGTGAAGGCTGTTTCTTCATGCCTACAATTGATTTTCACACTTTAATCAAAGACTATCCAAATCTTTCAATAGGAAACTCAGGTATGTTTCACAGACTTAAAAAATAGAAAAAAATTAAAAACTTTTACGTTCTAATCATGCAATACAGCTAACTTGTTTACTTTACTATACGTGTCTCTACGTTAGAAAATTCTTTTTCCCCACTGGTGTTTTGAGAGAATACTGCCAGAAGTGATCTCTCCCTTCTTTGCGTACCTGTGTGTCACGATTCTAGGAGCTGCTGCCCACCTGTTGACGCTTTGCTGTTATAGCATGTTTGGAGATAGAAGCCTAGAATATCCTGAGTTGGAGGAGGCCCATGAAGATCGAGTCCAACTCATAACTAATTAAATATTTAAATAATCCTATCCTGTAGCATGATACAGCAAAGCAAAACTAGTGACAAAGCATAAAGTAATTCAAGTTAAGCAGGAACGGTGTATTGGCTGAGCTTACTCACTCACCTTCAGTAATGGAAGCACCCAGTGTTGTGGCTATTGCAGTACATCCTGCAAGTATATCCTGAAATACATTTGGTAATGGGTATAAGAACCCTTTCATTTATAAAGGGATGGATAACAATAATCCCTGGAACATAGTGTCTATGTTTTACCATCAGGTTTTAGCCGTAGTAACACTGACAAAATATAATGTAGTGAAAGACCTGAAACATCTCTATGCATGAATGTGGGGAGGTTGAGGATGGTACTCAGAGAGCTTACTTTTGAGATTATGAGGTCGCTAAAAATGTGTACCATTTCAATTTTAATATTAGAAGTTTACTAAGTCGCACCATCTATTGTAAGGCTTTGATCTTGTAAATACTGGCACTGTGCACAGCAGGAGCATTTGATTTAAGGTGAGTGCATACAGCGACTGCCACAAAACTCAAGTGAAGTTAAACAAGCAGCTGAGGGCTCTGTATTATTAGAAATCTTGAGCTCCTTGTATACCTCTCGTTCTTAGCCATATTAGGTAGGAAATGAATACGGAGTGTGAACAGGGAAAGGGCTATAAAATTATGTAAGCTCAGCCTTCATCTGACAAAGGAGATGCCGGCTTACATACTTCTGTTTGCAGTGTAGCCACCCCGCAGTTCTTTCCTGAATGTTGCAGTGCATTTCTTACCTTATCTGCTTTTCTCATCACCTTTTAACTCAACTGTACATCCTACTGTCTATTCCTGCATGGTATAAGAGTGATTCTAGCTAGTGATTCCTAACTGCCTCCCTCCTCCCTTTCTGAACAATCATTTCGCTTTCCTTGTTATACCACTTACTGTGCCCCAGCATTCACAAAGGCAAAGCAATTAGTTCAAAGACCCAAGCACATGCTATACACTGGAAAAGCTGCTATTATTTGCAATCACTTAATTTGCTGAAACTAGAAATTCAAATCTCTACAAAGCTCTACTGCAAATAGTATTCCCAGACCTTTATGCCTCGCTTATTCTGTCGTTTTAAACGGTGTATCTGCATTCAGTGGACAAACTACCTTTTTGTGAATTCAGCAGCAGTACTTTGTCATCCTAAAGAAAATTACTCAGAGGACTACAGTATGATAGTAATTTATCAGCAGTACTACTGTATGGGATTGTGGATTGTCTTCTATCTTCCTACCACAGAAGTGTCTGCTTTGCTTTCTCATTATTTTATCCCTTTGCTTATAGGCTTGGTAGGAAATTAGGATATTTTACTTATAGCTAGTGATGATTGTTATTTTTATTCACAAAAGGCAAGGACTGGGAAGTTATTAAACGTATTCTCTTGAGTGAAAAAGATAATCATCACTTTATCATTTTTTGTGACTAAGATTCTCTATTTGCTTCATAGAATTACTGTGGTTAAAGGAGGACTGTGTGTTGGGCCTTAAATTAGCATGACCATAAGGAGATTCAGATCAACGGCTGCTGATATAGATATGATATGTTTAGTACTATTTCATTCTTGTGGAAATGAGTTATTTTTCTGTCCAGTGCCCACATAGAAGATAAACATAATTCCATACTGACATATGAATAGCTGTTCATTACTATAATGTTCTAAGGAAAAGTACTTTTGTCTCTTTGCAGTAGCATATGGCTGGAGGTTTAGGATACAAAACTACAGCTCTTGAATAGCTTGTACTAAATGAGCTTTTTCAGCTATTATTTGCAGCATTGTGAATAATCTTATAGTATGAATAGAAATACCACTCTGCCATAGTTATCATTTAGCTAATGCTTTTCATATATTAACATTTACATAACAAAATTACATCAACATCTTTGGCTTACGCACTCCATTAACTAACTTGATTCAAGTTGTCACTCTATGTAGTTTGGCTTTCATTCAATCCTGTTTACAAAAATGAAGGGTTTGAACACCAATCTGATTTAACATGTTGTATGAAGTACCTACTAAAATTTTGCTACCGGTGATATTCAAATCATAAGTAATCTTGTACATCAAATCCTCCCAATGGGAACAGTGCATTTGACCATGCATTGTTTGAATTTTAAAATTCTCTTCTTAGTGATTTATTTTCTCAAAATTGCTAACTGCCAGCAAAAACCAAAAAGTAACCCCTCACAACCCTTACCCATTCACAAATCCTTCTGAAATTATACAATATCCTTCTACTTTTGCTAAGTTTTGCAGTAAAATGCTTTTATTTTTGTTTTTCTTTCATTTCAATTTCTTGTAGCTTATTAAATTTTTCACTTTTAAAGTACTGTGTGTTGCTGCTTTTCCTCCTTTGTTTTGTCACACATTTTTGAACTTTCCAGTGTATCACCTGACGTGAGCAAGTTTTTGTTTTCCTTTCCTTGACATCTTTTTGCTGTTTTAAGGCTTTCTTTTACTCTGGCACAACAAAAAATGAGGAGAAAGTAATACCATTTTGGAAATGAAATCACCATTCAAAAGGAAATTCAGAGAATAAGTCAAGTTATGGCATCTTACTGAAAACTTAACAAGATCTAGATGCAGAAATTTAGGGTCCAGTTAACTAAGGTCATTCAAATAAACCAGGGGGATTACTCCTGTGATTAAATCCTTATCAGCATGGATGAAGGATCAAAATGAATAAGGCATAACTGCACCACAAATTAGTTATGGTTGAAGTATTTCATGGAATGCACCCGCAACTGATGTTAAAATGAAAAATGAATGACCACAATAACTGCTCTCCTAAAAAAGGAAAGTAAGTGAGGTTTTTTGATGCATCATACAAGTTTAAAGTGGATTTTTGCTTTGGAGTCCTGTAAAAAGAGAACAGCATAGAGATAGCAAAACTGTAGCTGCAGCATAGAAGTAACAAGGAAGACAAGGCACCCCAGACCACGTGATTTTATACGAAAATGATTTGAAATTATACTGGATAAGTGCGTTTACATATTGAGCAAATTATGGCAATTTACTTTTGCTCGGGGGTGATGAAGAAATATCCTGATTTCTCTGCCATCACAAAACTTGTCTTGGTAAGGTTTTTACATGACCCATTGCTGTAGTATTTGTTGTTTGGATAATGTAGTTCAGATGAATGCTTTGAATTTCTAATGATATTTTGCTTGTGTCCAACTTTTGCAAATTAAGAGCTTAATTTCTTTTGTGCCAGAAAAAATACCAATAAACCTTCATCTAACAATGATCGGCTCAGAGACCATATCCTTCCTCTGTCACATGAACTTATTGGCTAGTCAAAGAATTCTAGTGTTCCAGTGATCCATGACCATGTTCGAGTGGTATTTACACCTTCTAAGATAAAAGTGATTGGGTAAAGGATCCGAGCAAAGGTTTTATCTCAGTCTAAACAAGTGATTCTCAGATGGTCTGTGTTCTACTTGTAATCTTTGTTGACCAAATCTGTAAATATCACACAGATTATCTTGGTGTATTCCATTTAAGCAAAATGTTGTATCAGGCACGTGATGAGGTTGTGTTTCTTCATGAATTCTTAGAGGGTCATAAAACAACTTTGCTAGAGTTTTTTCTTTTTTTTCTTTCAACATAGAAAAGGTAAAAAAACCCAATAAAGGTTAGAACTTAATTTCTGAAATTCTTGCTTATTTGACAAAGGATCAGCACCATTGAGAGCCAGGGATTTACTCTTTTTTTTTTTTTTTTTTTTAATGCTGGTGTGATTTAAGAATGTTGAATGCCTTGAACTCTGTACATGCAAGCATTTGTCTAGATGGGGATGTTCCATCAGATCAGTTTGCTTGTTTTGTCCAGCAGCATGTGATTGATAGAAAGCATGTTGATACTGCTTTGCTAAGTTTGCTCAGGTGCTTGTTAACTAGGGTTTTCAGATAGCACTGCAGTTGCGTAAATTAGCTATGAAATGTTGCAGATAAACGTGCTGTAGCATGGTGTTCTTGTCCTCCACTATAGATACTGGAATGTTTACCATTGTACACTGTGGGATGTCACTGCTACCTGAAGAAAACTATGGTCCAGCTTAACAAACCTTTATGATTCACTCTAACATCCCGTAATTCTCTGTGTTTTGGAGCAGTTGGTTAGCATGTGGAACCTGCTGTAGAGCACCAACAAGATGGTGCACTGGCAGCTGGAGTGAAACTGGGGCTGGTTTAGCTTGGCAGCTATGTCTGTCTTTGCAGAGGTGCATCTACAAATATAGGAAGGATTTGAAGATGGGATTTAGCAGATTTTGTTCCAGTTTTTGGAGCATCTATGGAGCAATGGTTTGGGGCTTGACTCATGAAAAAATTGTAGTGCAGAACTGGGTGACCAGCAATGGCATCAGAACTCCATGATGAAAAAGGCTGCTTTTCTATGGTTGCTGTTAGGCCTGTAAGATGCTTTCGTACAAGAACATTGTTGGGAGGAACAAAAAAGTTTTTTTCACTGTTGCAAGACACCGTTGATCAAGCTGGAAGATTAGTCATTATCTAGTCCTGAAGGAGCAGAATGCCACGTTCTCTAGGAACTCCCATGCTGTCAGGAATAAGGAAGAAGATTTTGTTCTTTGCTCTTGCATCTTGTCACTCTCGTAGAGTCAACTTACCCTCTTGCTGTTTGAAGTCTTTCAATGGATGTTTGGACAAGAGACAAGAGTTGTTTAACTATACCGTAAGTGGCTGCAGAATGAAGGCAGAATGTTTATTTAGAAGACTGAAGGGTGCATGGTAGTGCTTTGTGACAAGTCTGAGTGTTTCTCAACAAATGGAGTTCTTCTGCTTCCAGGGAGAGTTATGTGCTACATGTGATATCTTACACTTTAAGAGAACATCACATGTGGAAACAGGCATTTCAGGGCGAAAAAATAGCTATTCTAACACAATACAATATTCTAACAATAATAATAACAATATTCTATATTCTATAAATAACAATATTCTGACATAATACATAATTACAAAATGCTCAAGATTTCACTCTGACACTGAAATTTAACTCAAGACTTTAAAGACTTACAGGCACTACAGTAACAACAATTTACTTAATATGTACCCATGGAAACTTCAGGTTTTTGTACTTTTTCACTCTGTGTTTTCTTGCTGCACTTGCATTATCCTATTTTTTCTTTTAAAAACTGTTAGGTGATCCACAGATATTTTTCATGGCATATAAATTTCTTTATCGGTTTGGTTTGTTCTTCCTCATGTACAAACTCTACAAACCTGATTCCAATAACACTTTAGAATGAAACTTTGTTAGTCTAGTGAGAAAAGGTGGGCACAGCTTTCTCAGAGCCAGCATGTTGCGTTGCTTGTTGATTTATAATATTGTATGGTTTGTAAAAGACAAAATGATAATTTCACACAAACAAGACACCAGTGCATAACTCTCCCCACTCTAAGCCTGAAGCAGTTCATGCTTTTCTGCCCAGTTCATTTTGTCTTAGCCACAAAATAGTATAAACAGGTATAGCCAGGGCTATAAACTGTGTAGAGTTTAACTGTTGTGCACAGTAGAGTTTTAAGCTCCGAGCCTTAAACAGTAAAGCAGATTTCAATTCCTAAGGGTCTTACCATATTTTTAGTTAGGACTAAAATATAACAGTTGCCTGAGGAAGAAGTTTTAGTTAGAAAATATTTGAGGTAGGCAAAAACCATATTTAAATTTTACTAAAAAATGAGAATTCAGCACCAGTTCTCAGAAAATATAACATCTTAAGCCACAGGAAATCTGTCTGAACAGTATTACTTAGGTGGGCCATTGAAAGTATTTACTAGAGCTTGTGATACCTGCCAGACAGAGCGTATGGGCTGGCACACTGTGCAGCAGGGTGAATTTTACCCACTACTCATCTGGGACTCCAAGAGGAAAAGTGAATTAAAAAGTTCTCTAACCTGTTCTAATGAAGCTACTTGTTAGTGTCTTTTCTGAGATTGTCAGCTGTATGACTCTTGTGATCGACACATCTGTCCACTGAGATGGACAACTGAGGAGTTCACTTTGTTTTAAACAGGCTCTCCGACAACTACAAGATCCTAATCGTCCCAGTCTTGCAATGGCTGTTGAGACTTCTGCTCTAAATGAACAGCCACCACTGAAGCCTGATGAATGTTGGCTGATGGAAGGGGAAATCTCTGCATTTAGTAGAACTTTGCTGCTTCTAATTAACGTCATCTTTCCTTTGTCTAAACCATACTTGCTTGTGCCAGCAAGAAAGCCTAGAAAAAAATGCTGTCTATGGAGAGAGATATCGCAGCTATTCAGATAAAGGTTGGACCAGGTGATCTTTAGAGGTCCCTTCCAACCTGGGGTGTTCTGGGATTCTGTAAATGGGGGCCAGGTAAACAGCAAGGTGTGTGCATTGATATTGAGAGACACACTTGCCTGGTGTCCCACAGAAGGAGACCTGTTGCACTGACCAGTGTGCTTATGCTACTGAATCAGAAGGGTGCGATTCAGTTAATCAGATTCTTTGCTTAAGATGGTGTTGCTTCTTTATAGATATAAGGAAGTTTTATACTACGTGCAGCCTAATTATATGTAAAATAAGGAGTTCTCAGGTTTTAATTTTTCTGTGACTACTGTGAAGGATGGACAAAGAATATTTTATAATGGACAAATAACTGCCTGCTTCAGGAAGCAAGGAAAATAGGAGCCAAATGTAAGAATGAGTAACAGCATTTATACACAGTTGTGATTCAAGGGATAGAGTCACCGAACAGCTTCAAAGATTCCTGCTAGTTGACAGGACATTTGGAACAGACTGAGATGAGAAAAAAGCATTCCCTCTGCATTACAAAACACTGGCATTCTCTTTCAAACTGCTAATTAGGAAAAATAGGTAGCACCCACGGATGAAAGCACTGTGTGCATCAGACTTAGAAATAAAGACATGGAATTCTTCGTACTAAGCATCTAGATGTTGGTCCCCCATAATCTTGTTTGTGTGTCCAATAAACAGAACTTAGAAGTGTAAAGGACTATTGTCTCTAAATATTTTTTTTTCAGATTTGAATTGCTTTTTGTTTAAAAGATTGATTTCCCTGAGCATTATTGTGGGGTATTTCTACCTTAATACTCATGAATATAAACTTATTTTACAGTCAAATGATTTGCAACTCACAGTATCATAATATGTTTGATAATTGCAAACTCTCTTTGAGAGTACCTGTTAAAGACTACAGACACATCAACTCTTGCTAAACTGAAACAGAGAGAAAAGCATCTGTTTGGTAGGTACCAAGACTTTCAGAGTCTTAAAACCAAGCTTGACCAAAAAATAAGTGCAGAACAATAATGCTTATTTTGATTTTTTTTTTTAATTAGATGTGTTGCAGATATGGTACAATCCAGACAGGATAACAGTGCTTGGGAAATGTCTGCTAAGTTATGAAATTGATTCTCTGTGTGTGTTTGTGTGAAATTCTGCTTAACAGCATAGCCTTCGATGTGGCTGTTTCTAGGAGCAAGATTGTCTGAACCTTGGCCATAAACACTGAATACTTCTAGCCCAATGAAGCAAAGCACAGGGATGGAGCATGGAAAATCCCCAATGATCAAACTGAAGCAGAAAAGTTAATGGAGGTTGTTTTTAAAAAACAGCCTGTTCTCTCAAGAAATGAGATACCGGGTGGAGAAGTAGAAGTGAGAGAATTTTTCACTTCTACCAAGTAACACTGACAAAATTCTTAAGATTCTCAGGGCTCGCAAGGGATTTCGGGACAACTGCATTAAAGGATATATTGTTCTGTAACTCACTTTCTCTAAGAGTAGTAAAATGAGGGTGTTTCAGACTTTTCTTTGCATAGCCTGAATTAATTCTTTGAAACGTTGCATGACTTCCTCCTATGAAGCTGCTGTTCTGACTGCAGCTACACTCTAGGATAATGTTTATGATAAGACAGCAAGAGATGTGAGAAGACTCTGTCCTAACTCTGAGACTTAGTGTAGTTGTAATGTGGAGCCTGTCTCTACTCAGAAACGGTAACAAGTAAGAGATTTGACCCTTTGTGGCATATATGGATGGTACATCTGAATTTTGTCATGCATATCTGCTTTTGCTGCAGTGCAAGAGCTATTTGCTTAGTTATCCACTTAAAGGATGTTGTAGTTTCCCTGCAAAATGGGGCTGAGGTCAATAATCTCAAGCCCATTATTATGGCAAAAGATTGTCTTATATTTCATCTTGACTGAGATCAAATGTTGAACTACATATTAGTCACCTGTATCTTTTTTTACTAAAGTGTGGTTGTCAGTTTTCAAATGTATATGAAATATTCAGGTACATATATGGAAATGTTTCACACTGAGAGTTTTATATTTCTTTATCTAATGGGAAAGTGTCTTTTATTCTTCTGTGGATTAATTATTCTTACATAATATCTTTAGGCACAGGAGTTGTGAAGGTGGCTTATAATCCAGGAGGAGAGGGACAAAAGAATCTCCTGAACAGATAAAGTTTCCTGAATGTTCATATTTGCCAGGAAAAGAATGATAGATGTTTAAATTTGAAGGAGTCTCCTCACCTTTCAGGGCCCCCTAAATAGCTATGTGGTATAAAAGCTACCCTTCTCTAAGCTGAAATACTTTCCTGCGAATGGGTGCAGACTCTGGAATCGGTTTGAAAATATAAGGGCCAGAGTAAGCAAGTGAAAAAGGACTGCTTTTCTGCTGGGAGGGCCTGGAATACCAGCCTGGCAAAGTGAATGCAAGTGTGGGAAGAGATCATGCAACAGAGAAAGCAGAAGGCCACTTTTTTTTCCCCCCACCATTTGTACTCCATGGGGGCTTACACCTGAACAGCAATAACTTTGTCAGAAACCTTGTCATACAGCTAGTGGATTACTGAACATTTTAATTGCCCTGCATTTGGTTGCCTTTTCCAGGACCACTCTCCTCTCCACTCAGCATGTTGTGCATCAGTCAGCCACTTTTATTTATATCATATGATTATTTATATCAGCAAAAATTGTTTCTGCATCTGTGCAGTGAGTGAATAACACAATGTGATGTATTCTGAAGTGCTTCCTTGTAATTTAATCACTATGCATGAAATCTCAGGAATAAGAAAGCTACTTTTTAATAAAAATTGCTATTACAAAATTTATTGAGCCCATCAAAGCTACCATCCAAAGCAGATTTTTATGGAGATGATCTCTTTTAATTCTCTGCTCAGCAAAGTCTCAGGTGAACTACCACTATAGGAAACTAGCTGCTTAGAAGATGTTTTGCTCCAGACATTTTGTGTTATAGGCAGATGAATGGAAGACTGCATCAAAGAGCTTCATTTTTTTTCATGGTTCAGTGTTCAGGTGGAATATGAGTGCAACCACAGCAAATGCTGTCAGCCTTACATTCATCTCGGGAACCTTTCCTCCCTTCCCTAGAGAGAAAGTGAGCTAAGAAAAAGGAATCTATAGAGTTGCATCTAAAATTCCCTAATTATATCAAGAGGTATTTCTGGGGGGAATTAAAAAGTGTAAGGCTAAAACGAGGCACATTTTTTGTTTTCTTTATGTTGCTCATATATGACACTGCCTGTTCTAAGGTGTCCACAAGACAATATGAACACATCATTTTGTATTGAAGAATTACTCAGTTTTTAAGCTACATTTTCAATGGTCATTTTTTCCAAAGTTTTAATTACATTATAATACTGAAGATATAATTTTTAAATTTTTTTTTTCAAATTGGGCACATCGATTAGATATGTGCACTGAAATCTCTTGGCAGCTTAACTTAGGTGGAGACTTAGTTATCACTGACCTCATGCCGGCCCAGCTTTCTGCACAGACATTGCTATTTTTTATTTTACTGGTAGGAAATTGCATGAGCGCAAGTTCATCTAGCACTCACTCTAGTAATAAATTAACTTACTAATGTATCTACATTTTGTGAATAGCGAGATGGTTAGCCCCCTCAAAAACCTGCCCAAACTCAGACTTCACACTGGCAAGTATATAATGAGGTTATGACTGCATAGCTGTAGAAAGTACAGGTGCTAATTGGAGAGGTTTGGCAGGTGATTGGCGTATGAAAGTGGCATATACTTTTGAGATACTTCAGAAAAAGAAACTGTACAAAGGTAGTGCCATCCATTAGTTGTTTCTCTTAAATTGTATTTTCCTGGAGATACATCACTAAATATTCTGCCATATGTTGTTGACCTAAAATTCTTACCAACATTCATGTAAATTTAGAATGCTAACAAACTATTTTTCCAAAGCAGCCTGCTTAGTGAAATTTGTGATCCTTATGAGAAGGATGCCTTGCAGCACAATCTCTTACAGCTGCTGTTGCTATGATGTGGTTCTTTTGAGGCAGTACTTACTGATCTGCCATAAAAATTATGGTAGCACAAACTGCAGTTCATGAGGAAACGTAGCTGCAAACATACCTGTTAATGTGGTGTATCATGTAATGGAAGTATTAAGTAGGAGTTGGCCCATCTGTATATCTGGCCTGACACCTGGTAGGATTTTCACTGTAAAGACAGGCTAATCACATGGCTGCGTCTTTCACTAGAAGACAGATTTTGGTCGGGAACCCTGTAGAGTATCAGTCTCGTTCTTCCTTGCCTGGCCTTTCCTTGGTTTATCCTGGGCTGCTTTCAGGCCATGTGTCTTTATACTCCAGGAAACACCACCTTTAATGTAGCAGTAAGATGGTGAAATAAATATGGGCATATGAGAGAACACAAGGCAAGGCAAGGAGAACACGATGTTGCCACTTTGCAAGTGGATTTCTTCAGGTGTTGACAAGAATGACCAATGTGAGAAGTCTGATACATAGGAAGGTAGCAGGAGAAAAAGACATAATCTCATGACAAGAATAGGTATGGTTTCGTGTAGAATGTAGGTTAAGAACATTAGTAGCAAAGCAATGATTAAATGTAAGGCCTTTGGTGCATTCTAAAATGCATTGAGAGCACCATTAAATGTAAACTGAATTTGCTTTTTAAAAAACAAAGCAATATTAAACAAGGGGCTGTGAAACCATCGTTACCAGTAACTGGAAATTTATCATGCAGCTACTGTGCTGCCAACTAGCATGAAGTTATTGAATAGAAGGCAACAAACTGGGGATTTCTTAAATGGCAGCCCTGATGTTAGTTCATTGGGGTTTGCAACTGCACTCACTTATGTATTGCCAAATGTTTGAGACATTAATTATTTAATTTAATTATTAAATCTAATTTCTGTAGGATAGACAAGTATGTTTATTTTAGAGTTGTGGTAAGACAGAGGAGAATGCACAACAGCCATGTAATAAGTCTGTGGCAGATCAAGAATAAAAATTAGGAGACAAGAGTATAATTTAGGATTTCTGATTCCTGCTCTAACATTAGGCACCCACTATATTTTACAGTAAAAAACAGTTGTCTCTAGACTTTGGTGCCTATTGGGCTACATGGCAGCTATGGGAGAGTTTTTGTGATCAGAATTTTGGTCATAGGTGTTCATGTTCATTGCCTGTCTCCAGTCAAACACCTGTGGTTTGTTGTTGTTGTGGCTGGTTTTTTGTTGCTTTTTGGTGGGTTTTTGTTGTTGTTTTAATCTGGCCTTATATCATTAATCCTACAATCTGTTCTTAATCTAAAATTCTTGAATAGTTATGCCTGGAAAGTGATAGTATAATTGGGTTGATGGTCAGTTTTATTTCACAGTTCGGCAAATACACACCTCTGCAGTTGAGTAGACTTTCTGCTCTGTGCTGTTTTCCCAATGAACCTTGAAGAGAAAGTTGTAACTGGATGTAACATTCCCTTGGATGTCAAAGGACTAGAGGACTAAATCACAGATTAAGACTTACAAGTCAAAATAATTTTTTTCATGATAACCTCATCCCCATTGTCTTTTAGTTATGAAATCAAGCCTTAGTGGTGGTGGTGTGGGACATTTTTGTTATAATGAGAGTAAGAGACTGTTTCTGTTTTACAGGATGGCTCACAGTACATTAATATACCCCTTTAGAATGCTAATTGCTCAGTCAGAAAGGTCCATCAGTCCAAGCCATTTTATATGGGATTTACCTTTATATTTTCTTGTAATTATATTTTTCTTTTCTTTGTGTTTTTTTTGGTTTTTTTTGAATAATTCTCCCTTACTGCTGTCCTTGAATAAAGAACTAATTTTAAATGGGTTGTTGCCAGCCTAGGGTCTGGCCTTTATACTCATTCCTTACCATTAGCCTGAAGGTTTAATTCAAGTTGTATTTAGTGGAATACTTTTGTAGTCCTTCATTTACATGTATGCCAACAAGCTTAAATGCACTGCAACCTTGGAAGACTTTCAAAGGAAGTAATAATTCCTCTGAAATAGGTCTTTTGAAAGCTTTATCTTGTTCTTTCTCTTTTTGTTAATCTTGGAGCCCCTTAGCATGTCAAAGCAATTTTTCTAATGTCACATCTTCTAGACATTAGCATGAAAGAGCTTTAAAAGATGATTTGAGAAAGAATAAATGTTGAATGAGCATTTATTATAGAGCCGTTTATGCTACATTTGCATTTTGACTATATTTTTGACGTGAAATGTTTGAAAAGCAGGCTAATTTGAAAGTCAATAGTCCCTAAACAATGTATACTACAAGTCTGTTTACACTGAACTGTTTCCTTTGTGCATTAATTTACAAAAATAAGATTTCATTAGGCTTAAGCTGATTTGTTTATAGGGATGAGATTAAACTAGTCTCATTAGTCTTAACATTGAAATGGTATTCCCTTTAGAAATTTGGTAGTGATCAAATGTTCCTCTTTTACGTTCAAGAGAATAGGGACAAACTCATCAGTCAATTGATAGTGATCTTATTTGAATTGTCATTCCTTCCAATTCAACTATTATGGAAATTAATTACTGAATAATACCCATGTCTGGAATGCGAAGAATAATATTTATTTATTACAGTACTAGAAAGAAATTTAAACTTTTTAAATTTTCAAAACATGGCAGACTGAAATTGTCTGTGTGTATAGTAGCTAACAGGCTGAAGTTGTGCATAATTTGAATGATTTTATTTATCTCTGTGCACAGAGACTGGGCAAGATAGCATTTGGAACATTGATAGCAGTAATTGTATGCTACCAGGGTAACACATCATGAATCATCCATGTGGGTATGTTACCCACATTCTCCATATTCTGGAGAAAGTACCTAAAAGAATTTTGGCTTTAAGGCATCACAATATTCTATATATGTCATTTTAAAAGTCCACACTATTGTGAGGATTCTAGAAATACTACTTTGCAGACAGCTTGCTAATTACCAAAATTTAGAGGAAAGTAAGGAAAAAAGAGGATCTTCCTTCCATTTTTACATTTCCAGTGAAATCTCATCTTCAGTAGAAGGATCAATATATTAACGAAGAGCAAAAGAATAAGCAAGATTGATATCTGTAATGGTCAAAAAAAAAAGATAAAAATGAGGATGGTGCGAGCACTCAGCAGGCAGTAAAAGAAAACTAGATAGGCTATACCTTCAGATAGCCACCCTACATAGGTCCTATCATAGTCCCCCAAGTCTGTGATATGTTAGGAATTTGGAGAGCTGTTGATCTTTTAACTCCAGAAGAGAAATTCCCTCTTCTCTGTAGAGGTCCAGTAGTCACATCAGTCGTCACAGATACTGTCTTTTAAAAATTGTTATGTGTATTGATACGTATTAACATTAGTTAATATTATTTTTGAGAATTACTGATGTGGAAGGTTGTGGTTTTTTTTTTTTTTTTTTTTGAAACATAGCAGGTTTTATCATAACGATGGGATTATTATTTCCTGGATGATATTTGTGTTGTAATTTCTTGATAAGTTCCTGTCACTGAGTCCTCAGTACAGGAAAGAGTCAGAGTCTGTATTGGTGCAATAACAAAAGAAGGTGTAGCATAAAGAAGGGAGGGAGTGAGCATTTAACCATTGCATAAATCCTATAAGGAATAGTCTTTGATTTAAGTAATGCAATAGTGAACCCACCTTTTCCTTATCCAACCCTTACTGCTATCCAGAGAGGAACTGCACTTTCCCCAGCCTAGAAACCTTAAAATACTGCTAATAACCCATCATTCTGATGTCAAGAAAGCCATAATCGTTCTAAGTATGGTTAATGTGCAATTACACAGAAGCTGTCCTCCTTAAACAATCCTTTTTAAGTTCTCACAACATACAGAGGGCAAGTCTTGTGGCGCCACATTATAGAGATCAAAGGGCCCTGGTAGTAGCAAGGATTCTAAAGTACCAATAATATCAGAAAAAGCGGAATCCACAAAAATGACCAACTTCTCCGTGGGTGTTCTTGGAAAGTATATTTTTCATTCCTCTTGAGAATCTGGGTTACTGTTTTTAAAAAGCTCTGTTGAAATATATATTCCCAGAGCAGCAACTCACTGAAGAAGATTCAGGATACAACTAAATACAATATGGCCTAGTGTAGGTATGTATACATCTTCAGCTATAGAAAAGATGTCTGGACTATTTGATTAGGTGTTTATATGTATTTATGTGGAGAGATAAATATGCACACATGAGTGTGTGTTATATGTTTAAACTTACATATACAGTTGCCAGCACTATCTGAGTATTTTATAACAATTATTTGAGTACTTGAAGTGACAATCTAATTGAGAGTGGATGGCAGGGAAGGGTTTAAATCTGAAATATAACAGAACTTAAATGGACCCCCCCGACTCTTCAGATGGTATTTGCTGTAAGAGAGTACAGAAAGAGCAAGTGAAAGATTTACATTCTTGCTGTCATTCTCAGACAGACACAAATATACGGAGAAGGAAAAAGAAACTCTTTATTTGTGAACTTTCTGAATAAGGGGAGAATGTTATCATAAAAGTAGGATTTTTAAAAGGGAATTGTTGAAAATGGCCTAAGAATAAAACTTTTGAACACTGTCTCTTTTTTTTTTCCTTGGTATGAATAAAAGCTCTAAAAGCTCTAGCCTTTAACCTTTTCGGGTCTTTCTATTCATTTTCTGAAGAGATTTACATGAGAGATGTTCTTTTTTTTTTTGAGTTGTTTGATATAGGTGATGATCATGTAAGTGCAAGGGCCTGTCTTTCTCAGGATCTTAGACCTCAGCGCTGAGCTAAAAGCTTGGTCTCAGCAGTGGATAGCAGATGAAAATACCTCTGTCCTCCTTCAAATGTTATTTCCCTGGAAGTTTTATCATTTCAGGGCTAATGCTTTACTACTTGGGTGCCTGCAAAGCCTAGCCTTCGGATAAAACTGTAAGAGGCTGTATAGTACCCTGGGCAATCCTGCGAGGACATCTACTAGTATGAAGTAGTTGCCTGGAGGCTGGACTTTGTCAGTCATATATGTAGTACTCTGAGTCCCTTCACGCTTTCGATGTATGCAAGTGGGTTTTGCCCGTGCATTTAGAGATGTGAACAGAAACATTCTTTAAATGGGAGGCTTGTAGAGAAAGACAAATTCTGAAGTCAACAGTCCTATTGCCTGAGTAAATTCTTGCCCTGTGCATGCCTTTTGGAAACTCACTCAGTACTAAAGCATAGCAATTCAAGAAGCAGAATGCTTGTACTTGGAATTGAACATAAAGTCCCAATCACAGTCCCCCTTATATTAGACATTTTGTGGCTTCTTTTATGTGAATAAATAATAATAGACTAGGCAAATGCTGGCTTTCCTGAAGTTTATTTAAAATAAAAAATCCCATTCCATTTACTCAGTCTAGGATTTAATTTATTTGGCCTAATGGATTATTTTTTTCAAATTCCAGCTAAATGAGTTTTTCTGCTTGCTGCATACTTATCTTGCACCTTGACCATTTCTTTCTTTGTATCACTCAAGACTTGCTTTCCAAAATTTATTCCCCGTTATTTCCTCTTCAGCAGGAGGAATTACTGAACTATTAGAAGGAACAGTTAAGCAATTTCACCATGTTTCACAGTGCATTGCATTAATGACCACCTTACACTATATTCTCCTCTTCCCCCCGTCCCCAACTCTGACTTATTGTATCAGTGATTGCCAAAGTTTTTGTTTGTGCTACAATCTGGGGTAGTGGCAGCAGGGACTGCTGATCTGACAACAGCTACTACTGTATTTTGTCAGGTTTGCTTTGGATACTGTGATAAGTAGTTTCTGAACCTGCCCATGACAGGGGAGTAAAAAAGGACTTTTTTTTTTCCTAGTTATGATCACCTGCTCTAAAACACCTTTTCTAAATAAATTTTGCTTCACTAGAATGTTGGAAACATGGGGACTAGAAAGCACACAGAACTTCATTTTCAGAAAGACAGGAATTGGGGACTGCAGCAGCCACCTCTTGACAACTGCCTTGTGCTCCCTCTTAAGCAAACCCCAGCCATACGAAGAGGCTCAAAGTGTTTAGCAGAACCTTAGATTGTATTTAAATATTTAGATAGGAGCCACAATTTTATCCTATTTTATAAGATAATGTCTGCAATTTCCACATATTTGGGTCACTTCTACCCTTTGTAAATTATCACTTTTTACCTTTTATAATGAGCCTTGGTGTTTCAAGTTAATTTAATCCAGCTCATCTACCCAATAGCTTTATTCTGTCATAATGTACTCTCCTGATCTTTTTTGACCGTCTCCCCATTTTTGGTTTCCTCATGTCATCCTGCTTTCCTGATTTTAATTTTATAAGTTCATTCACTTTCTTCAGAAAGATACCTTTCAATACATATATATTTTCAATAGATGTTTCATCTAATTCATCTAATAGATGTTTTATCTAATTCATATTTTCAGATGTATGGTCCCATTTATAAATAATTTACTTTCATGCTACCCATTAGAGTTGTGTTGTTGTTGTATTACTTCTGATATATTTGTGCAAAGCTTAATACGTGAATTATGAATAAATAGCAATAAGCAGAATAAAACAGAAATCCTGCTCCTCTGGGATGGATACTTCAGTGTTACGAATATATTCCTGGAAAAATGTAACAATGACCATAGGTGAAAATATTAATTCAACATTTTATATGTTGTAATTTTAAAATTGTCACTCTTACAGCTTCCTTGCTGAAAAGAAATTCAGCTTTTGGATAATAAAACAACTGTGTGTAGGACAGGTATTGTTGTATTACAGTGCCCACTTCTACTTAAGTTTAGAAGACTCAGAACAGTGCAAATAGTCTGAGAGTTTATCAGGTGATTATTTTACACGGAAGCACAGATTTGATGGGCCTTACCATTGTGCAGATTTCTAAAGGTTACCAGTGCTGGGTAATTCTTCTGCAGGCAGAATTTTCTAGTTAAAACTTCTGCTGAGTTGTGTTTTTGGAAGGTGAAGGAATGTTAAGTATAATGTAGCAAAAGCTAACCCGTGATAACTGTGCTCTTACCTAAAACAGATTTTAAAAAAAAAAATCACTGAGGGTTGCTTTGTTCACTTCCCTGAAGATGGAAAAGAAGGAATTAAAAAGAGAGGTGCCTAAGAGATTTTGAACAGATGGTTACCTTTTGAGGTGCAGGTTAGGAGCTCATGGAAAAGGCAGAAGTCAGACTTCAGAATCAGTTGAATCGCCTTGAAAGTTAAACAGCTCACTGGTTTCTCAGAGTGGTTTCTCATTGCTTCTGGCTCCCTCTAGGAGCCCAGTAACCTTAGAACCAGAGCTAATCTATTTCTGTTCCTGTTTCTACGCTCTTGAACATGTTAAACTATTCAGGTGGAGAGCAATGTCTGAGGTTGAGTTATTGATCAGCAATTGAACAGAATATATAACTTGACGGGGTGTTAATTAATTAAAATGTTCGTTCACAATGCAGTTTTAGAGTGGCATCAAATGGGATGTGCTACACAAAATTATATTCTAGTAATTCTCCTTGCTGACTGCAGTCTTTTATTAACATCTCGTTTAATGTCTCTGGGTCCTGGTTAGTCAACTGTTACTTTGATAGTTCTGCCGGTATAAACAAAACTTTCATGTTGAATGCAGTTTGCATGCTTCCATGGAGAGAATATATACAATGCTGATGTATATCCAGCCCCCATGGCTCCTGCATAGTCTCATAAATAGGCATTAAGCTCTATTTATGCCTATTCATCCCTGTTCATTGACATGGAATATAAGAATGTGCTGTTCCTGCTATTTTTCCATGTTATAATTACACTGAACAACTCCATGTTTCAACACAGTGTGATGCGGTCTGTGTGTGAAACAGGGCTCCAGGGATGCTGTTTGCATGACCACGTGACATTGACACTTGGGACGCTGAGGTGGGATACAGATGGATTTCTGTGGAACGAGGCTGGTTTACCCCAGCTTAGTATCTGGCTGCTGTTTTCCTTTGGGTTCAATTTGGTATTCAGTGATTGAGCAAAACTCCAACTGACTTCAATTAAGAGGTTAGCTTGAGTACACACTAGTGTAGTAAGTCTTTTTAAGGTGTTAACATCACAAGTTTCATATGCATGTGGAGGTTAAAACTGTTTTCATATAGGACACTGGAACAAACCCATGAACTGTTCCCAGGCTACTCAGGTCAAAGGTCCCCCACAGCTCCCTACCACCCAAGATTGTTTAGGTCCTGGAGGAGGAGAATTCTGCAAGTACCAATAACTGGGACTTGTCTGTCCAATTAATAATCAGAAGAAAATGCAAATATAAAGGGGAACTGGTAGTGATCCTACTATTAAAGCATTAAATATTTTGTAGCATAAGAGCACTAAGTCAGACTTCACTAAAGCATTTGAAATTAGGACCTCTTTAAAAAAATACAGCAGTTGGAGGAAAAAAAAAAACCCACTTCAAAGCTGCTTTTTCTCCCCCTTGGAAACCTGCTGGTGTTAGGATAAAATGAATAGAGAAAAGAGAAAGGTTTGCCTTCTAATAAAGCATCTGTTGCCCACTTTGAACATTTCTTACTTCTTTGTGAGTGTGTCTCTTCGGTTATGGCGACTACTGACAAAGAAGAACAGAGGTATAGAAAAAGACAATACCTGTTATATAGCCAATATTTCTGATTTCATGTAACTTTGAACAGAATCTTCATTTGACCACATGCTGTGTCCAAAAGGAATTTCTTTGTTGGCTGATCCAAAGATGCTGTAAGATGCTCCAAAAAGTAAACTGCAGGAATCTGTTCAATAAGAAAGATAAAAACAAATCTTACAATTCATTCGGTGCACTGCTATCACTTTTAACTTCAGCCTATTTTGGCATGCTGCATAAAAACTGAATTCAAATGACTTGTGCTTTTTCCCCCTTTCTTTTAATGTTGTTAATTCTGGTCATGGACTACAGAGTTCCTTCATCTTGGAAATAAAAGTTAATAAAATAAACAACTCCACATAGATTCAAAATGTGAGAAGAGGTGCACATACATTGCTGGATTGCTTAGAAGCCTGTGGACAGTTATTATTGCCACTGAATTTCAGCTGCTGTAACCAAGCTTTGTGTGGGCTATGGTCCACAAAAGATTTGATAGCCTTTCACAGCAGGAGGTTCTCAGATTTGGCTGAGATAATCACCTGAGTGATTCAGCAAAATTTTGGCCTGACCTCAGACACTTTATTTTTCTGTCTTCTGTGAATGCTTATGATTCAAGGCCAAAAGGGGAGGAGATTTTATTCTAAGGGCTACATTCACTTCTTCCCAGTCAGCCCTTGTCCTGTTTGCGATGGATAAAGTCAGCTCATGACTGGCCATTGAAGTATTGAGCAAAGGCAAAGTAATGAAATTTAATCTTAAAGTTTGACCTAATTCAACTGAGTTTAATGGAAAAGAAAGCCACTTTCATTTTAAATCTATGTGGGAAAATATGAAGTTTTTAACAGACAAACATTTGGATCTTTGAATTATTTAGACTAGATATGGTTGCAAAGATGACTTCCTTTGCAACCCTTTATTTCAGTACTTTTAAGCTCTCAAAACTTTCTCTTCAGCTTCTTTCCTACTTTAGCCTCAAGTCTATTTTAGAATTTGAAGAAAAGCACTTGTAGGGTTGGGGGCGGGGGGTTGTGCTTAAAAATAGGTATGCTTTTTCTTGTGAATCACATGACTCATGAATGGAAAGAGGGCACCTCTGTGTCTGGGCGTAACTCAATCAAGAGTTGTAAGGCACTCAACAAGGATGTTTTTAATTGCTCAGATTTAATGACACATATTTCCTGTATGCCTGAATTGTAAAGATTCTCTGAGCTGCTCACATAGTACAATAGTGAGAGTCTTTAGCACATGGATGTAATTATTACAGTTGAATTGTGCTGTGACTACAGTCTAGTACTATTAGTCATGTGAATGATTATATTGGATTTTTAAATATTCAGGCTAGTTTTAATTTCTTACTTGCGATGCCTTCAACATAAGAAATGTAGCATGCTTTTGGAAGGAGTTAAAGCAGGTTATATAGAAATTACATCTATCAGACACTTTATGGTATTTGTATGAAGCTTTCTGATGATAAAGACAGACGTGCATGTATCTTGCAAATGTTACAAACAATTGGAGTTATATAGATGGAAACTGAGGTTGATTTCAACAGCAGTGTGGTTCATACCACAATACAATACAAAAATTGGCATACAAAATCAAACATGCCATCAATCAAATTTAGTGTCAGAGACAGCCCTGGAGTCATGAAGAAGCAATGCACCCATTTCACATAGGTCTTTGACAAAAGTCTAGAAGAACCTGTCCCTCTGAGAAAAGATGACACAGCTTTGGAAACACAGGGTTGTGCATGGCATACTCTGCCCTTGTATAAACTTCTCTGGACCTGTAGTTCCTTAGTCTGGTACAGCAGAAACATTCAGGTTCTGCCGTGAGGCTGGCCAGGCTTGCTCTGGGAAGGGGAAGGGTGGCAGGATTTGTGCTGACAGACCATATTATTAACCAGATTTGAGCAAGGAAAGAAGTTCCTTCCTTTTACTATCATGTTCCATTTCAAATGCAGGCACAGTAGGTACTCCCATTTAATCATTAGCAACTTACCTCTTGGCTGGCCACCCTATGTCTCATTTGAATTCCTTGGTCCACAGCCACTGCCAGCTTTCCCAAGGGGTTTACTCTGAGTTATGCATTCCTTCTCTCAACTCATCAATAATGTTACTCAGAGCAGATGTATGTTCTGTAATTGATTAGTTATCTCTTCATGGCAAATAGTAGAGTTTGTGATCGAGTAAGCAAGTTCATGGATTCTCTTGATCAAAGCATCAGAATGTTATTATGCCTCCTATAAAGAACAACCTTTGAAGTGGATAAGCACTCCAGTAATTCAATTATCTTCTTTCTGGAGAATTCATCTTGAAAGGAGGTCATTTGCTCAGGTACAAAGAGGTGGAAGATACTGTTTCCATTATGACCCATCTGGTGACCTTGTCAGCCTCAGGGGAAAAAAAGGAGTATGTGAAGGTTATTTACTGTATCTGAGAGGTAAATATGTGATTTTTTTTTTTTAAATTCTGTACATTAAATAGTATGATAATTTCTCTAAAACGGATCCTGTATTATATTCATCTGCATCTGAGACTTACTACACTTCTAGGAAAAATTAGCAGTTCCCAAGTTTAAACTTAAACTGTAGTAGGACTACGGTATTCTATACAAACTCAAATTTTAACCTACATTTGCTTATCAGCCAATTTATTAGCTCTTATCCTCCTCATAATTCTGGATGGAAGTCCATTTTTTCAAACCAGGCATCACTCTTCTTTTTTTTCTCTCCTTTTACAGAGGGCTGAAAGTTTCCAAGGGATATCCAGTAATCCAGGAATTCTTTTTCCACACTTTTTCTTTCCCAGGAGTGTGTCAACATTTCTTATTTCATTATTAAAATAGATCCATGGTTCTCACTAGGTAGCAAAAGAACCTTAATACAAAGAAATGAAAAGTACTGCCAAATACTACTATAAAGCTGAGAACTCCCAAGAAAAGTAATGGAAAGAAGTGAAAGGCATTTTTAATTCAAGCACTTTCAAAGATTAGAATTATGTTACTCATATCCTTCTTAAACATGAACTTCTTAGTGTCATGCATACTGTAGATACATATGGAGTTTGCAGCACAGTTCCCCAATGCAATGGACAGGCACTTCAGACAAGGCCTATAGAAGATCCAGCCAGTACTGAAATCTTTCTTCAGTTCTCAGTTAAGGAGAGATGAGATCGAAGTAGTGCATAATTGCTCTGTAGCATGATAGATTTCATCCTGAGACCATCAGGAAGAGTCCAAATGGACGGAAGAGATTTTTCTTCAGATGTGGAGATAGTATAAAAATGTGCTAAACCAAAATAATTAATTTGTTCTTTTTTCTTCTATTCCACAATGCCCCTGCTATAATCTTTCCTTTCTTCAACTCAATGAGTAAATCAGATACTACAAGGACTTTTTTTCTCTTTAATGTGGGTCTGATCTGACAAACATTGCAGGGTTAAAACTTAACATGAAGGCTGAATGAGTGAAGAGAGTCAGTTTAAGAAAATGGAAAAGTCAGCATTTTAAAACAACTATAAAAGTAACTGTATGTTTCTGTGGCATATGGAATATTTGAATGGAGGGGGAAAAATGGATAATTCTTTATTCTTTCTTTCTTTTTTCTTTCCTTTTTTGTATTTGCTTTGATGAATTCCATGGCCAGAATGATGCCGCAGCTCTTATCTCCACAACAAACAAAAGGCAACACAACCTGACAGGATCTACCAGGGAGAGTCTCCACCTCAGTGTTTTCTTTCCTGTCTTTCTTTAGCCTTCAGGATCATGTCTCCCTAGGCAGAAAAGGGAAAGATGTGAAGGTATCATAACATTTATAAATAAGTTCTCTTACACATTCTTTGTTATCACTGGACTTCAGGGAACACGACAACAGTACTTCCTGAAGTGGTGGTATACATGGTATAGCTTTGTAGTTAGATTGAAGTATGTGAGGTTTCACTTTAGATCTCATACCATCCTCTGCTGGTGGATGTTCAGTGGCCCTTGGTAAACCTGTCAATAGTAGAGGACAAGGTGGTCCCCAGATTCAGTGTTCGCAAGAACTGACAAATCCTACCGAGTACACATTTCTAGCCAGAAGGCAGAATCATAAAAATGGAAATAGATGAAGGAAAATGAAAAATAGCCAGCCTTTGAGAATTTCAGAGGCAGCAGTCTCCTTAGGACCATGTGGAATTTCTAAAAGAAGTCTTTAAACCTCTCACTGTGAAGAAATGCCTTTTTTTGTGAAAAGGCAGGCAGGCCCACAAATGTATATTTAGGATTTAATCTCTCTTCCTTCTTCTCTCTTCAGCTGGTCTCACTTGTGTCTCCTCCTTGCTCTTTAGGGTCCTCCATGTTTGCCTACCTGCGGCCCCTTTGAAATACTTTCTGGGACAATAAATGTTTCTCTGTACACTTTTGATGGGAACTTTCAAGTGGAGACAAAGGCTTCAGGCTCCTTGCTCTGGCTGGTTTTTTTTTTTTTTTGTACATTAGTTTTGTCTCTTTTGGGTGACCTGTGAGACTAGTCCAAGCTAATTAAGACTTCCACAACCTTCCATAATTTCATAATCTTTCATGCACACATTTATATGCACCTTTTGTGTTAAAAATATTTCTGAAATTGTGAAATCAGGAAATTCATGCGCAAATTTAATTTGATTCTTCTGTACATCCCCTGGCTCTGCTTTGTACTCATCTAACCTGTTCTACATTTCTGATCTCCTGGGGCCATATTTCTAAGTATCTCAAAGTATGGCATGTAAACCACTTTTCTGAATGGTGTGAGGATGTATTTTCCTGGTGAAGTATCATTACAGCACTCTGCTTCTATAGACTGAGGTTGATTTGGATATATTTTCAGAAGAAAAGGAAATAATTATTTTCTGCTCTCCAGACAATGATCTGCTCTTAAGAGTAAGGCATTATCTTGTTTACTAGCTCCAAGTTCTATGTTCTATATTTTAAAACCTATGAATGTCTCTAAGAAACAATTGTTTTTGATTCTGTTTTTGGATGTCCTTTTCTCTTGGCCGTAACTATATATGTAACAACAATAATTCAACTGTAATGTTTTGTACTTTATTCCTGTGAAGAAGTGCAGTATCTTTCTTTATTCTGAATCTTACTGACCAAAGCTATACTTTGTATGAAACATAAGGAGTGATCTGAAAGCAGACTTTCTTCCAGATACAGATAGTCCAAGTGGCCAGAGAGATACTTTGGCCCAGAAGAAGAGTTCATGCATCCTTTAACAAAACAAACACAATTTTAATCCACTTCTCCCCTTCCTACTGCAGGAATTGCTGAAAGCTGTCCCTGCTCATAGCAAAGGAAGTAAATTTTGTGTTTAACTATAAAAACTGGGAGCAAGCAATTCATGCCATCATTACAATCCTTGAAGTGACTTCTTGGGCTTGAGGCCTGAAGTTACATTTATTCCCAAGACTGGGTGTAAGTATTTGCAGGAAATTCTTTGGTCCTGTGGTGGTCCCTTTGCCTGCCTGAGCTCTGTGTTTCAACTGTGTGAACCTGGACAAGAGGATCTAATTAAAGTCGCCTATGTCTGTCTGTTTTGTAAACAGAATAAGAAAAGACAGGGCTGCCTGCTCCAAGATGTCTCTAAAGCACCTACTGCAATAGGATCCTAGTCTTGGTTAAGCCTCCTAGATGCTAACATACATAACATTATTAATTATAATAACAAATATATGATATTAATTAGTAGTCTGCATTTTACTAATGTGGTTTAATAGAATGCTCTTACCATAGAATCATAGAATAGTTTGGGTTGGAAGGGACCTTTAAAGGTCATCTAGTCCAACCCCCCTGCAATGAGCAGGGACATCTTCAACTAGATCAGGTTGCTCAGAGGCCCGTCCAAACTGACCTGGAATGTTTTCAACTACAGAATGAGACTTCATTTTTTCAGTTGTGTACAGTGCAGGCGAGTTGTTAGGCCTGTTGAGTCGATACCTCATCCTCCATTACAAACATCTCCTATGAAGTAACTATATGTTGCTTTGGCACAATTGACCGAATTTAATTATGACTATTCTACTCAGCTGAATCTCATGATAGTATTTTTCTCAAAATGTCCATACTGTGAGATTTCCAGACTTACTGCTAAAGCAAAGGTCCGTTAACTTGGTTATTTTATTAAGTTCATGGCTATATGTGATATGAATCCATGTAAGGCATTTTGAAGTGGAAAACTATAATCAGAAAGAAAAAACTTAACTGTTCCTTTGCTTCTACTGCTGGTGAAGGAGTAAAGGTCATTTAGTATAATGAAGATGGTTGTTGCATTACAGTATGTGTGACCATGGATGTTATTCCACTGAAAGCCGTGGAACACTGATAAAATGTAGACACGTGAATGCTGGGGCAGTAGCTGAGCAATGAGGAAGTTAGGTGGATGAGACTGTTGGAATGGAAATGGAAATCATTAAATGTAAGTGTCAGGATTTTCATATGTGACTGTGACTTTAGGCAGTTCTGCAACTGACACTGAAAAGAGAAAAAAAGAAACATCCTATTAAAAGAAAAAAGTTTTCAAACTTTGCAGACCAGAAATATAAGCCATTCAAACAAATCACTGAAAACACTCCTACAGTTTCCATATGTTGTACTTTTTGAATAGATGTGGTTTGTAATGGCTTATCAATGGAATGGCAGTGGAGCATCTGGACTGACCAACTGGGGACGCCTGGAGCCCAGCTGGAGTCATGCTGCTCCCCGCTGTGTCAGCGGGGCTTGTGCTTGTGGGCTCGGAGCCCTGTCTGATGGGCGAATGAAATGGATGCTTAATTCTCTTCTCTTCTCTTCTCTTCTCTTCTCTTCTCTTCTCTTCTCTTCTCTTCTCTTCTCTCTCTCTCTCTCTGTGTATGCCTCTCTATCTTACACAAACTTTGAGTCATTAGTGGACTGCCTGCTGTAGAGATCTCTGGGCTTTACACAATCTGGCAGTCTCTCTGTCACTGGAAAGGAGATCTAAATCAAATCACAGCAGAGAAGAAGAAAAATGTCTCTTATGAGAGCTGTCACCTTGCTTTTAAAGATGGCTAGGATTTGAAGGGGAGAAAAAGTATTTAGAAAGAATGTATTTCCATAATCCGGCAAACTTTTTCTAGTTTGAAATATTTTATGATTGTACAGGGAGTTTTCTTTTTGTTTCCTTGGTCTCTGTGTGACCTCATACATGACTTTGCACACCATGATGTGAGGGACCACAGTAATCTTAATCCATCCCATCCATGGGGCACAGTAGCCCCTGACTGTGATTACTCCTACGAACAGCTTCTGGATTAAATAATGTTCTGGTGCTATCAGTTATAAATGTTATATCAGTTCCCAGCTAAATATTGAGTCTTTTCCAGAATAAATGGAGCTGTGGATCTGATAAGAACAAGAGCTGTGGTATGTCTCTGTTCTGCATTCCATGTAAAAATAATTATAATAAAGAACTCCTAATTATCTTGAACTCAGCACTGCAGCTGGACTACCGTAAAGATTTGAATTATATCTGTGCTGTGTGAAATGTGTTTGGTTCTGTGAAAAAAATTTTGCCAATGTCATGTCTACACCTGTTCATTGTGAATGTACAAGTCTTATGACTTCGTTTCATCACACTGAAATTGTAGTAATGTCTTTTTCTCTTTGTCTCTCTTCATGTGAAGAACAGGAAAAAAAAAAAAAAAAGACAAACCCACCAGGCTCTGGTGCCAAGTTGTACTGCTAGAAGCCCCTCTGGCACCAGAGTGAGCACCTAACTCAATTTTTTTTTTTTTCACTTTTGGCAAATCAGATTGGTATTAACTGCAGTATATTTTTCTTGATATGAAAACACTTTTAGCAACTTGGTTAGTACTTTGTCTTTCACAGGGCTGTGTTTACATCACTGTCAACTGGCGTCTGAAGTAAGTTCATGATCTCTTCTTCCTCTTGTGAATATTCTGCATGTAATATGTGCTTCGATTTCTACAAATTTTAGTTGCTTTCTAGAATTACAAGCTACAGGATATTTCCAATCCAAAATGCTTAATTTCAAAATTAAGTTGTCTGATAATTGGTAAAGCATCCCTTGTGTCCTTTTGAAAAAGTCCGGCTCTGAAAGATGGAGGAAATGAAAACTCCAGTATGACAGCAATTCCACCCAAGCCATATGATTAATGTGCTGGGATGGATTCTCAGCTGTGCTGAGTTTGGCCTTTGTGAAGCTGAGCAGGGCCAGAGGGAGCAGTGGCATGGAGCCACCTTTCCAGTGCTTTGATCCTGGGCCAGCCAGGGGCAGAACTGGCTGGCTGCGTACTTTAAAGCAACCTAAGAGGTGTTTTAACTGTGCGCTTATAATGATGAGGTAGGGGCTGCCAGCCCAGATTGCTACCCCAGCCCCACTTCAGTGGTATCCTGGGCATTGCTCTCTTCTGCTCCCAGCCTAGCTTGTGACCCTATCACTTGTAACCTGGAATCCTAACTGCATCTTTACAGTTACTGCTTTTAGAAGTAAAAAAACCAGCCAAAGTCAGAGACAAAAATATTGCCTGTTACATTTACAAATATAAGGAAGTACCTTTTTCACCAGTACATCAATCTTACTTTGGAACAAACCCATTTTTAATTATTCATCTTGATGTCAGTGTCTAAATCCATTCTATTAAATCTTACTATTAATCTTGAATACATATTTTATTTTAAAAAATTCTACTTACTATTAAGTGTTTATCATTACAGCTATTTGAGGAAATGACATTTGCATTTTTGGAAAGCATTTGCATATTGGAAAAACATATGTTTCCTGGATTAGGGCAAAACACATTTTGGAGTGAAAGTGTTTCACTTGTTTCTTAAATCTGTATAATGTTACTTTCCCACCAGGATTTCATTTTGTGGTAGTTTTGTAGTGATCTTAATTCTGAGGAAATATTCTTTCTTCATTAATTGTGTTCATAGATTACATACTTGTGAACGGAGATGAATGTGTTTATGAGAGAATTACCTTTTATACTCTTCTACTGTTGTGGTGCAATTTCTGGATATGAAATTATCAAACTATTCCATTAAAATTTTTCTTTTCAAAGGTAAGAGCTATTTAAAATAGAAGGCTTGCTACTTGCTGCTACTGGAGTTCTCTTTGAACTAGGTTGTCTAGATTTTTCCCTTTGGATGAGACCTTTATGGAAGGAGGGACAGATGATCCTGTGTATCTGCCCAGTGTGTGGTTTCTGAAACATCTGGTGCTGGCTCTGTTGGAGACAGAGGAGTGGGGGGAAGAAGCATTCTTCTGGAAAAACTGCTTTTTCTCTTTTGTTTATTTTTAAATCTTATTCTGAACATCTTCAAATTGCTCTAGTTCTGAAATTTCTGGCTTTCTCTCCAATTAATGTTAGTGAGTTGTTCTGTCCTTGTAACTTGTAGGTATAACAATAACACAAAAAAATATGAGAGCTCTATGGAACTCTGTTCCTGAAATAACACTGTTCAGTGATCAAGCTAGCAAAGTCTGCATTTTAGTACAAATCTGTACTCAACTTTCACATTTGTAAATTGTGACTGCATTACCTGGCAGCTTTAATGTCCCATTATCCTATTTATTTTTTAGAGATCACTGAAGGAAAAAAAAAATCAGCTTTGAGACCCAAAGAAATAATTTTTTTTAATATGGGCATTTGATTAAAATTTTTATCCTAAATATTTGTTCAGCTTTAATATTTTGCTAATTACTTTCAAGGTTTTGTGTTTTGTTTTTAAAGAATAAGTTCATTTTGTAAAATGTCTTTATGTCACTGGATGCCATCAGAATACCTTTAAGAGGCTGTGTAAAGGACCCTACTGTCTCTGCTGCCAGACCAGTTCCGTTCAGTCCCCACTTCACATGAAGTGCGGATGCCTGGTGCCTGTCTGCTCGGTCCGTGCGTGCGTGAACGTGCTGCACGGTATGCTGCCACCCTTAAGAGCGGAGGAAGTACTACTCCCACGCCCAGCCCAGGCTGTCTCAGATGGCATAATGGCACGGCCTTTCTTTCTCTTGTCTCAGACCGCTAGAAAACATTAATCATAGTTTGGGTGTTTGAAATCTTTGTATCTTACTTCATCTGGAAAAAGCAATGCAGTTCCTTAACCCTTTTTCAATGTCTAGGTCTGAAAGGAAGAAGTTCCATGAAAAATAAGTTATTAAAAAAAAAAAAAAAAAGCCTCAAAATATATAAAAAGCTGTGTGATGGAGAAGTGCTAGTGCTTTGTTGTGTTGGAGCAGGGATATAAAATTTGGCAGGAGTAAAGATGCCTTCAGATAACCCTTTTTCTGTTCCCATGAAAAACCTACAAGTTATTAATTGCTGAAAAAATGCTTATAAATGGAATTCTCATCTGTTTCTTCCTAAATGGTCCAGTCTTAGGGGGTACATTTTGGAAATCAGGCGTGGAGGATTGGAGAGGAAAGGCAGCAGGGCTATAGGGTTGTGTGGATAAAAGCAGGAAGCTGACTGGGACAGGGAACTTCATAGAAAACTGAGACCCAGCAAGCAGCGTTTTGGAGGGAGGAGATGGAGTTCAAAGGGAGAGGCTGGGGACAGGCAAGAGAGACTTTTAACTAGTCCTTAACTCCTCTAACCAGTGACGCAGAAGCTCTGTGCTAACCAGTCCTGACCCAGCTTTCGCTTGAGCCCTATCCTCTTCTCTCCCTTAGAGAAAATGGCTTTTGTTCATTGCCAACAAAACCTGTCAGAATGTGTTCACAGTTGCATGACTGGAAGCCCTTTCATGCCTTTTCTTCTCTGTTTTCATCACTGTTTTAGGAATATCTTCTCCTTCATAACTCTTTACAATTCCTATTGATGGCAGTGGACCAAAATTTTTCCTCTGGTTTTCTCTTTTTTTTTTTTTTTTTTTTTAAATCAGCTTCCAGTGGGAAACCATAAAGGGCCTATTTCTGATACCAGGATTTGAGATACTGGTACTGAAAAGAATCAGGACCTCAGAAAAATTACTCGTAGTAGCGGTAAAGCTGACCTAGAATATTTCCAACAGAATGTATTTTCTGTGAGATATTAAGCTAACAAGATGTGTTAAAGTCACGTGTCACGCTTTGAAAGCTTGAGAGTTTAGAATTGTGAAGCTCTCTAAATTCACAAGAAAGATGAAAAAGGAAGGAAACAAGAAGGGAAGGACAACATAAGGTGGCTTTTCCTAACCCTCTGTGACCAAGGGAGGCTCTGAAAGTTACAGCCTGTCAGATTGACAGAAACAGCTGGAAGTTACTTTACTCAAGTGAGTAAGATTTAAAAAATGGGAAAAATAATGAAGAGCTGCATGTTAAAGTTTTCCAGAGCTTTCCAAGAGCTCCTCTTCTACTGGTTACCTTCCTGTACATAAACTAAAATGGCTTGTAGTCTCTTGAAAGTTTTCTCCAAAACATCTTTCTAAATCTTTAACTCCAAAGTGTAAATCTATAAGGATCTTTACAACATAAAACTGATTAATGAATAAGTGGCTGTGTGCTACTTGGAGCTTTTCATGTGTTATACAAAAGTAATTAATTGAGCAAATTCCCAAACCATGTGAATCTTGGACAGCAGAATGAATGTTGCTGGTGTACTACATCAAGTATCTTAGATGGAATAGTTATTTGCTTTTATTATATATGTAATCTTTTGGGTGAGTGCTTTATAGAACAGGAACAGTAGGTATACTGCAGTGGGAAATAGCTATGTGGAGACTGTAGAGAAATACAGACTTTTCAAGTCATGCTTGCTCGTGTGCAGCGTGGCACTGTTCTTTCCTGCTCCAGCATGGCACTTATTGGGCACAGCAGGTTGGCACGCAGCAGTGCAGACCAGGAGAGCAGCAGCAAAGCCATGCTGTTGTGGGCCACACGCTCCTCAGCAGTGTCCTGGCTCTGAGCATCCTTCCTAGCACAGGAAAACGCTCCTCCCATGACCAAAACACCCACTATCTGCCCATTACATGAGTCTAGGCATTAGGGTTGCACTGAGATGAGAGGATCAGCCATACAGTATTGTCATCCCTAAGTACGGAAAATTAATGATATTTTAAATAAATAAAATTAGAAATTCATTTTCTGGTTTGTGGGCTTGTAGGGTATATGGAGAGTGACTTTTCACAGAAACCGCAAAGGCTAGATACTTTCCTTTGTGATTCTTGTGTTATTAACTGGCTCCAGATGTTGTAACTGTAAGGAAATAAGTACTGGGAGAGTTGTAACTGTATCATTCATGTAGCAACATTGGGAAGACCAGTACAAAGAGGGTGATAGTCATTCCTTCTCCGAGAGGCGACATTGAAGGCCCTTAGGTGTAGCTAAGAGAAGTAAAATGTGGCCCTTGAGGATAATGAAAGATAGTTTGGGGTTTCTGGGAGACCACTAACTACAGAAGGGTCATCATATTAAACGGGAGTAAAAGGACAGTAGGTATCTCACTTATTTTCTGCTTTAACGCTGTGTACAGAGGTGCTTTAAGTGACCTTTTACAGAATGCATCTTAGAGAGGCCAAAGCTTACTGTAAAAAGGAGAAAATTGTCTCTAGAATAATTTGCACATATATAAAATAGATTCAAACTTTGCATGCTCTTTATGCAAGATCTGAGGCATTTTATCTTACGAAACCGCGTATTGCTGCTCTTGCACTGACTAATACAGGCTGTACTAATGCATGTGAATAGACACACTTGCAGTGAAATGTTTAAAGCATAGAAATTAAAAAAGATGTCATTAGAGTGATGGATTCTCCAGAAAACATTCCCGTTGAGAAAATGTGTCATAGTATATATTCTCCTCTATAAATTGTACTAGTTTGTGGTTTAGAAAAACTGCAGGGAAATTGGATATTAGAATTGGGCTTGCTTCCTTGACTGTGAGAAATCCTGGCTTAATAGCAAAATTCAAGACAGTATGTGAAAAGCATGAGGAAATCAATATGCCAAGTCATGGCAGACAAACTGCATTCATGCATTTAATGCTTCCTTTTGGACTATCTGATTAATATGTCTGGGTTTAATTGATGACCACAGTGATGTTAGAGAACATGCACAGACTAACATACATTGAACTTTTCTTTTGTTAAAGCGTTTTGGAAAACAGCAGGATATCAATTAATTCCATGCAAACTGCTGAAGTAAACTGTACTTCAAATGCAAATCCCTCCTGATGCCAAGGATGACACTTGCATTCACTAACATGCAGGTGTAGCTGTACTTGAGAGGTTATGATACAAAACCCAACAGAATTGTACTGAATTAAAGCAGTGTTAGCGGTTCGTGCTGGGGCTTAGACTTTTTTATTTGTGAGGAGGGCAAATCTACATTTCTTTTCAGGCCGTTTAGAATTTGACCCAAGAAGCCTGGCTCGGATTCCCAAGCGCTGTAACCTTTGTACACGAAGTGTGCAGAAGGGGCGAGGTAGCACACCAGGAGCTGCGTGGGAAGCACTGGGCAAACCGCTGCGTGGAACAGCCGCACGAATACCTGGGCTCTGCCCGTCAGCCCCTGCCGTGCCTGCCCCTGCTCGGCACGCGGGCTGCCAGCTGCGTTGCCCCGTGAATTATGCGCTGTTTATACGCTATGAAAATCGGCTTCCAGTTAAGACTGCACTGACACCACCTAACTTGTACTCGCAGAATCTGGGGCGCATTATACACAGGTCTCTGAGATGAAAGGCCAGCCGTGAACTAGCCATTCTCCCATCAAATCATTTCAGTCAGTCAACCTCTAATGAGAAACACTAAGGAACATGTTTCTAGCTCTTCTCTGGGTTTGGCCAACTTCTAAAACAAGGCTAATTGTCTACATGTGTGTTGTTCGGTTGAAACTCTGTCAAGAAAATAGTCTATCTGGCTAGGTTTAAAAGTTAGCTCTGATCTTGTAAACCACGTATCTCTCATTTAAGCTGGAGGTTAAATTCCATTGATATTTTAGATGCATATTCTACTACAGTGCACAAAGAAAAACTAAGCCATTTCATTCAATCCAAGACCCCCATTGGGTTAATGACATGTTCTTAAAATAAACAGCTCGCTGATGTACTTGCTAGTTGAGTAATCAACATAATGATATTGTTTTGAGAATATAGCCTGCAAATAAGCGAGCAGAGCTGACAATTAATACCTCTGCAGGTAAAATGATATGTGCCTATTTGTATAATTAAAAAAAAAATTAAAATGCTCTTTAATGCATTTGGAAGAGAAAAGGCATGTTTTGTTAACAGCAATTTCTAAACCTTTCCCACCATTAGAAAAAAAGCCTTCTTTTTAACATGCATTATGTCATATTACAAGTTTTCCTTTAGGAACAAGAAGGAAGTTCTTAAAATAATACAGGTTCATCTTATTCATAATCACAAATTAAAATCAGGACTTGTTCTGCCTACATTAGCATCTGATTTTTAATGTATTTCTAAAGATAATTTTATTTCTGAAAAATAAATTCTGTGTTTTGCTTTTAATTAATTATTTTGCATTGTCCAAAGTGAATAAATGTAATAGAAATGTATTTAACTACAATTCAAATTGGATGCTAGCCGGTCTGTTTTTGTTTGTTTGGTAACTTAAGTGACATATTTTGTGCTTTCTTGTTGCCCATATTTTGCATGTGTGCTAAGGCTGTTTTTTGCCTACTAAGTTTTGGAGAGGAATAAAACAGACTTTTCCTTGCTATTTACTTTAAAGAAGAAAGCTACATGGAGGCTCTGATATTTTTGGTAGGCACATGTGGAAAAAACATGTGTAATTGTATGACTGATCCAGCAGATTGTTTAGCTGTATATTGTGGTATGCCATTTAGGGGAACAATCTGAAGTATGAAACAAACTCAAGTATGTGTGAAAGTTCTGTGAAGCAAAGGAAGCTTTATGAAAATGCCCTACTAAAATACCCCGTGTGTAATTATGCAGACTATTGCATGCATCTCTCTAATGCGCACATTTTACGTTTAATCTAGTCCAATCTGCTGTATCCATGAGAACATACAGACAAAAAAAATATTGGTCATTTGCCAGATATCTTAAGATGATGAAGTGGCTAATATAGTCCAAGTAGATGGAACATCACAACTGAGTTGCACAGGGCAGTAGCAATGTGATGTATTGTGTGTCTAATGGCCTTCAGTTCTTCTCACTTTCATTATAAGCTACAAATTGTTGGCATAAATTAAATACCCAAAAGGTGTTTGGCATACCTACAGCATTTATGTTATTTTTACTTTTTTTATCTTTTGAATGTAATTTCATCAAGCAGTCCCACAAGGTAAAACTACTTGTTGAAGATGCTGCAAGAATGTGCCTTGTATTTGTGTAACCAGTTCTGGTGTGTGTTTGTTTGTTTGTTTCCCAGAGGGCACATCAGTACTTCAGGCGGCTTCTCCATGCCTCAGAGTACCTCAAGCCTCAGTGCACCTTAAAGCACCCTTAGAGCATGGTGACACACAGCATCCTGGGCCACCTGGAAACAGAAGCATTACAAAGCAGCAGCAACCATCTGTCTTCCGACATCAGTGAACTGCAAAAAGAAAAGGTAAGAGGAAACTAAAGTGTGGGACAGAGACCTTAGGAAGCAAGCTCCTGGACTTGTTTCTGTGCTATGTGAACAGTGAGAAAGTGCAGCAGATGCACTCCATATCTGCTGTGATATATTAACATAAGTATAAAGGAGACATGAATGCTACCAAGTGATGTCGGTAAGTTAACTCTTAATGTGTCGCTTCACTTAGAGTATTACATTAACTTCAATGGAGGTTAGATAGGTATCATTGCTATATAGATCAACATGTAAAACAATATCTGCATTCTGTAGAGTGCTACCTTAGCAGCTTTTTTAAGGAGTGATGATTTGTTTGCTGGTGTCATGTGATGTGAGTTGCTGGTTACATTAAGTTCTCTGTTGATTCTCCTTTCTCCTGAAACTATTCCATGATAGCTCTTCGTAATACTGTGACATCCATTAATACTGGAAAATCTGTGATCAACAGTACTGGGGAAGACTTACTTCTGTTTTACAAAGGAGTCAAATGAAGCACAGGCCAAATCTTGCCTGAAGTCATTTAGTGGTAATGCTGGGAAGAAGAATGATGAGTCTTGACTGTGTTCATTTCAACAATTTGCAAAGTTTGCTACTGTGCATCCCTTTTCCTTATACAACATGGCTGCAACGTAGAGGTTGCTATAAGGACTTGCCTAATCTATGGAGATTTGCAAGAACAATTTGAGACTCCAATTAGTGGGTCAAGGAAATGAATAAACAATAGCTTCTTACAATGATTGAAGGAGACATAATACAGTTGGCAATGGTTACTCACATTTTGAGGACTACCTGTCTACTTCTTAGTATTATCTGGTACAGAAGAGGGCAAAGCAGCATATCTTCTATGTTTTTATAGAACATAATGTATATCAATTTGTTATTCATGTAATTCATGTTATCAATTGAAAAAAAATCCAGCAAAAAAATACTCAGAACAATTCAACAAACTAATGCTTATTTGCTTAAGCCTTCAGAATCTTATTCTGCAAAGCCAAGCCCTCCTCAAAGGTACCAAGGAATCTCAGATTTGTGGCTGCTAAGGGAATTGAATGTGCTCAGCAGCACTTCTCTGGGTTGGAATTTAGGCCACCAAAAGACATCTGATAGATTACAAGATCCAAGAAACTGAAATGAAAGAGCCGATCTTAGAGAAAGTATGTGTTTGGGGAAATCCTGTTATAGCTTTTAATCTGATGATATATTCAATTTGGCTATTGTTCCATTCTGACCAAATTGTGATGAAATGTTTAAACTAGCATAGCTATTTTATTCCCTGGATAGTGATTTAAAGAAGTATTCTGATTTGGCAGAAAAGAAAAGGTGAAATAGCCAACACTTTTTGCATTGCTTCAAGTGTTTGTGTGCTCCTATCAGGTGGGTAAAATATTCGGAAAAGTAAATTCTGACTAATATGACTGAATTCACACATATCATACCTGTACAGGATTGATAGAAATGTTGAAGGTAGGTCTCATCTGAGATACTCGGCATGTCTATGAATATCCTAATTGTTTGTTCCTTCCATTAGGCTAGGGTATGGGCCCCAAGTGTGTGAAATAGTTAAGTGAGCACTTACATGTTGTTTTAAGAACAAAAAGATGGGTCAGTTTAGTGGAAAATGTTCCTTTTTGAGGTAAAAGCCTGTTTTTCTGTGGAAAAGATTCATTTTGAAGAGAAAACAGCTTAACTAAACAAAAATCATCTCCCAAAGGAATTCAGGAAATATTTGCAACTAAGTGTCCGTTTACAAAACGTTGTGAACTCTTCCCTTTGAAAATTATTTCTAAAGTTCAAAGGAAGAAGTCCCCCATTTTTTGATGAGTGTATATTGCTGTCATTAGCGTTGCTGTTTAATGAGGAAGAGTGAGAAGAACCAAGAATACGAATTCGTTTGCGTTATTGAATGCAAAGCCATCTGCTTTTTGCTGTAATGTGAGACGTACAACTACAGCAAATAGAGACACCACCATCACTACCCTAACAAAGGTCTGTGATTTCCAAAAGGTATTGATTTCTTTTTCATACTTCAAAGAAACCGACCAGCCTTCTCCATCCAACTTTAGGCTCGAGACTTCAGAGCTTTTCTTTTAAGGTCAAGTTATGAACTGCTGAAACATAGGGGTTTATCACAGAACCCCCAGTGCAAGCTGAGCTCTGGTCATAGTACAATTTAAATTATTTATGCACAGCGCTGTGTTCAAACCATGTGCACATTTGTCCTTGTCAGTCAACAAGTGTTCAATTAATCAAACAGGAACCCTGGCGTGTTCATTACAAAAGTAAGAACATTGAATTTGGGATGGTATTTTTAGTGCTTTTGACAGACAGGGATTATTAAGCTGTCACCTCCCTCTTTTCTGCCAACTCCCCTATCTTCCTCCCCTCCTTCTGCAGTGCATTGTCATTTTATTATTAAGAGAACACTAATAGTTAAACGACAGGAACCCTAAACCCCTGACTAGTTCACTGACATGACAGGTTATTTTTTCCCTCTATTCCCTGTCCAAGACCCCCTGCTGATCTTCCCAGCATGCAGTGCTGTGTGACCCTTAACATCTGGCAGTGATTAATTGTCTTAGTGTCACAGCGATCGCCTTCCTCCCTCTGATCCTCACTTACTTTGTTCTCCCTTTTAGAGCCAGTGTGCTGGAACCTTTTCTTCCCACTTTTAAATCTGTCCAGTATCCAGGATACTGTGTGTGTCTACTGCGATACAACTTGAAAGAAACCGAAACAGTCAGTTATCTGGCCCTGAAAGTCTGGTCATGGATTCAGACGGCTTTCTGTTCACTGAAGGGGTGTGCTTGAAAAACAGCACTAACTAGAATGACACAGATCTTGTTGAACTTGATCCGGATCTCAGGTCCCTTCTAAGCAAACAATGCAATTATGGGAAATGCCATTTTCAGCAGACATATGTGGTATTGTGTAGAGGCCGTTGGCTGAAGCTTACACAACGTTACATAGATTAAGGGCCTGACACCTGACAGCAGTTGCCCCTTTGTGCTCAGCTCACCCTGCCGTACCATGCCGCTGCAAAGGTCTGAGCTTTATCTGGGCCTGAGCTCTTCTTGCTCGACTCCCACCGAGTTAGGCGGGGTTCCTCCACGTGCACCGAGGACTGGCATACAGGCTTCAGCGCACCATGATCGCCTGGCGTGAGAGCTAAAACAGGGACGGTGTTTGCAAGTGAATTTTATTGGCTGAGGCATATCTAGGGAGTACTCATACCTGCTTTAGATGCTTGTATCAGAAGAATACTGGTGGAAGAGAAGACTGTACTGCTAAGATAAATGTCAGATGTCCTCGATCTGCTCTCAAACCTTGGTAGACGGCCCATGTGATTTTCAAGAATCACTTTAATCCCTGCCTCAGTTTCTCCTATTGGAAAATAAAGACAGTAACAGCTTTGAGGTATGGGAGACAATTAAAGTTTTCAGAGACCTTTATTTTTCTTGTATGAATATGCAGTATTTCTAGGCAATTATTTATATCTGTGTATTAAAGACCAATTGTCAGGCATGGGGGAGCTGTGTAAGAGGGAGGAAAGAGGCTGTGTTGTGCAGAATTTTTTTTTAGATTGCTTAGATTCAGGATGCCTGTGATCTATTCACAGTTTGGCAGCTTGCATGGGTAAATTACCAACTGCTCTAAACTTCCATTTCCTTGCATGCAAACAGAGGATGAGCTAATAGTCGTCTTTGCAAAAAACCCAACCCTCTTAACATTTGAAGATGAAAGGTAAAAATAAACAATTGTTTTAAATCCTGGTTGAATAACGGAATACATGCACTGAACTTAAACTACTGTTACATTTACATTTTAAAGCAAAATATCTGAAAGGCGGTTTCTCCTTCACTTACCTATTGAATGTTGAGTTCAGAGTCTCTCTGTCTCCCATGACACACACTCCTCGCAAATAGATTTCTCCAGAGCAGTATTATGTTCTAGCTCTCTATGTATTTCAAATAACTGTAAGGCCATTTATTTTCTATTTCAAACTAAAATAGTAAAATGGAGTGCATGGCCTTTTCTAGTTGCTAAGCAACAATTTGTAACGTGCATCCTGCATTTTGCTGTGCCATTTGGCAATTCACACAGGATCTTGTTTGTTCATTTCCAGTCTAGTAACATTGGTTGCTATATTTCAAGTGCCAGTATAGATCAAAGTATTTCCTAGAAGGATAAACATGTTAACTGGCAGAGAGTGAATGATTAACATCAAGCACAAGCCTTTTAGTATAAAGGACTTGGCATGTCATCCATTGGCAAAGCTGTTCAAATGAATGCCATCTATACCTAACAGATGTGCCACTAAGGAGTTATCCGCTTCTTTCCAAAGTACTGCTTGCTGTGCTGGTGTGACTGAATGAGGGTGATAGCCGCCGCTGAGCTTTGTAAGCAACTGAGCCAAATGCTGTTGTCAGCCGTGGTAGTGTATCGGGAGATCTCTGCTGGCTTTGCTTGAGATACTTCAGTTTTACATCCATATAACTAATGGTAGAATTATATTAAACTGCTGTTTTCTCTTCCTCTGCCCTTTATGAACACTTACAAACAAACCGGAGTCCAATGTTTGACTATTTAGTATTACTTGTCTCCGATAAAGTCCAAGTGTATGCCTAATGAAAGTTGTCTTTAAGTAGGGAGCACACCTTCCTCATAACAAGGCAGGACATAGCTGGCTTTTGCTATGCTCTCTGCATTTTCAAACTTTTTTCGGATTAAAAACTGCAGATGATCAGAATGCCTTTGCTAGCATGAAATTTGAAGAGGAGGGTTGAAAGAGGGTTGTTTGGGCAAAGCTTATAAAAATACGTAAGACAATTAAAAAAACCTGCATATATACCATGTATTTTTTCCCTCGTGTCCGTTTTGTCATCACTAGCTACTTGTGCATTTGTGTGGCATCTTTAATTTGCAACGTGTGTCAGATTGTCAATGGTATTGTATATGCTAGACCAAATGTCAGGTACTGACAAATATATTCGTTAAAAGTACTACTAAGTCAGGAATGGTGTGGTGCAGTGGTAAGTTTGACATGGATGGCAACAATTTTGATTCACTTGCAATATGCCAAACCCTATGGAAAAGCTGAGGGGAATTTTTAAAACAACTGTATTCCTGTTGTAGAATGGCTAGAGGATAGTTCCAAGTGGTGAACATTTCCCATTACAGCCTCTGAAATTAGCAGATTATCTGAGTAATTCTTATAAAATCTTATTGGCTTAGTCAGTTGTGTGTCGTTCTGAGTATATTTTGTAGAGTTCCTCTGGATGAAAATTTACCTGCTAGCAGTACTGGTGGAATTGCTAGAAGTGATTTGTTAATTGAAGAAGCAAGCATGGTATTCTCTTGTTTGTGCAGTCATTTTATTATCTGAATCTGGTAGTATGGCCAAGGTCAGCCAGGGGATAAATCTGTTCATACCTTTTTTTCCTTGATCATATACCCTACATCAGACATGGTTGTGAAGACGAGGATGAAAAGGTAAGGCAGATTTGCCTCGTGATCAGAGAGCAAAGGCAAGAGGCAGATCTTTGCACTGCCAGAAGTGTGTACAGCTGTGGAGAATCAGCCCTCTCATTTCATGGCAAATCATCAATTTCATATTTTCTGTGGCAACCATTAATATACTACAGCCTTAGCTCTAGGCCTACAGGTAAAGCTATTTGCCGTGACTGCTTTTCTGTTTGTTCCCAGAGAGCTGAGGATTCTCCAGCAAGTCTGTGGTGTGCAGAGTAATGTTCTGTCCCGTCTGTGATACAGCAGCCAGAGCAGACTCAGGCTCATTATCTTTTAGCTGTATTGGTAGATACTTCTAATTGGTCTAGAAATACATTAAAGAAGGTCTTTTTCACACATGCACAGGAGGAATGCACATAAGTCAAAAGATGGTATTTTAGGATTGACATGTACTATCTCTAAATCATATTCCCTGTTGTTCATTTTGGTTTTTTCTTAATATTAGAATTATTATACTCACTTCTACTCAACTGACTAGACCCTTTAGCCAAGCCGTGACGCTGAAGTAGTATGAAATGAGAACAGCAACTCAATAATACTCAAAATGCCATGGTTCTTAAAAAAGTTTTAATTTCTAAACTGCTTAAATGTTGATTTGGGAGCTTATAATTTGCTTCTCAGAGTAGGGTATGTTTTTTGTAAGCTATGGCTATAATAATTGCCATTAAAAGTAAAATTAAATGGCATGGCAAAAATATTCTTAGAAGAAATAGAAATATTCTTAGAAGATTTAAAGTGTTTGTAGTGGTGTGAATTTGTGTGCTCTTGGCCCAGGCTTATGCAACTATTTTTCAACATGAGCTTAAATGCCCATAATGTAATGTCAACTTTTCAATCCAGCATTTGTTTTTGAGAGTATCTAGCACTCCAGCATAAGCACTGCAGGGGTGGAAAAGGATGGGGGACAGCGAGTCATACTGATCCTTTGTCACGTTCACTGCTTTGGGCCTCAGGTTTAAGTGCTCCAAATTGCTTTTCTGTGTATGCCTCTATCTTCTCTGAGTAAGCGGCAGATTTGTGCTCCTGATGTTCGCCGCCGTGACCTGCACCTAGACTGTATGCTGAAACCAGCCTTAATTTTAAGGAGATGACGTAGTGACAAGATGACATCTTTTTAGGGTCAAATGGTGGCTTCCCATGGCAGATACCACCAGTGAGGAAGCGGCAAGCTGCACGTGGGAGCAGCCACAGCAGTCCCCGCGCCGCTCCCGTCAGCAGACGTGGCAGGAGGGAGCGGCGGGGTCCTCGTCATCGCAGAACAGGTGCCCCGCCGCGCTGTGCGCACGCAGGGTGCGCGCCAGCAGCCCCGAGGCAGTCTGCAGGGGGGACTGGAACAGCCCAGCGCTTTCTCTGCGCGATGCGTACACCCCGCAGAGGGCTTACAGAGGCTGCTGCTGCCCCTGACGACACCTTAGCAAAGCGAATCGGTGAGATTTTCCTAAGGAGAGACCAAGGCTGGAAAAAAAAAAAAAAGACTGTAGATGCATGTCTATGTGCCTTACCCAGGCACTTGGCGAGAGCGTTTGCCCCATCGCCGGCGTGGTGCTGCCTGCCGTGGTCACGCCGTGCCCGTCCTGCCCTGCGTGGGCGTCACTTCGGCAGCAGCAGGAGGTAGCTTCTGTTCCGAGCAGCTGCTGCTGTTGTCTGCGGCCGGGGTGTGACTGCAAAGGCACTTGGGCATAGCTGCTCTTGGAGGGCAGGACTTGGGACAGCATCAGCTGTAGGGCTGCAGGCAACGATACCAAGCTCTGGTTGTCATTTTAACTGAGTATTATATAAATCAAATAGAGTAGCTGTTAAATTAAAGTGTGAGAAGGTAATGCCTTCAGGTAACGCCTGCTGCAGCCAAGGCACAGATTTTAAAGAAATATGGAATTTGTTATTTCCTTATTTCTTTCCATGGCAGATGGAAGTAAAGGCTCAGAAAAAACCCTAATTATTGACTTCCCCAAGGCGATACACTGACGGCTCCACACACAGAGAACTTAACAGTGTTGGGGCAAGCCAGTGTGGCCACAGAGCTGAACAGCTTATCGCACAGATCCTTTCCAAGGGAAAACTAGACCCATTTTTACACCCCATTGGAAATAAATGACTTTTTCAACAGGGCTTGCAATAGTGAAGAATTTCTCAGAATGCAAAACTTAAATAAAGCTTCTGGCTTCAGTTATCTTCATATGAAGTATCTTGCATATTCAATCAAATACTAGTTCTGATATTTCATAGTAAAATCTCATTTGGAGTGAAGCATGTAAATTTAAAAAGATTTCATCTTATTGATTTAGTGTCTGTATTAGCTTTGAATGTTACTTAAGAAACTCTCGCTCAAAAAAATTAAAACACTTTGCTATGGTTAATCTATCCGTTAGATACTGTTAACTATTGCAACTAAAGTTTTTGAGGCATAGCAAAAGGGTGAAAGTTCTAGATTAGGACTAGCCCTTAGTGATAGTTTCAATTAAAATATTTTTAATTAAAATGAAGGCTTAGGTTTGTAAAATTTTCAAAAAATCAAAATATCTTCTCACTTTAAAAAAAAAATTATACTGTTTAATTTAAAAAAGAAATTCTACCAAAATGTTCCAACTATTGTTCAAGTATTGAGAAAATACTTCAGGCACAGACCATTGATGGTGCTGGAATAGAAGGTGACATTGATATTCTGAACAATTAGATTAGCAATATTGCTGGGCACACTCTGATTACCCTAACTCATGACAATTTTCAAGATTTAATATTTTTTCTGGAGCTAGGATGAAAAACCAATCTAAATGTTATTCAGATGTAAAATCTCCTAGAATTTGCACTGAGTCTACGGAGACATTCCACTTCTCTTTGAAGACTTTCCATGTTATAAATTCAGTTTAATCTACTTTTTTGAAAACCTGAATGAAAAGGGGAACTTTCTCATTTGAAGATCTGTTCTTTTAATTTCAATACCTCTCTTCCATTTTCCCTCCTTGTTTGACCAGATTTTGGGTTTTTTTGAGCTTTTGATTTTTTCATGAATTGGCATTGTCAGATGAAAATGCATTGTGAAAATACTCCTGGCCATTTCTGCTTAAACACTATGTATATTTAAAATACAGTGATCAGTAGTTTGGGTGCACTTGGAATTAGATGTCAAACTCATGTAGATGTCAAAATACAGTTTATATAAACACCGTTTCATCTGTCCCATTTTATAATAGATAGTTTATAAAATGTTTTTTATAAAAGTAACAGACAGCAAAGATGAAATCACAGTGGAGGAAAAATAATTGAGACAAAGGAGGAGATAGTTATCTTTCCTACAGATTTTTACTGTTGGCTGTTTTTTGTTGCCTTGCTATGTGTTTGCATTAATGCCTGAAAAATAGTATATGACCAGGTAATTCACAGATTAGACAGTTGCTGACCAAAATAATTATCCTTATAGAAGGGTTGATGCTTACTGAAGATTAAATTTAGCCTTTTATTTGCTGCACTGCAAATTGTCAGGTAACTTCCTAAAGTCAGATTCTGATCTCATTGATACGGAAATAAACAGAGTACAACTACGTTCGCTTCAGAGGAGCTACTTCAGATATACATTGCTTAATTAAGAACAGAATCTAACCCTTTGTCATCTTGGAGGATAACTTCCTGATGCAGCTGGTGAGTGAGCCCACCAGGGGAGGTGCCTTGCTGGACCTGCTGTTTACAAACAGAGAAGGACTGGTGAGAGATGTGGTGGTCGGAGGCCATCTTGGGCTTAGCGACCACGACATGATAGAATTCTCAGTTGTGAGTGAAGTAAGGAGAGGACTCAGTAAAACTGCTATCATGGACTTCCGGAGGGCAGACTTTGGCCTGTTCAGGTCACTGGTTGAGAGAGTCCCTTGGGAGACAGTCCTGAAGGACAAAGGGGTCCAGGAAGGCTGGACAGTCTTCAAGAAGGAAATCTTAAAGGCACAGGAGCAGGCGGTCCCCATGTGCCGTAAGAAGAGCTGGCGGGGAAGGCGACCGGCCTGGCTGAACAGGGAGATTTTGCTGGGACTCAGGGAAAAGAGGGGAGTTTATCACCTCTGGAAGAAGGGGAAGGCAACTCATGAAGAGTACAAGGATCTCATTAGGTCAAGCAGGGACAAAATTAGAAAGGCAAAAGCCCAGCTAGAGTTCAGTCTGGCCACAGTCGTAAAGGATAATAAAAAATGTTTTTACAAATATATTAACAACAAAAAGAGAGGCAAGGAGAATCTCCATCCCCTACTGGATATGGCGGGGAACATTGTCTCCAAGGACGAGGACAAGGCTGAGGTACTTAATGCCTTCTTCGCCTCAGTCTTTAATAGCCAGTCCAGGTATCCACAGGGTATTCAGCCCCCTGAGCTGGAAGACGGGGATGGAGAGCACAATGTACTCCTCATAATCCAGGAGGAAGCAGTCAAGGACATGCTAAGCCACCTGGACACCCACAAGTCTATGGGGCCTGATGGGATCCACCCAAGAGTACTGAGAGAGCTGGCGGAGGAGATTGCCAAGCCACTCTCCATCGTTTATCAGCAGTCCTGGTTAACAGGGGAGGTCCCAGACGACTGGAGGCTTGCCAATGTGATGCTCATCTACAAGAAAGGCCGGAAGGAGGATCCCGGGAACTACAGGCCTGTCAGCCTGACCTCTGTGCCAGGGAAGATCATGGAGCGGTTGGTTTTGAGAGTGCTCACAGGGCATCTGCAGAACAGCCAAAGGATCAGGCCCAGCCAGCATGGGTTCATGAAAGGCAGCTCCTGTTTGAACAACCTGATCTCCTTCTATGACCAGGTGACCCGCCTAGTGGATGAGGGAAAGGCTGTGGACGTTGTCTACCTGGACTTTAGTAAAGCCTTTGACAGCGTCTCCCACAGCATTCTCCTGGAGAAACTGGCGGCTCGTGGCTTAGACGGGTTTACTCTTCGCTGGGTGAGGAACTGGCTGGATGGCCGAGCCCAGAGAGTTGTGGTGAATGGCGTTAAATCCGGCTGGCGGCCGGTCACGAGTGGTGTTCCCCAGGGCTCGGTTCTGGGACCAGTCTTGTTCAATATCTTTATAGATGATCTGGATAAGGGAATTGAGTGCTCCCTCAGTAAGTTTGCAGATGACACCAAGCTGAGTGGGAGTGTTGATCTGCTGGAGGGTAGGAGGGCTCTGCAGAGGGATCTGGACAGGCTGGATCGATGGGCAGAGGCCAACTGTATGAGGTTTAATAAGGCCAAGTGCAGGGTCCTGCACTTTGGCCACAACAACCCCATGCAATGCTACAGGCTTGGGGAGGAGTGGCTGGAGAGCAGCCCGGCGGAAAGGGACCTGGGGGTGCTGGTTGACGGCCAGCTGAACATGAGCTGGCAGTGTGCCCAGGTGGCCAAGAAGGCCAACAGCGTCCTGGCCTGTATCAGGAATAGTGTGGCCAGCAGGAGTAGGGAAGTGATTGTGCCCCTGTACTCGGCACTGGTGAGGCTGCACCTTGAATCCTGTGTTCAGTTTTGGGCCCCTCACTACAAGAAGGATGTTGAGGTGCTGGAGCGTGTCCAGAGAAGGGCAACGAAGCTGGTGAGGGGTCTGGAGCACAAGTCTTATGAGGAGCAGCTGAGGGAACTGGGGTGGTTTAGTCTGGAGAAGAGGAGGCTGAGGGGAGACCTTATTGCTCTCTACAACTACCTGAAAGGGGGTTGTGGCGATGAGGGTGTTGGTCTCTTCTCCCAAGTAACTAGTGATAGGACAAGAGGAAATGGCCTCAAGTTGCGCCAGGGGAGGTTTAGATTGGATATTAGGAAAAATTTCTTCACTGAGAGGGTGGTCAGGCATTGGAACAGGCTGCCCAGGGAGGTGGTGGAGTCACCATCCCTGGAAGTGTTCAAAAAACGTGAGGATGTGGCGCTTCAGGACATGGTTTAGGGGACATGGTGGTTCTGGATTAATGGTTGGACTTGATGATCTTAAAGGTCCTTTCCAACCTAGTGATTCTGTGATCTTCATTCGTGTATATCTTGGTATACACTGACAGGAGAGCAGTCAGTGGGGTGATGGTTATGTCCAAGATAACTCTGAGGTAGATTTGCATTGAATTTTTTCAGTCCTTTGCGTTCCATAAAACCCTGTCCTACTTAACCGGGTGTGAGGCTTCTCTTGGGTGCTGGCAGCATTGCAGCGGGTCTGCTTCAAGCAGAGATTACTCGCAGGAAATACCATTGACTGCCACAGGGGATTCACACCTGGAGCTCTTGGAAGCTGGGCCAAGAGAGCGCCCACAGATTAAATCAACATTGTGGACTTGACAAATGACCTTATAGTACAGCATACCCCTTAACTTTCAGATATCTTGGATCCCTGTGATATACTGTCTAGGAAGCTGTGCTGCACCAACGTAGTTGGGTAGTATTTCAGCCTCTACCCCGCACGTTAACTTCTACGGAGACTAGCTTGGTGAGGCTGTGCGACCTTGGTAGCCTTAGTGAGGAAAGCTGTGGTGTGGGCCCCCTGGATATTCTTAGAAATCATAATGATTCATGTACAAACACACAGTTTATATTCCCCTCCATAACCTTACCAGCAAGGGAAGGAAAACTTCTATCCCTTGGCAAGAGTCCCCAGTGTACTCAGAGCTGTTGGCTGCATTTGTGTGTTTATGAATTCTAACAACTCCGTCACAAATGTTGTCACCAGATACCTGGGCTCTAGCCACAATAGCTACATTTCCAAATGTTTAAGCATGGTTTGCTCTTAGGAACGTGCTCTCGACTGTATTATATAGTTACTATAAACAGTAAGATATCATGTGATTTTAATTTTTTTTATTTACTCCCTAACCTTTCTAGTCAAGGATGAAATACGTATGGCATTACTTCCAGACTTCTTGTGTTTTCTGTGTTTCAGTGCTATAGAGATGCCTTTCTCTTTTTTTTTTTTCCTAAGACCTTATGCCCTGAGATACAGAGCAGAGAGGTACAAGTGGAGAGACCACCACTACTGGAGTTAGTACAGAACGTGCATCTGGCATTTCAAAAACGTTGTTTGGCCTCCTGGAGAGAACCAGTATAATTTTTCATCTGGAAAGTATTCAAAGGGTGTTTGCGGGGAAGGAAGGTTGTAGCTGTGTAATACACTTATGCAGACAAAGGTTGCAGAGACACTATCCAAACAAAGTGGGATTATGGTATGTGAAAAGCAGGATGAGAAAAAATAGTGATTAACTGTTTTGTTGCAAAGGGAACAAAATGTCTCTTCATATTGTTTTGGATTAATAACAATGTCCTAAAAGACAGAACTCTGAGGGAAAAATATCTCCATAGAGAAAGGAAGAAACTTACTATATTTTTGTGTACTGTTGGAAGGATCACAAAGTGCCTATCAGTCTGACTGATAATTAAATGAAAACTCTCCTTTTGATTTCCACAGACATTGGCTCAACTCAAATCTGCATAGAGGGTTCTGAGAGGGTCAAAGGGATGAACAGTATCTTTTCCAGGCCGAAGGAAAGCAGCAGAGTAGTAAGAGCAGAACATCCCGAAGTGGCAACAGGGGAAAGAACCTAGTTTCTCTAGATCACATGAAAGTTTCCAGTGCAATGTTGATAATTAGCATTTAGGGATGGGACCAATTTTTGGTGTAAGGGATTCTGTTCAAAGTGTATATGAATAAACAAAAAATATTTAAATTTCAAGTAGGTGTAAAAAAAAAAAAAGTAGTTTTGAGTAAGTACTGTGCAGCAGCAAAGAGCAAAAGAGCAGATGTTTAGAGTATTTTATTCCTTGGCTATAACTCTAATTTGCAAATCTCACTGAGAAATATTTGACCAGTCATGTTTTCTTTAAGTATGGTGAAAGCTCTGATTATTCACCTTGGAGTAAGACACCAAATTTCTGTATGTCTCTACAGACTTCTGTTATCATAAGAGCTCAGCTGCAGTGTGTTTATCTCGGGGAGATAATATGTAGATAAGAAGAGTCACTAAGTGACCAGCCTAAAGTCACACAAGGAACCAACTCACTGCAGAGCAGTTAATCAGTCTGCCCAGTGATAGGCCGTCCTGGTAACCACAGGACCTGAAACCTTGCCTGTTCTGTGAACAGACTTAAGTGCTATACATGTGTGTTAGGTTTGCCTGCCCACTCTCAGATAACTTGTCTCTTTTGCATATTGCAGGGTGTTTCTTCATTTTCCGTAAGGAATCACTTCTAAGTTTGCTAAGTGCAGGAAAGGGACCTCAATTCCATTCGCATAAGATCAACTTTTTGGCAGCCATACAACTTTCAGGAGAAAGACTGGGATGAAAAAAAAGGAATAGCCTATTAGGAATAAGAAGATGTCAGGCTGTTTTAAGTGCAGGAGTTGTTCAAACAGCAGGTCCTTGTTAGCAGTGTGTAATTTTTGGACATGTCCCTAGCCTAGACTGTGTGCAGCACAGTAGCATTTCCAGAAATGAGTAGTGGGAGGGGTTTTTATCATTAAATCACACAACATAAAACAAAAGTTAGTTTTTTAAAGCCCCCAAGTCTTTGAGTGCATAAAAGGCATTATTTCTGTGTGGTTATTTTTGTTACCTTATTATAAGCTCTAAAAAAAGCCAGCACGTTTTTATTCTTCAGTTTTGGAGGGAAAAAAGTTGCTTCCAGGGTGAGATTTGGCATGCCAAGTCTCTGGCCAGAGCAAATTTTTAAAGCTGTATCATAAACCTCTGAAAATAGGAGTTTATAATAGAAATGCAGACATACAGTTAATTATATCGTCATGAATGGCGCCACTATAATTAGCTAACTTCTATATGATGCCAAGTTTTAAAGTATTTTACTTTTATGGCACTGGATGTCAAAAGCTATTTATGTTAGTTGCTTTCATTTTTTCCTTTATTGTCTTACTGACCTGCCTCACCAGGTTAGGAAAATGGCTTGCAGATTTTTCTTCATCTCTGAAGAACCTTTGCAGCCTCAATGGTTAGCAGTTTCCTAGAACCTGGGCTGTCAGAGGGAATGGATTCCCTCCAAAGGCAGGCAGGAGGGTATCAGCAGATGCAGACTTCTCTGAATAACCTTGGAGTTGTGGTGCCCATTGAAGGGCTTATTTGGAGATCACTGACAATCTCAGCTGGACAGGACTCTGCTAATATTTGGGTATTATATATACATTTAAGGTGACAATTTTAAAGAAAGATAAAATACAGAGAAGAAAAGGATCATAATCTGTTTTATAAATACAGTATTTCCTACAGGTTCAAAAACAGAGAAAAGTGCTAACAACAGAGCCAAAGAGATTATGGGATGAGAAATGCTCCTTCCTTAAGTTTCTGTTTCCAAGTAACTGTAGCCCTTTTGCAGCTCATTGCTTTTTAGGTGCTTTATAGCACACACAGGGATCACTGTTTCACATATCACTGAAATCTGGTTTCCTCTGGAGCTGAATACGAAGATCATTATGAAAATGTGACCAGGGCTATCGTTTAGGCTGCAAAGTAAAGATGAATGGATTGTTCGATTAAAGAACCAGGAGAATCTGTAAATTAACCACACATGCTCAAATATTATTTGAATTGATAATGATAGCTTAACAAAATTAACCATAGAAAACAGTCATTATGATTTGAATGTCCAGGCAAAGTTTATGCCTGTTTTTTAAGATGATAAGTTGAATTTTCAGAATTTTTTTCCAAAGTGAATTTAAAAAATAATTATCAAAGAACATCCATATGCATATAATAGTATCCTTAGGTTACTAATTTTCCGTATAATTTAACACAGCAATATTTATATGTATATGTATGTTATTATTAATATTCATATGCTTCATATCCATTTTTTCAATTATAACTAATAAGGATCTGAAGGTGAAACTTTAGTTCAAATACTCTGCACTCTGTAGGTTGTTGCTCTTCAGGGATGTGCTGCCCTGGGGAGGTGTTTTTCTCTATGGATGATACATAAGGTGACGTGTTAAGGCAGTCCCACTTCTGTTTTTTTGTATGAGGCTATGCAAACTAGGACTCTTCTAGGAGCGTCTGGGCAAGCGGGTTTTAACAGTCCTTACAATCTGATTGTCCTGAATTAGTATGTCGGATCAGCTTCTTTCCCCTGATCTACATTTCTTCAGACCTGTCCTCTAATTCCATCTCTTCCAATAAAACTTCCAACGGTAACTTTTAAAGTATTTCGTTATGCAGTAATCAACAACACAGTAGGAATTAAGAGAGATCATGCTGTACTTTTCGGGTAATCCCTTCCTCCTCTTGGCCGTGTGCTTGTCACCTTTCCGTGACGGCTCTCCTTTTTATGATCATTTTTGGTTATATGCTATTTACTGGCTACAAGGAGTTCCACACGTACTGTTACGCTGTACCGAGCTGAAAATGCAAACTAATGACATGGGCTCAGTTACCACACATGCCCTTTTTTATGTTGGCTTACCGAAGCATCCTCAGGTGGATCCTTCCGGCTCCGATGCATATGAGAAATCCTGCTGATTGCAGCAGAACTGCCCAAGTGGGTAAGGAATGAGGGGCTGGCCACTGAGTGAAGAACAGTCATTTCTGCTCAGATGGGGCATGTCAAATCAGTGGCCACCAGCCAGTGTGATGGAATTAATGAGGGGAAACAGTAGCCAGCACTGACAAGTCGGGCTAAACTCGGAGAGTTGCAGTGCCACATCCAATTACTATATTTCATTGTTGTTCCCTGGAGATGGGGACCCTCTGACAACCCCCATGGAAGCTGAACTGGAAATCCTAGGAATAGAAAAAGCAAGTATGAGTAAAGCTCATGCTGATCTCCTTTAAAAAAATAAAAACCCTAACGCTGAAAAAGCCTTGCCTTTCTTTTCTGTCCCTGACTTTGCTACACAGTCTGCACTTGGCTGCCTGGCAGGAAGTGTTAAAATAAATGGCTTTCAATTGAAAAGAGAAATAAAAGTTAGGAAAATATTTTTTGTCTGTGCTTAATTTTGTTGTTCTGTTGGAAGTGACACTTTTACGTTTTGACATAAAGCATATTTTGATCTAAACTTCTTGTATAAACTGAATTGGATTATCAAGATTCCTGGGACTGCTTTAAAAAAATAAAACCTACGGCATCTTTTTCCATTCCAAATAAGGGCATTTGCTAGTAAAGGCATCAGAGGCTTAGCCCAAAGAGTGCAAAGAACATGTTGATGCCAATGATATTTTACTCCATGGAGTACTTCACTCAACCATAGATTCCGACACATATGAGCAAAATAACAGCCTGGAGGAAAGATTCATGTGGAATTATTTAATTCTGCTCAGCAGAGTGCTACTTTTAGCTGGGGAAAATGTTCTCATAGACTGGTAGGCAACGGAGTATCCAGTACAAAGCCACATGACATCACCGGCTTCTCCGTGTAACAAAAGGCCAACGGCATCCCCCCTTGCTGAGTGAAAATTAGCAGCAGGTCTTTGCACAGTGCACATACTTTGAGAGGAGGGAATTGTGTCATTGTTATTTGCTATTTCCGCAAGTTGACACTTATCTTGTAAGCACATCAACTGTTTGCTTTAGCTTCACAAGTCATTTCCTATACATTATATCAGTGAGTCACGCTGTTCTGCGTTGTGTGCAAAGGAGGTTAAATTCCGCATGTAGAGAAATCAAAGGTGAACGAGAACTATCTCAGTCATTGTTTTAGAATGGGAACAACTATTCATTTCTTTAAAAAGTGACTGTGTGGGTAAACTGTTTCAGACTTTTACTTCTACTACATTTGAAGCCAGATCAGCACATCAAACTCCTAAACTCCTTGGAGATAATGTAAATTAGAGCAACTCAAATTCTGCCAAATGACTAAGAATCGTAACTTTTTCTTATTTTTCCATCCCAGAAAGCACACAGAATTATCGAGAGAAAAAACAGAGCTGACCATAGTTGCAAACAGTAGAAGATATCGGGGGTTTTTTCATATATATTCCTGTCTATAAAGAAAAGCATTTTGTAATCATTGCATCATTGCAAATGTTGCCCGCTTTTATTAGCAAATGTTTGTCTGCTGTATTGCTGATGGGGAATTGTTGTATCCTTGCTAGGGAATTGTATGTGATCTAGGAGGTTTTTTCCAGCTCTAATATTATTGAAGCTTTGTATTTGGTTCTGCCTTTTTATACTAATGTTTGCTTACTGTTTGTTTTTATTTAATTAGAACTATACTGTCATGCAGTGCTGCACTATACATCTGAGAATATACCAAATAGAACTGTAACTCCTCAAGCACAAGGGGAAAGAGGAGAAAAAGAAAGCAGAAGTATAAGAGAATACAACATTCTTTGGCAAATAATAATGAATATTTTATTCAGCTGGGTTTGAAACCTAGTTTCTGTTGGAGAGCTAGAATATAGGCTTCGTTCAGTCTCTTCACTCTATAATAAGATCCTGAAAAATGAATTTCATTAATCCATGGTTGAATACAAACTTATCAGTCAAGATTTTCACAGTCTGTAGATTTCAGCAATAGAAAGAATTCAAATACTCAAGTGATACAGAGTTAACATTTTTTTTTCTTGTTCTCACAATCTCATTTCTGTGTAACTGTATTAACATCACTGCTCTTCATCTTTTCTTTATTTTTAAATATCCCAGGACAATATTATAAAATCCTCATGGAGAGAAATGTAAAAAGTTATGGCTTCAATTCACCAAACATTTAAGCAAGTGCTTAATTTAAAGCATGTGGATAATCCAAATTTGCTTCAGTCATTGGCTTCTGGATCAGAGCCAACACATTTGGAATGCATCCTGCATATTTATTCTCCTATACACATGATTCTATCACATGTGTGCAAAGTTGTTTGTGATTAAATTTGTCAATTACAGTAACTGGATTGAAATTTAACCTGAGAAAAATTTACAGTGAGCAACACTCCTGCAATAAACGTAACATCTGAAGACAGAGAAATCTTTCATTTTTTTTAAAAAGCCTAGCATTTGAGGCAAAATATCTATGTAAATTTTGTTTTTTCCTTTCTTGAAAAGTACTAAAAAAATTGAAATTAACTTGATTTTTAAAAGAAGGAAAAATGATTGGATCTGTTGCCTTTTATATTCTCCAGGCATTTCTTCTGATGCTTAAGTGTACTAGAAATATCTAGAGAAACTGCAGACAGTTTTCTCATCAGAATTCTTAATAACTTTCTGATTCTCCAAATATTGCTCAGAATAGATTCTGTGCAAAAAGTTTCCATTTTAGCAGTTCATCTGAAAAATATTTCTTCTTTGGGGTTTGATATTGATTGTTTGCAGTATTAAAATAAAGTGCTGATGTTCCAGAGTCTGTCTTTTGCACCAGTTCTGCCTCGTGGATGTTTTCTGAAAAATTTAAGGGATGGTCTGGTAGCTAAATGCCACCAAATGTATACATAAATATATGTATATTCAGACTCTGTGTGTGTGCTTAAGGGTGTATATATATTCATATATATTATACTTGTATATATAATATATATCTTGTATATATATAAGATAGGGAGAGAGGAATAGAATTCTTATTCTATTGGTAACAACTGGCTGGTAGTAAAGGCCAAATAAAGTGCTCTAAAAAGAAGTTGATGTTTCTAAATGATCAGGCTGGACTCCTACGTGATGTACTTTTATTCTGAAAGAAGGTGTGATCATCATTTGCTGTTCTGTTATGTCATTGTCTGTGTACTTTCTTATACAGAACAAAAACAAGAATATATTATTCTTTTGCATAAAAGTTGCATGGGCCTAACTGGTAAAGTTCATCCTTTGCCATCAACAGGAAGGACTGATGTATTTGTACTAGTATTCATATTATTCATTTCAGAAATGTTGTTGAGGGTGAAGGGCTTCCAGGATGGCTAGAGTGACCCTACAAAATGTTTGATGTGCTACTCTAGGAAGCAGAAATTTCCTTTGGTTTCTTCGGATGGAAACTTAGACTCTTTGTTCCCTAGTTCTCTGACTCCTGGACTATTCTCTTCAAAAGAAATTTCAGCTTTTTGTGTTATTTTTAAAACAGGAAGAAACATTTTTTTCTTTAAGTTTATCACTGAAGGCAAAACTTGAAAGAACTTTTAAACATAAATATCAAAACACAAGCATCTGTTTTCCTATCACTGGTGAATAGCTAAGTGTCTCAGAGGAAGCTCCATTCCAGCACGATTTGCTTCCATCCACACCTGTGCTGTAGCCATCAGTGGCATTGGGGGAGTTGATATTGCTCGGGCACGCCAACGAGTGGAAATCTTCCGTGTGGAAACTTCCTCATGGAAATGGTGTACAAAGCTAACTATTCATAAAGGGCTTTTAAAAGAGATACTCAGATAAAAATCTTTGGCATTTGTGCAATGTCACAGATTATTAATATCTTCTAGCATACAAGGGCCAGATTCAAGTCAACCAAAACATGAGCACCAAAAGAGATTTTTCCTTTTTTTTTTTTTTTTTTCATCGGCATGGAATCTGGCCCAAATTAGGAAATTAAGCTGAATTTTATGTCCTCTCTGTGGTTCCTCTGGGGATTTAATTCCTGAAAGTGAGACCATGAGGCCTACTTGAAGAGTTAAAAAAAAAAAAAAAATCAATATGCTGAACACTGTTGAAAATAAGGATAGAATGCGTTATCTGTGATGCTACTGGAGGCCACAGGTCTTTCTTGAGACTCCAGTCACTTCCCATCCCTTGACCAAATTCCTGAAAAGATGTGTTAGTATTCTAGAATGACAGCAAGTGACAAAAAGGTCAGACCTGCTCTCAGGACCTTGGCATCTGGTAGGCGTAGGCGGCATATGTGTGAGAATTTCAAAAGGAACAAATAAATAACAAATGGAAGCATTAGTGTGTTCAGAATTATGCTTCCCTACAGTAATGTTGCTATTTGGGATGACTTTAATACGATGTCCTACATTTTGACCAGCTGGCTTTCCTCCTCTTGTTCTCCTTCAGAAGATCTCTAATGGACATAGTAAAAATTACCCTGAGTTGTTAGTTCTGCTTTCATCTTCAGAGCCATCTGGTTTCTTGAATCCGTATGTATTTTTTTCTTTTACTCAAGACAATCAGTAGAGAGTACAAAATTGCTAATGGAAGAATCAAGGCTCCTGAACAACTTACTGCTATTCTTTTTCTTTTTAATCATCCAGCTTTCATTTTCCTCTTTCTTCTCCATGTGAGCATTTATGCGAAAGTTTTAAGGGCCATAGATGATCTCTTCTTTATCTACCCACTAATCACTGAGTAAGAGAGTTAACTCAGATCCTGCTCGGTAATTCAAAATCTGAAATCTCAGCACTAATTGCAGCTCTTCATTTGATGATTATGAATACTTAACCTTGTCAGCTCAGATGCGAGCGCTTTATTCTGAAGTCTGCAAGTCAGACTCCTGTATTTAAGTGTTGTAAAGGAGGGACTGCTAGTTTTCACAATGTAGTGACAGACAATCATTACATACACATTTCAACTGAACAATAATATCCCCACTTGCATATCTGTGCAGCCAGTGTAGAAGAGTAGAGTGGAAGGATATAAGCCATCAAATCTTTTGTTAACCCAGGAGTTACCTTTTGTTCTTGTTGTTAGACCTAAAGGTAATGATGACTTCCAGTCATCATGAACCAGTGTAATGTTAAATGAATGACTGGAAAACAGAGGGAGGGGGCAGTGGAACTCTCAAGTGGGACACTATAAACCTTGAATGGAGATTTGGGTTTGTGAAAATTCACCTAACCAAGCTCACTTTTTATCTCCCTCTCACATTCCACTTATGTATTATGGCAACCTTTGTTTCCTTAGGCTAACTTGCTATCTGGAAGTAAACACTGAATTACCACCAATGTAAACTTTATACTCATCCGCTTGCAAACTGACATCAGGGCTGCCATAAAGTACACCCACTTGAAAGGATAGTACATGGCTAATTTATTGACAGGCATTCCTGATCTAACTGCTGAAGAATGATGATTGTCTAGGCATACAGTTTTGTGGGTGACTTTCAAATGGCTTTTGAACTGATTTAAAACATGCCTTTGGCTAAGAAATCACTGGTTGCTCTGAAGTAAACAAGGTGACTATATTGGTTACCAACTATTACTGTTTAACAGCAGGGAATTTTCCTTCTGAAGTGTGTCAGCAGTGGTGCAGGCAGAGGAACCTACTAAATTCATGCTGAAACAGGAGAACTTAGAAACCTGACTGTTGACAGACTGCAGCTGAATGCATAGGGAGGATCGGATAGGCAAAGCAGGTCGTTTGAGGAGTGTTTCAAACACAGAAATGTAAGATGCGACCTTTGTTCTTTTAGGAGACACTATTTTACTAGAGATAAGATACTGAATTTCAAAGAACTCGAGTACTTGCAAACCAATGGTGAACCAGAAAACTAGTTTGGCTACTCATGCATGCTGAGAAAGCCGGACTGTGGTGGGGAATGCATGTTTTATTAGCCTGAGACTGGTATGACTGTGTTAGTTGTGTGACTGTAAAACAAATTTTCATGCAAATTCCCTTAAAACACTGTCCTTAAAACTTTTAAGAAATTAACTTCATGCATGACTTGAGTTATATTTTGTGAGAGAAAATATGTTACCGTTTTTTTGTAATAGATTCTGAGAAGATATTTCTCCCCTAGCAGTTTTCTTAGGGGCAAGAGTCTAACCCTCCAGGCCTAGGAAACAGAAAACAATATTGCTTGTAGTTACACTGAATCTCCTTATCTACCCACCCATCTGTCCACAGTAGCTACCTGGCTTACATGCTTTAAGAGTCAGGCATTATACCATAACAACATGATTTCTTTTAGGCAAAGTATTTAGAGTTTTGTAGGTTAGAACAAGTGCAATGCTTATTTCTGGAAGCGTCAGACCTGTGTGACTGGCTGCCCGACTGCCCCGTTGTGCGTCTGTTGCAAGCAGGGGTTTCTGCTTTTCTACCGCTTTTCACAGAGAAGCAAAGAAATCTGAGCCAGTCAATACAATTAACAGAAAAGTGCAGACATATTCAATAGAATTAAACAAACTTAGATTAAAGGCCTTGTGTACAGAGGAGTACTTAGACTTAAAACATTTTGAATTATTTGTGTAGTTACAGAAGTAAAACTTTTTTTTACTTAACCAAAGTAGCTGTACAAAGATTCTGTACCTGCTTTTGTATTTTGAAGGCTGCGTATCTCCCAGTCGTATTTGGTGCTGGGGGAAGGAGATGATGAGGGAAAGAGAGAGGATCAAGGAAAGACCTGACACAATTTATCAGTGAAGTGTAGGTATGAGATAATAGCTTGCCATTGACCTTGATGACTGACTACATTCTTACATCCTTTCTATAAAAAACAGTTTACTGGAGAGGAGCTTCCTAGAGCAGTGTCCCAGCCTGCTGACAGGACCGTGTTACAGCACAGAAGTAGCAATACCAGGATGCTGTCACAACGTTTTTAAGGATGCTCTGAACCTAGCACCTCAAAACAATTTCAGTGCGTGAACTGCAGGTTTGACTAACGGGAAGTTAGGGGATTGGGAGGAAAACAGTTATTCAAAGCTACCCAAGATGTTAATTTATAGTAGGGAAAATGGAGCTAGGCTTGGATGATTTTTAAAAATAATTTTCAGGTTAACTGGATTAATTCAGCTGTGCAAAGAGGGAAATATTTAAATGAACTGGGCAACAATCTGTTTTGGTTTACAGGCTTGCTGTAGCTACTCTGCTGAAGTCAGTATAGAGGATGGGAGTGTCTACATTTTGGAGTTGGATGCTAACAGCTGGCCAGATCTGTGATCTTTTACCTCTTGATCTTTTCTTAATCCTCCAAGTGTATGCTTAGAAGCAACAGCTTTCTATGCCAAAGTGTAATTGCTGCTATTTTCCAAGCCCTATTTTCCAGCTCTAATAGTTCTGGTACAGTTAAGCTATATGTTTGACAACATATGACTTAATCATCTGGGAAGCACTACATTTGGAATCCATGGGGAACAAAGTAGAATTCAGTACTTTCTAAAGCAAAATTGAGAGTTTGTTGTTTAGGACAAGTATACCGAGTTACTATAAATTAAAATGACATACTTTTGTAATAACTTCCTTCAACGGTCTTGAAGATCATTTTAATCTAATGTTATACTCTAACAAATTTACAAGCAACAATTACGCGGCAACATCATCTCATCAGAGATGCGGTCTATACTTACAAATCTCTCTAATTGTTACGGGTAATTTCTGTTTCCTGGAGCATTTTTCTTGTACTGTTTACTTTTTAGAGTCTGTCATCGATTAAACAATTCTTAAGGGATTTTCTGAAAACTTTCTAGAGTACAACATCTCCATGCACCCTTCTTCTGTTTTTCTAAAACTACAACAAAGTTGGAACCCAAATATGTGTGTGGGAAGGACATATGGCTAGGTAGAAGACAACATATGTCTTTAGTATGCACTTACCATGCTGTTAGTTTAGACAGCATCTGTTGTTTGTTTAAACAGCTTTTTTTTTTTTCTTTTTGTAGGGGGAAGGGTTCAATCTTTTTAAAAGGGACCTGCAAAGAGAGAGTGGGGAAGGGTTTATGTCTGGTTTCTTTTTTCCCTGATGTTTAAGGAAGAATTTCTTTGGCTTGCCTTTTGCCTTAGAAATATCAGGACTTTGAAGCATTATCTTTCATGGTTTTGTTGCAGGCATTTTTGGATCACTGAGGCTCTGTGAGTTTGTCAACTTTAAATGGAAGGGGGAATAGGTGTGGATTCCTAAGAAAGCATTTCTCCAAGCTCTCCCAGTTAAATGAATTTATATATCTGCTACTATTAGAGCACTCAGCCACCGCATGTAACAGTTAGGACCCTGAAAGGCTGTTTGGTGTCATGCACCTTATTTAACATACGCATTTGGCATATATTGTGGTGATCCGTTATTGCAGTTCAGGCTGTGCATACTTATTTGGCGGGAGCAGATGTTCCTCCTCTTGCCCACTGGGAGCCCCTGCTCAGCAAGCAGCGGCTGCTCCTCCCGGGCACTGAAGAAGCAGGAGAGGTGCAAGGAGAGACGTCCATCCTGGCCCCGGGCTTATTCCACGTGCAGGACTGAAAGAGCTGCCCTGAGCTCTCCGGAGCTGTACCCTTCGCTAAGCGGGCACCTAGCTGAACCCACAAGCCTTAGCTGTTCGAATTTGCCACAGAGACCTCCCACCCCAGCCAGAACCCTGACATACTCAGCCAGCTTTGAGCGGCTCTGTGACCTCTCTCCCCTGCACCATGTTTTAATAGTCATGAGCCTGCAACCAAAATCAGCTATTAAAGAATTTACATAAAACCTCACACGTGGAGTAGGCCAGACCTTGGCAACTGTGGTGGTGTTTTGCTAAGCAAGTACAAATATAGAGGCCAACTCAACTTTGGCAGGAAAGAATTCCCAACTCAGTTAATAGGCCTTTCACATGTGTGATCTCTCAGATGTCTCAAATCAATGGGTTTGCCGTTTGTCTTCTAATTTCCAAGGAAAAGCAGAGTAGGCAGACCTGGATTTCTATGGTGCTTATTGTTTTAAGAATTCCCATACTAGAAAGAAAAAGAGAAGACAGAAGGAGAGGGGAGTGTCATTTGTCATCTAAGCATTGTAATGCTCAAACTAATGCCTTCAGTATTTTAATTTGAATTCTCTTCGGTCCTCTTGATATTATGAACAACACCGTGTTCAGTTAGGAACTTCAGTTTTAAGTTGACCCTCAAGTCTCACAGGCTGGATAAAGCCCCACAAGTTTGAGTGCAGCAGACTCCGGGAAGTCTGGCCCCCACGCACGCTTACGGGTTCCACAGCCTTGAGTGAGAGGAGCACACGAATCAATTAGCTAAAGGAAGACACATTTTTAAAATGTTTCACTATTGTCCCCATTCGTTGTTTATCCATTATTATTTTTATGCCAAAGCCTCAGCCAACAAGCAGAGTGAATATGTTTCATGATTAAAAATGAGACAATAGATCATGTCTTATTTTTAGTAGGAAAAAGGGCCCTTGATTCTAGTAACTAATACGGGGAGTAACAACTTCGTGGCGGCAGATAGGTTACTGCAGGAAACAGGAAGCAGAGGACAGAAACAATTTGAGTAGAAAGAAACATTTGTCGCTCTTTCCAAACACTTTCTAACAGTTGTGGGAGAGCTATCGCACAGCTGCATCGAAGATGTCCTCCTTCTCTACAAGTCACCTTTGCTGCAGAAGTCACATAAGGGAGCTCTAGGGCGAGTGCAAAATCAGATGGAAAATGGTACTTGGAGAGTAATCACAAAGTGGCTGTTGGGATTCTGCAAATGTCTGTTACGGATCCAGTAGGGTTCAATAACGTTACCAATGAGTATAGATGAAAGATTAAGTATGTGTTTTGGATATAAAGTGGTGAGAGGCTGCAAGGAGGTGGGAAGAGAGTGTTAGAATTCAAAACAAGTTTGCAGGCTGGAAAAATGTCCGTGTTTTCCTCTTTCAGAGAAAAAGCACTTCTAGCAGACTCACACAAAGTACTGTGCAAATAATGGATGGGGACAATTGACTAGATAATACTTATTGCAGATGTATCTGAGGGCTGTAGTAGTTCACAAGTTGAAAGTGACTCAGGAATATTTTTATCTTGCATAAGAGTATATTGCGTAAGAAATGACTTGTTCTTTCTGCCCTACTTGTCATGCATATAGCCTTGGTTGGAGAGTTGTATAGGTGCGAACAAATTGGAAAGAATCCAGAGGAAAGCAAGGAGAACGATCAGAGGCGTTGCAAACATGACTCAGGAGGAACGATTGAAAGAAATAGGGTTCTCTATTTAAAGAAGGCTAATAGAAGACATAATATGCAAGTGTGCAAAAGCTGTGAATAGAAGAAAGAAATAGTCTGTCTTCCATATCTGTGAGGCACAGGAAGGGAAATAAGGAGCTTAGCTTGTGTCAAATGACTTCTGGCTTAATGTTTTGTAAAAAAATCTCTCTAATAGTTAAGATTTTAAAAAATGCTAATGCGCGGGAAGGTGCTGAAGCTTCATTTTGGACGTCTTCGGATAAACATCTGCCAGAAATAACAAGAGTATAATTGACCCTGCACTGGGAGTAAGGCTGCACTTAAATACCTTTTTGAAGTCCTTTCTGGACTTATTTACCATGATTCTCTACTTCTGAGTACCCCAGGCTCAGTACATAGCTTTCTTATTCCTGCTGCTCTTCTGTATATCTGTGAAAGGCCAGGGTACTCAGTTTGGGCCCAGGTTACTTCAGTTCTCCTGTAGCAACAGGCACAGTGAAATTGTTTTGGTAAACCCTGTGTTCCTTTTAGACCTACATAATTTGAATTCAGTTTTCAGCAACTTTTCTCCCAGTAAAGACATGTAAATTCCACTTTTGTACCCACTGTGCAGTAACTACGCTGCCAAAGCTGCCTGAGTGCTGATTTGCGTATTCAGTTATGACAGTGGGACACCCTTTGAAGATGTGTATGTTTGAACACTGGTTTGGCTGCATTAAAGGAAAAATGAAGACATGGAAATATATTAAGCAATGTTAAATAGTTGCTAGAGGTTTGGTTGAGGCGCTCTAAGGAACAAATGCAAAATTTATTTTTGGACAACATTTAACTATGGTATCTAAGTGTTTTTCAACTACCAATTCATATAATGTGCCTTACATCTTAAGATTTTTTTTTTGGCAGAAAGAATGCAGAAGTAATTTTAATTTAAGTAATTTTATTTATATGCATCCCAAACATATTTGTATACACAAGGAGCTCCAATTACAGTGTAATTAGGGTAACATGAGAGCCTTAAGATCAGGAGTTCAAATTTATATTTGTAAATATTCCACTAACTTCTAAAAGACTCTTCAAAGATGCTTATTATCTCCATTTCTGATTAATGGGGTTGTCATATTTTTAAATACAAACCACACTAGTGTTAACAGAGAGAGTGTTTCACCTATATGCAAGACCTTTATTACTTGAATGTCTGAATGATTGTAACTGTTAAGACAATTGAAGCAAGAAACTTAAATATATGGATGGGAGGAGGAAAAAGGTAAAGAGCCTGCACACATCTTTCCATTGCATCTACATATAATCTAGATTATTATAATTATTTTTGCTAAACACCAATAGCTGCTCATATAAAAGCAAAACGAAACCATGAGCAGTATGGCAAAACTGTGGGTTTATTTTACAGGAAAGGTTTGGGGATTTGGGAGATGATGCAGTCTTTCAGCTCCTTGAAAAAAAACTTAATTTTTTTTATAAAGTGTGTGACAACATCGATCTATCCAGTGCTGTCCAAAGAAAATTTTGTTCTATGTGATCATGTTACTTATTGGCATGCCATGCTGGAAGTGATGTGCATGCAGCAGGTTCTTCTATTGAGTCGCATATTACTAATAGGTTATGGCACAGTATAGTCTCTAGATATTGTCTGTTCTATTCCTTTCAGGACAAAGTCTTTCAGACTAGTTGTTATTTCTGGAAATAACCCTTTTAGAGAAGCCTGGCAAATATTTATTAATCCAAGACAAATGTGGAAACCCAGAGGAATTTGGCAAAAACAGATTAGAAGTAAAATTCCTTAAATTATATGATTTTAAAAATCTGTCCTTACAGTCTTTACTCAAGTAAGCTACTATCAGCCTTAGCTGGGTTTTCTGTAATCGTGTCTATGAGGAAGGTTTCTTATTTTCTCTTTTTGTTCTTTTGTTTTTCAGTAGTTGATTCTGGGGACTATTTTATGAGTAACTGATTACTGAGAGTGGTTCAGCTTTATATCAAATCAACCCTTTAAGATTACTTATTCTGGGATAAAAGGTTAGCATTAGTGTTTGGGAACTGAAGGCCTTCAGAGCTGGAAATCCACTGAAGTCTGCTCAACCAGCAGTGCGATCCGTTCTGCTCTGCTGGGGGTAGGGGCTGGGCTGGGGGAGTGAAGGTTGTCAGAGCTGGATTTCCCGTGGAGACATGCCCAGCCTGGAGACTGCTATGAGGGCTGGTTTAAAGATGGAGCTATACCTCAATGCACGTTTGGGCTCAGAGGAATTGAGTCAACAAGGGAAAAAAGTTTCCAGTTGTAATGAATAAATACGTTATTCCAGTGTATTTGTAAGATATTCTATTTGCAGTTATTGTAGACAGTCAATGTTGTGTTGCCTCGTGGCAGAAAATATATAACATTGTTCTTTAGTGAATTGTGGGCTACACCTGGTCTAATCCTCGGTGGCTACTGTCGTTTCAAAGGAGCCTCGGTTGATCAAACTCAGTTTTAATAGTAAGCAATGAGAGCAGTAAAGCTTAGAGAGCCATTTTTAGTTAGTTTGCAGATTTGTTTCTGCTTCCATTTTAAGTCAAGAAATGTATTTTCGTAAGCTTTTGGAGAAAAGATAAACTGAGATTATTTTTTCTTTGGGAGATAGTAATCCCATCTGCAAATTTGTTCTCCAGTGCAGTCATACGGTCAATTGGTTAACCCTTTCAGTAGGGAAAGAAAGAGGACAAAATAGTCTCTCTTTTCCTCCATGGAGACTTCCTGAAGCTAGTATGTTCCATTAGTTGAAAAGAAAAAGAAGGCAAAAAGTATGTGTTTCATAACACCACCAGTATTACATACATGAAGGATGAATTCCTCACACAGCAAAAGAGCTGAAAGAAACATCCTTGGAATAAACAGACTAGCGGTAGCTCTGTTGATATGACTGAGGTGGGGTGGGGGAGAGATTATTTTGCTAACAGCTAGGATTAGGTTTGTGGTTTCTAGAAAAGATGAGTTTGTTATGAGGCCTTCTTCCTGCTGCAGGAGAAATGAAATTGAATTTGGGGTGAAAGTAGCTGCAATGGCTGCAGAGGCAGAGGGCTCTTTCCGAGACGTGGATGTGTAGGAGGCTGGGCACCAGTCCAGTCCCGGGGAGCGGGGGGACTCACCACTTCCATTTCTTTCTCCTTCTGTTTGGGTTGCTTGGGATCTCTGAGGGGAGAGAATAAAAATCTTATTTGCTGCAATGAGGTCCCAAGAGTGACAGGATGGAGCTGAATCTTAAGAAGTGTGTCTTTACTTGCTCTTTGGAGCTGTTTTATTTTTGTGTTGTAAGCACCACACTTAAAACCTGCAAGGAAGGAGAGGTTTAGTTCTCGCTTTTTGGAGATTGTTTTTGCCCTTTCTAGTTATGGACATAGGTCTAGAAGTGACTCTGGTAGTCATTGGGTCCATGGTCTGATTAGTTTTCCTGTTCTGAGCCGTAAATATGAAGATAAATAGCGCTCTCTTTATTCTGAGATAGTAGTCCTTAACAGTAAATGCCTTTCCAGCAGCATTACATAAAACAACAAACCATGTTTCAAAGACGCGGTCAGAGCCACAGCTTCAGCAGGCACCGGGGGTGCATTGCCGCAGCATCTATGGTCCGGGTTTAGCACCAAGAAACGAGACTGACTGAATGTGAAACAGCACAGGCCACAGCTATTGCAGCATATAATCTAATGTGGAAATCCAAACAACTGGGACTCACCCAGCACACAAAAAAGTTTAATGGGACTAGAGGGAACAGTGGACTTGAAAGAGCGCTGGTTTTGCTGAAATCTGATTCTATGCTGGGGGTGGGGGAGTAGCTGGTATACTATCACCACTAAATTGCTGTTTATTGCTTTATGGAATTCTCTGCGATTCCTGCTTCTCCCCATGTTTTATTAATCAAAGTGAGGAACTGTACTGAAAGTCACGGGGTGTTCCTTCTGTACCACTTGCTTGAGTAAGGAGGAGGGATTCACTGTCTTCCAAGGGGCTGACAGAGTTTCTTTCCCTTCCTTGTTCCCTCCTCCAGCCTCCATTTTATTGTGGGAAAAACACTGCTGGAACACACCTGTGGGTAGATGGACTAGAAAGGGATTTAGTGTTTCAACTGCCGTTCGCTCAGAGATGTGAGCACTATCTACCGTTCTTCCTATCTGTCTGTCTCGTTTAATAAATTTGTCCTTCATTGCAAAGGAGACTTTGATAAGAGGACATTATGTCCTCAGCTGAATCACTTGCCATGAAGGACTACAAAGCAGCTTTCTTCAGTTCCTTCTACCTCAAATGGTGGCTTTTAAGAAACTGTAACCTAGTAAGAAATACTTCTCGAATCAGTCTATTTTTTTTTCTCTTAAATGCAAATCTCTTACTGTGTTCTTAGCACTTTACATTTATATGGCACTTTTAATCAGAGGCTTTTAAACTGCAGTGTATTATAATTTTGTTGAAAGTAAGAAAATTTTACCTAAGATACATGTTTTTAATTAGACTAAACAAATAGTAACAAAATCACAGCCCTGATTCTGCAGGTTGATCCCACTGATTGAACCCAGCTCTCTCATGAATTCTTTGTGCAATGGGGGCCTAACTTCAGATGCCTTTCTTCTGAAGATGAAGGAGCTCAGCTGCACCACATGATTCGTTTTTTAAGCAAATAACTTTTTGGCTATCAATGGAGGGAGCCCAGGAGGAATGACCTGCAGGTGTGGAGGAAAATTTAACTTCCCAACCATGCAGTACTAATTCTTTGTTCTGCTGATGCAGGATTAGAGCTCAATGGGAAAGAAAAAGATCAATGACATTTAAGGCTTTGTCTATACCGAGGAAGGATTTTTATGTTCTCAGCACCCATAACTGGGACCAGATTTTTCAGTACTACTCAACTCCCACTAGATGCTTAAGTATATACTTGACATTAAAAACAGCTCAACACCAAATGTAGTGAACTCCTGAAAATCCATCCACTTATTTAGATACCTAAGTTCTCTTTCCAGAAATATAACTCTATATTTTTTTCACATTCTTAATACCCCAAAATAGCACATAAAATGTGTAGTGTTCTGTGAACCTAAGCTAGTTGCAATTAAAGGTGTCTGGTCACTGTGTGGAAATTCCATTAGCAAAAATCCCAAAATAGATCCAGCCTACAGGTAAGCAAACTGTTTAGGAGAGAATTAGAAGTTATTCAAACTGTTTCTTAAGACTTTATGGAAACTTAAATCACAAAATTCTTTGAAGTTTAGAACATTCTTTTATTAGTAATTCATGTTTCTGATTTCTGCGGTTTGGATAGATCTGAGTAGATTATTTTAAACATGAAGATTTTACCCCCTGTTTTTTTTTTCATTCTAGAAGCAACAATGTAACTTGCTAAAGAAAGACTGGTTTTTTTGCGTTGGCCAGAAATAAAAACTATGACTGTCTTAAGAAAGGTCTTTTAAAGTGCTTGCATTTGGCAAGTATACATATTTGAAGGAGATTAATTTAATGGGTCATAATGCATAAAATGGTCAGCACTCTGAGGTCCTATTAATCTGATTCTTAAATTAAAAAACTAATTATCCAGGCAAATTTGAACCAGTTGACAATACTACAGTCATTTCTGGTCCCCATGTTTTTGAACATCCTTAGATTTCTTCTGGAGCCAAGTCAGTGCTGTAGAATTTTGCACCTCCAGCAACCTCTCTCCGAGCGCTGAAGAGGTGGGACTCCCCCAAAAGCACTGCTGCCGTGACACCTAGATCTGCTGCTGAGACTGCTTTACAAATATTGGTTGTTTCACCTGAGTGGGAGAGGTCACAGTACTGTAATTATACAGTTTGGCTTTGCTAATGTAGCTGAGAGCCCATGAAGAGTACTTTGCCATGTTGATAAACAAGTACAACGATCACAAACACTGTGGAAGCACAGCCTGGTTGGATGGTGCAACTAGATTGACAGGTTTCCACTGCTGATGTGATTCTTTATGTGATAAAGTTTTGTATTCTGCTGAAAAAGTCTGTTAGTTAAGATTCCACTTTGAGGGGCTTGGAGTTGTGGGGATTTTGGGGTTTTTGTTTTGTCTTGTTTTGAAGATATAATGAGGACTTTGCACTGGAAGCCTGCAGCAATCCTGTTATGCTGTGATTAATGTCACTGTATAATTCTGACAAGCTGAAGCCCTCCCAGGGTGCTCATTCATCATGGATCTCTCTATACTCTTATTTATTTATTGAACAACATGTAAGCACAGTTCCCTTTTTTGTTTAATGTATCAGCATTTCAGTGTATGTGGACTTCAAGGTTTCAGTTTTGTTGACAATAATGAGATCATCCAGACAATTATCGTTTGATTTTCACTTCACTAGTGAGGAAGATTAAAGAAAAGTTAAGGAGCTTTGTCTGTTTCCTGTTACCCATTTACTGAGGGGAAAGAAAAACTAACTGTTTAAAATGTATAAATTATGAGACTTTAGATCACGCTCAAACAGTACGTGAGGAGACTGCATACCATTAGTTCAGTGGAGTTTTGAATGGGTCAAGCTGCCTTTCTGCTTAACTAAACCATGATTTGGATTCCCACTTAAACAGCATGTATGAGTTAAGGGCCAACACGTATCCTACGTGTGTACCATGTATGAGCTTTTGTCTAGCTCATACACCATCAAGTTCTTCACAGTGCAAAAGAAGTTGGAGGGAATTCAGGAAAGAGCCACAAACATGATTAAAGAGCACAGAAAGATGATGGCAAGAAAAGATGAAAAGAACTAGACATGCATAGCTATATGATGATTAAGAAGGTGCATAAGCGTCTACAGCTAATTGAAGGGTATAAATGTAAAGGAAGGAGCATAACTGTCTGGGGTGTTACAAGGGCTTGTAACTGGGAGTAGTTGGATGAAATTAATCAAACAAAAATTTAGGTTGGGAAATTTCCAAACAGTGGACCATATGTTCCCTTCTGGCGTAAAAACGTGTGAAGGGGAACAAAACACTTTAAAAGCCATGTGGCTTTTGAAGTGCAGCTGTTGTTCCCACATTCTCTCCCCTGCTCTGTGAAACTAAGGGCCAGGGCCAGATTTCTGAAGTACACATACTATCAAACACAACTGCTAGAAAAACCAGGAAATCACTAGTTAAGCTTATCCACCCCTTGAAGTCCCAGTTACAAGTTGTACCTTTGCCTTTCAACCTTGCCCATTTTTACTTCCCACATGTCTCCTCGCTCCACCCAAACCTTCACTCCCATTGAGACAGAGTGTTTAAAAATGTATGTTTTTCTTTGTTGGGAAAGTTGATTGAAGCTTTGAAGTATATGATTAATGTGTGGACAGCCTTTCAGTTCAGGTTATGTTCAAGTGTGCGGTATTGAAGGATGGCTAAAGAAGGGAGTTGTACAGTGTTTAACGGTGTAACAGTGCTTAATACCAGTCCTGATAAATAAGTTCAGTAGCTCCTTCCCTTTCAATAGCTAATGTATGTGACTGAAGTTACCACATTGTATGGAGGACAGAGTTCTTCATGGCTTCTGGTTAGCAGGTAGGAGTGCTGTACAGAAAAAAAATACTTTTACACCTTGCTAGGATAAGAACTCTGGGTTATTTTGTCTTTGTGTACAGTACAAATACATGGGTGACCTCCACTGGGTTTTGCTTTGGTTTTTGGTTTGGGGTTTTTTTTTTTGTATGGTGTCAGTTTGTTTTGTTGGTTTTGGGTTTTTTGTTTGCTTGGGTTTTTTTCTGTTTCGTTTTACAATTTTAGGACGACCAGAGGCAGCTATTTTGGCAAACTCCAGAGTAACTCTTGCTCTTTGGTAGGATTCTCAATCATACACAGCCCCCGATGCCCTCTGAGTTGCCTGCCGAAATGCTTCCTGACTTTCCCCTGCTCCACATTCTACACAGCTGCACTCAGATTGTCCAGTGAAGAATTACTATGTCATGTTTGGGGACTAAATCCAATCATTCATATATTTCAGCAAGACTGAAATCTATTTGTTTAAATGCATGTCTCAACATTAATTATACAGTCGTTGCTGATTTCTTCTCAATAAAAGCCCCCCACAAAGCAGAATATATCATATGGTGATGGTATTTTGATTTTTCTGTTTGCATTTTTCTAAAGGAAACATAGTTCTCCTATTTTTAGATTTTAAAGAGATACTGGTCATTGGAAAGTAAGCAAGACAAAGTAGTTCAAAGGAGTTTAGAGTATTCAAAGCAAAGTCCTTTAAAAAAAGAAGTGGAATTTATATTTTCCACTAACGCAATTTTATTTAGATGAAATTTGCTGCTGATATAAAGAGGTAATTTTTGCTGGCTTACACTACCCATCAGTTTGGTCTACAGCTGTTCAGGGTAGTCTTCATGTCTTTCTATTAGATTGTAAAAGCTATAGACCATCTAAGCATTATTGGTGATAAATTATGACAATAGTAATTGCTCTATTTTATAAACATTTAAGAGACTGTCAGTAGCTTTGAGTTTTCTCTTATCAATATATGCAAGTAAATAACAGCATATTAACAAAAACCTAGCAACAAGTCTTTTTTTATGTTGATTTTTAACATTCTTAAACACCAAACAATAAAAGAAATAGACCTTCGCACAAACCGAATTAAAATTTCATCAAAAGCACAGAGGCAAGAGAATTCTGAATTAACTGAACCTTTGCCTCCTGCTGTGTATCTAGATATTGCTGGAGTCCCGTAACCTTGATTAGTGTCGACACCAAAGGCTGTATGTTATTGTAGATCAACTCACGCAATTACTGCTGACATCTTTAATGTAGCTTTTTAAGCAGAAAAAGATATAACAGCCTAATGTTTAGAAGCAGGAGCTAGACAAATTCAGAACTGAAGTAACGTGCCCGTGTTTAACAGGAAGAGTAAATGAACCACTGGAACTGTTTACCTTAGGGACACATTGGTTTTTCCCTCACTTGAAGTCTTTGTATTAAGACTGGCTATCTTTTTAAACGAGGTGCTGTAGATCAAACAAAAATAATAGTTTTGATGCAGAAATTAATGGTCAAGGTTCTTTTGCCTATGTGATTCGGTAAGTAAATTATATATTCAGCAAAATAGCTATAGACAAATAAATACTGAGATATTTGGCTTTCATTTCTTTGCTATTTATATAAGATATGCTTATCTTCAACATTTTCTGTGAAGAAAAGCAGTGTCTAGGTTAAAAAAAAAAGACGACTGACAGGCAATTTAACAGACTTACTGCTTCACCTTCTTTATTTCAGTAAATAGAAAGATTTCATTATTATGTTACTACTTATGTGAAGTTTTTTCAAAGAAAAAATGAGCTCACAATTGTAATAATTTCTGTTACATTGTCAAGATTTTCTAACTTGGAAAAACTGACTTAAAATGTGTTCACACACATAGTGAGGTATTCATTTCTATTTCATCAGGACAGCTTAACAGAGAGGTTTGATTAATCTGCAGACAGAATTTGAACAGAGTATGTATACCAAGTGTATGGGATTTTTGATTTATTTTATTTTATTTTGGTTTTAGTACTAAATGCAGTGACTTAAGTCAATTTGTTTAACAAAGCAGACTGGGACTTGGTGAATCACCTTAATAGGTTTCAGAGATGACTTCTTTTTTTCATTGCAGTTCTTAATTTATTCATTTTCTGCTTTCAATAGCTTATGTCTTTTAAAAACAATAACAACAAACTCATGTCTAATGACTTCATGGAATGATTTCAAAGCAACATTGCCCCGGTGGAAAAATGGGAGCTGCCTGCTTTCCAAATGGGCTGCACCTGTGCAGATATTATAGAGGTTAAAAACATATCAAAGAGTTTCATCTGTGCAGGGCCTTCTGGGACGTGCGAAATGGATTCAGAAGTTGGAGGAGGAGCAGCACGCCTGGCATCATGTGCTGTGTTACTGTTGGTCCTTGTTTCCTGTTAATTGTGATACTGCCAGAGAAAGACTTTTTTCCCAGTCTCATATAAATTAAAAAAAAAAAAAAAGCCTCAGCCTGCAGGCATGGATCTGAATCTGGTGCCTTTTTCTGTAGAGATGCAGTCATCTGGTTTTAGTGCTCAACAACTAATAGCTGGCATATGGACAGGGCGCAGCGTTCTGTGCAGCTCCCCCGGCTTCTCATAATCAGCAGTTGAGATGCATTATTTCAGCAGGTGTGCTAATATCTGTGACCATGGCTGCTTCGCTCTGAGAAACAGAAGATGTGTGGCTGTGGCCTCTCACATAAAAATGTTAATAAAATTATTATTGCACAGAACAGGTTACATTCCCATTCTGCAAAATGGCCAGTGTCATTGGGGAAGAACATGGGGTAAGACCTGCTGTTTTATAGCGCTGTAAAGCTAACTGAAGAATGATAAAATGAATGAAAAAACCCCCGAATTATTTAAGTACTACACATGTATATACTCTTAAGGACATACTTGTCTTCAGGAATGCAGCTGTGTGCTGAATGCATGTGGATTTTTCCTAGGTTTGTACCTCCTATTGTTATCCTATGTGATAAACTTAACATAATTGGTAGAAACCAGACATTAGACATTTTAGTATTGGCCAGGCTTGGTTGGATTTCTCTCACAAAATACATACATAAAGGGAAGCTGATGTACAGCTCCCATCATGTTCCACCTCCACCATTAACAACAAAGTTTGAATAAGATGTGTCAATGTGTCAGTAACAAGCTGTTGGAAGTAAAAGACGGCGGCAGCAGCAGGAGGCTGGTAACGTCCCATAACGTAGCTATTCTGAAAGTGCATCTCTTTAAAGATGTATTTAAATCCCAGAGTAGTTCCTTCCCCTACAAACAAGAAGCTCCAGTAGCACATTTAGTAACATCGCCCTCACCAGCTGCCATATTGTTAATAAGAAAATCAGAAGCAGCAGCATTTATCTTTGTACATCTGTTTCCATGTTCCAAAATTATATATCACATGATATACAGGGAGGCTGAGTTAGTAATGCCTGTAGAAACTTCAATGTTTGTACTTGTATTTATTTAGACAGGCCTACACTTGTTTCACTCTTTGCAATTCACTTCATTCCAAGAGGCAGAGCCGTTCAGTTGTCTAGTTACAGAAGAGTTACAAGTCCATTTTATCACAACGTTGGCATATAACACCCCCAGCTAGGAGCATGGTCACGAGAGCGTTTATTCCCTGGAACGTGAGGACTTTGTATGCGAATACACCTCTGCAGGATGAGCCTATGTTCTTGCACGCTTAATGAGACTTGGGGGGGCTTGAAAGAAAGGAGAGCTATCGCCTAGCCAAGGCTCTCTTCGAATGGAGATACTTTTCTGCAGTGCTGCTTAAACCTGTGCTGTCTGAATTGCTATGGCTATAATGCATGGCTCAGAAAGCAAATAGCTAGGCCCCAGTGTAGCTAAGCCTGGAAAGTGCAACTGAAATCATGGAACACTAAACATTTCTTTCATTACAAATGAATAATCTTGCGCTCAAGGTCAACGTTTTCTGTATATAAATGAATACTGATTAGATGTAGCAACCCTAACAGTGCAGAAACCACAGTTATTGTCTTCATTTTTTTTTCCGCAAGATTAGTGCTGACACGCTATGGTGCACCTTAGAGCACATCCGTGACTTCTTCATGCAGCGCTGAGTGCCTGTGAGTAGCAGAGGCTACTGTGTATGCTTCCTTGCTGCCTGAGAGTAGGAGCTCTGAAAACAAGCTCCAGAAAAAGCATGGGGTGATTGTACAAATCGTCAGATTTGACTATTACTTTTCCTCTGCCTTCTGAGGTTTTTAACTATAAAGGAAATCACCATTGACTAAATATCCTCACCAGGATGCCTCTAGCTTGTGTGATTTCAGCTGGAAAGTTCACCATGGTTGCTGTGTACTCACAGAATTTGAGTCTCCAATGCAGTGTAGATGTTATTGTCTCTAACTCCTCTGTCTTATGAGGCCTTTCACTACCCTAGACATCTTTCCTCACGGTTTGCCTACTCCTCTTTCATGCCTATGTTCTTCTAGGTAATTCTGTTCCCTTTTGCTAAAAAGTTTCTGTGTGACAGGAGGCAGGGCAAACAGTGTTGTAGCTTACAAGGTGGAAGCATGGAGCCATATGGAGTGAAAGCTGAGCTTCAAGCTGCGAAAGATATGATGAAAATTGTGTCTTTATTAGAGGCAGAATATTTTTCATGTGCAAGTGAAGACTATTTATAGCTGAGGGATTTTTGTCCCAAATCTATAGAGGGAAAAATGAGAGGTGACCATATCCTTTGTAAGTGGAGAAGCAGTCATAATGCATTCAAATTAATATCTGTATAGATGAAGAAATTTTTAAGCATCACTGTAGGTCATGGAACTGGAATTGAAATGGTGAAAGATGTTTAAGCTTTTGCAGTTTCTTTAGACCTCAGTGGATATACACTGGTCGTGCTCACAAAGTATTTTCCTCTCTTTTATTATCTAATGAACTCTCCTCTCCCATAGACTGTTACCTAGTTACTGAAAAGGAAAGAAAATAAACTGTTGAATTATATGAATTATAAGACTCTGTGTTAAATCTAGACAATACGTGAGGAGTCTGTGTGCCGTTAGGACTCTGAATAAGCTAAACTGGCATGTGCACTTGGTTTGTCACTGAGTCAGCCCCCCACTTAGAGTATGATTCAAGATGCATCATAGTATACTGTGTTGGAGGCGTTTGTTCAGTCCACACACTGTGAAATTTATTACAGTGTCAACCTCCTTCTCAAAAAGAATTTGTATAAAGGATTTGTATATAATTTTAGTCTCTTGCTAAGGTCACCATTTAAGTCTTTGGAGTGAGGGGAGGTGTTTCAATTAAAAAGCAACTGCACAAAGGTCTTTTTTCTAAAAAAATCAGTATGCTTACTAAAAAAGTCAGTCAGATCAACCAGAAATAAAGTGGAAAAATCTTTCCTGTTCTGAGTGCAACTCAGATTTTGATGTTTGCCTAGTAACAACTCCAGACAACACCTGGTTTTCATTTGCCAGCACCTGGTCAGCAAGATGTAGAAAGCTGTTTCTACCTCTGCCTCTCTCTGTATTGCCCCAAATGTATTTCTTAGTATTCTGAATACAGGCCTATGTGTTAGCCCAACACTGCTTCGTATTAATGCACACAATTGTCATGCTTTAATGTTCTACCTATACTACATGAAGGTATACGGTGTAACACCTTTGTGAAATTCACCCTGAAAGGAAGACATTCCTTGTAGAAGAGATGGAATTTTCAAGACTCCAGGACAGTATATTTCAAAACAACTAAGCTTGCATGGCCTATAGTTTTCTCCTCCATTGGAGCAATACCCTATATGAAGGAATTTGAGAGGGGCCTGTAATATGTCTTCTGCAAAGGGATTTTTTGCAGTTTCTTAATCCGCTGCAGCTCAGAGGGACACCCAGTTAACTACCAGCCATCGGTCTAATCTGCAACATCAGGCACATTAAAAAAGTGCCACCGATGATGGAGCAGACAAGGTGATGGAGCTAGAAATCCCATTTTTGAACAGCTTACTCCATTTGTTAGATTTTTCTTTTTTTTAGTTTAAATATGTTGAAAAGTTTGCCTTCATAAAGCAAGCTGGTACAGTGTAAACACGATCTCCTGGACAAATTAACATTCAGTTATTTTTGTTAGCATTTAGAAAAGGCTGTATACTAGACCCCTTCATCTCTCTTCTTTGGCTTTTATCTTTGGTTGCGAGGATGTGAAATTTCAGGCTCCTCCACAAAGCCAGACAGAAGAGAGAAGAGACTGTCTTTTGGAGAAATTCAGCAAAAAAGAAGAGCTAAAAGAGCTGTATGAAATACTTTTGTCCTTATTTTAATAGTGTTTCTTAATTAATGTACATACATACAGTCATGTACTATCTAGTCATCAACAGCTTGTGAAAAAAATGTGCAGTGATGCATCCTCTAGGCATTTATGTATAAATGAGGTTCATTTCACATTAAGACCTGCCTACTCTTTATCCATTGTTCTTGCCTTTTACAGCAAGCGTGCCACTAGACGTGCTGAGATATGTGAAGAGTATTTGCACTATATTTGAACTCTGACTTGGGTGTTTAGAGACTAACTTAAGCTTTGTTCTTCTCACTTCTTACAGAGCTTAAACTACAGTATGTGATGTTTTAAATATGGTCCCTGAGCCAAGTTGTTTCCTCCCTAGAACATGCGTTAGGCATCAGCTCTCGCCCGTCATTCGCTGGGATTGATAATGTGCCAAGTCTTGAAGTCTTGACTCAGTTCTAACTCTGACAAGACTCCCATGGAAATCAATGGAAGTTTGACCTGATTAAATACTTCTGGATTCCTCTCCAAAACACTTGGCTTATTTATATCAGGCACATTTGGAATATCCAACATTTTAGCCTCTGTAAAGTAGGATTATCAAAATCTTAACTGATGGAGGACATTCTGAAGGCAAAATACTCAGGGGCCTGCTTGCTGGCAGTGGAACGCTGCCTGTGTTTGAAAACCAAACCAAAACAAACCCAAAGACTGCGGGACAGTACATCATCTAAAAAGCACTTAAACTTAGCTGGCAATATCCACATATGGACAACATGAGATGGCAGTGTCTTCTTCCACTGTAAGCTCATCGATCGATGACTTCTGTTATTCAGAATTGCTTTGAAACTAAACAAGAGGCTATGAGACATTATATACAAATTTTTCCTCCTGTTTGTAAAAATTAGAAAAACTAACGGTGCAATAGATTCATACAGAAAGATGTACTGTAGTTTAGTAAACATTTCATTACAATCAATTTCAATGAATACCACAAAATGCTTCAGTCTGAACATAATCATCAGAAATAAACAGAAATTAACTTTAATGATCAGGTTTTAATGTAGAGTATCATCCAACTCTTGTTTTATAAACGTGCTTAGGTTTTCATGAGACTTGGCATGCTTTATGTCATACAATACATGTTGCTCTGAAAACAATATGTGCTTTACATCTGGAAAAAGAAGCCATTTGGGGGGTATAGGAAAAAAGTAATGTCTATACATTCTCCATCATTCTTCCATGGAGTAAATCTAGTTATTTTGAGTCACATGCAGCTTCCATTTCTTGGTGAAAGCAAAGTGAGAGAAACACAGTTTTCAGACAGAGTAAGAAGTAACATCACATGAACGGAAATTAAATGTAATTTTTTAGTTATTCTGCTAAATCTGTGCCACACTGTGGAGCATGAGAATTCCAGTCTGTACTGCTCCGTCCTGGTGGTACAAGTGTCCCAGTCGGGCCCTGCGGTTCCCTAGGATGGTGCACGTCTTTGTGGTGTCTTCATTTGGAGCCAGAGTACATCCTTGTGAGGTATGTGTACTGGTCCCACTGTAGAGTGCACTGTAGAGTCCTGCAGTGTAGATGCAGCTTATTTACAATAGTTCTGACTATGTGAACCAAGATCAGATCGTGATTCTTTCCCTTGCCTGGAAAGATGTGTCAAAAGAGTAGGGCCTTAGCTTTTGGAAAGAAAGCATATCATATTTCTCTCCAAAGTCTTTCTCCAGCTGTCCAGGAACTGCACAGTGAGGTTGTGGGATTATGTCTACACTGTGAGATGAAGAGTTGTTAAAGCCTACTGAACCCTATGACTCATTCTTTCTTTCCCAATGACTATTAGCCCAGCTGCAGTTTTGACTTAGAGCATTCGCATATTCAGGAAGAGTTGGCTTGTGTTATCTCTTGGCAGACTGTTTTGTAGCATGCATGGTTTGCTTGTGCCTGGTCCATCCAGACTTATGAACAATAGCTTGGGCCCATGCTAAAATACCAGCCATTCTTCAGCAACCATAGGCACTGTTTCCTGCTCTGACACCTGCCTTTTATTTTCCTTTCTTTTACCATCAAAGCAAGCTTATGATCTTACAACTGATTCACTATTGCTATGTAACCTGCACAGACATTACTTTCTTCTGTGCCTCCCAAAAGTATAGCGTTTGGGTTGAGACAGGCTCTTAACGTGGGCATGAGGTTTTCACTATGAACTGGGGGCTGGCCAAGCCCTGAAAATGATATAAAAAAGTCAGCAAAGCCCACTTTGTCACACAACGTATGGCCATGGAGTATATGAAGGGTAAGGGCAAAAAAAAGTATTGGGGGGGAATTCTTTAGGATGGGAGCTGCTGAGTTCAAGATGCAACAGGACTAGGCAAGAGCCCGACTTGCTGTCTGCAAAACGTTGTTCCCCATTCCTACAAGAGCAAGTTGGGAGGGAAGCTGCCTCCAGTCACCTCGCAGCTGTGTTCAGAACCAGATTGCACTGCGAGTTTCGAATGCTTCTTGCTTTAGTTCCTGTACGGTCAATTAGCAAGGGGAAGATATATGTCAGAAGGACAGATGCAACAGTAATGACAACTAAATCTAGGGAGTCGTTACCTGGTCAACTGTTCTCCAGACTCTTAACTTTTATGTACAAAGAGAGTAGTCCTGAGGTCTCTCAAAACATGAGCATGATTGCACCATGAAATACAAAGCAAGCTACCTTCTTTGAAGCAGCGTGACATATTTTGAAGTTTTAATTTGAATTTTTTTTCACCAGTTCGTTCATCTTTCTACTTTCCTATGTAATACCCCTGGAAATCCCCCTGCTTCCACAGGACCTATGGATGCTCCTCACAGGCTAGCACCACTCCCTGCTAAAGTAGAAAAAGTTAAAAAGCTTTATGCTACTTCCATTCTCTGAATCTCTTGGAGTGAGTCTGTTTTATCTTCTCCGCCTTTCAGTTTGTATGCTCTTTTGGCAGGAACTGTTGGCCTGATTCTGATCTTATTTGAAGTGTGTAAATCAGAACAAAGCCTGTGCCTTTGAGCGAGATATGGGAGCAAATACCCAGGCACAGTGTATGGCATTATGTACTGCCAAGAATTCCATTCGGATTTGCAGCAAAAGGGAATTCTTAACCAGGTTCAGTTTATAGAAAGGGCAGTTTGCTACTACAAATGGAGTCAAATAACTAGAATGACTCAACACTGAAACAAAAGTCAAGGTAGGGATCACAGTAGTGAGTTTTAAAGGCATTTATTAGAAAGTCTATAGAAAAAGGAGAAAGCGAAAAAGAGTAAGTGTCAATTCAGCACACAGCCATGAATAGTCAATATAGACTGATTTTTTTGCAACTTACTATGCTGGTAAGACACCTGATATTTTGACTGAAATCCGATGATTATTCTTTCACTGGCTATTATGATTGCACTTAAACTCTCAGACAGGGATGGTGGGATGGTGGCATAAGACTGAATGGAGAGCAGCCACGGTAGTTAAAGTCAGCATAAGTAAAAGTATAATTTAAGAAAGAGTGAGTTTCTATTTTAAGGTTCAGTGATCCGGCCAGCAGTGATTTGGGCAGGAACATAGAAGAAAACATTCAGCATTTTAAACTGACTAGTGGTAATATCACAGTATTTAATTTTTAGTTTTGGACTGTTACAGCTATGTTTCTCTTGATAACATCTCTGCAATTTGCCTTTGATCTTAAGAGTGGGCAAGGACTTGTCTTTTAGGGGGAAAAAAATTATTTCTATTTCCAAATTTCTTTCTTTGCATTTTTGCTGTCAATGCTTATGTACATGTATAGATTTACCAGCCAACCTATAATATATTATGGCTGTAAATCCTGGGTGAACTGGCCTATTTTGGAGTGTCTTCACAAGAGAAATTACACCACTAGAATTCTAGTGGAAAAACTTCACTGGGATAGTTCTGATGGTAAACTTTATTACGCAGAGAACTTCTCAAAGGTTGCTAATATTTACCATCTCAACAGTTTCCTTGCACTGGAAAGTTTGAAAACGTCCTCGAGATCCATTGCCACTGAAGTTGCATAAATCAGCTAGCAAAGTCATGTATCTTAGTCTTGCCTGCTTCCAATACAATATTACTAAAACTGGGAGAGCTCAGTTCGTTTCACTTCAAGTGAAGTGAAGCACTTTGTCATAATTTATAATTCAACTACAGCACTTACCACCACAGAATTTTGTGGAAACAAAATAGATTCAAGAAAGGATTAAACCTCTGTCTAATTAAGCACCACTGCTGGGTTGGAGACTCTAACTCAAGGAGTTCCTAAATTTCCACTTGTTGGAACCAGGAAGGGAGATAGAGACACACCTGTGCATGCCTTGTTTCCCTTAACAGCTTTTAGTGCTTAGAAACATGACACTGAATCATTAGCTTGACAAAATGGTGCAGATCCTACAGTTTTAGTACTCATCAGACTCTTCCTGGAAATGCACAGTGAAAGGTTGAGAAGCAGTGGCCACAGGTTGCACCAAGGGAAATTCTGAACAGGTATAAGGGTAAAAAAAATTCACAGCGCTTTGGACTAGATAACCTCCAGAGTCCTTTCCAATGTAGATTATTAAATAATTATGTGATTATCGAATTGGAAGGAACCTGGCAGTATGTCCAAACCACTGCTATTGCAGGAAATATCCCCTTTCTGTGTCTTCAGTCTCTTTCACAAGTTGGTCAAATTCTCTCTTCAGAATAGTTCGTAAGGTCACTGGAAAAGATATATCTAGGGAGCTTTCCAGCTTCAGCTTCTGTGCACTTCTCCTTCCCTCTTCCTGGTTGGGCCCAGTCTTTGTAATTTAAATGGCATCTCATTGTTTTCCTCTTCATATAGGACTAAGGACCAGATACCATCAATCTAGAGCTAGTCCTTTGACCCACACAGCTGGGGATTCCCTGAGTGAGACCTCTCTCTTCCCTCCAGTAACTTAGGAGTAATAACAGATGATGACAATTGCATCAACTGAGAGGTTTCTAACTGCATATATTTGCCAAAATTAGACTTCCGTAAGCCTACCAGAAAGAGATTAGGACCTTTTCATTAGTTTCCTTGCTTTGTCTCTTCATAAGTATTGAAATGAAATTCTTTTTCGATTCATTATGCCTTCTGTTCCCAGAATAGCAAACTGAGGATCCTGTCCTGCCTGCAAATCCCTCCATGACAGCACTCACTCCTCCCTCATTAGACAGCTGGATGAACTGTGCTCTGCTTCGCTGATACAGAAGCCCTAAGCTACTCAAGGTTCTGCAAAATTGCAAACATCAAAACATGTGTTTCTCCACGGCGAAAAAAAAAAATCAAGAAAACAGTAATCTTTTTTCATTCTTCATCTTAAACCTGCACTATGGTTTGCAGAACACAAAATGTTATACAAATGTCATATATATTTCATGGAGTTTCCCATACTTTTCAAGAATAAATTATGTCCATTATTTACCTGAATATTGTTCACCCCTGAAATATTTTACTTTGGAAAAAAAATTTTTTTTAATTGTCATTATTCCAGCATGTGCAGTGTAGGTGTATTATAGAGGTGTTCACTTGAAAGGAATATTTAATTTAAATACAATCTAAATGTTAGAAACGTTTTTCTTTTACCTGGCTCAACACCTTATTGTATTTCACAAAATACAGAAATCCATTCATAGTAGTTTAGTCCATGAAGTTTTTATTTTGAAAGTCTTAGATCTTGCGATTTGTACTTTAAGTCACAAGAACAATACCATCAGTCCTAACTTTTTACATCTGCCCAGTCCTCTTTGTGTTGACTTCTGGCTGATTTAATACTCTTCCAGATGAGCAGTTGATCCCTTTGTCTCGTCTGTCATTTCCCGAGTGAAAAGAAGTGACCCTAATAACGTCCACCCTCCCTGCAGCCCAGCCGTGACCGAGCTCCCTGCCCATCGCATGCAGCACTCCTCTCAGCAATTTGCCTTCACAGGAATTTGTTTCATAACCAAGTTTGTCTGCAAGAGAACAGACTGTGGCTCTCCCCCGCGACTATGGAGCCACTATTTTTGTTTCGATTCGTTGTTTGGCGTTTTTTTTTTTGTCAGTGTTCTACATATTTGGCCTTGTCAACTATGTTTACACTAGAGTAGGAAAAGAGAAACTGGTCAGAAAATGACATGGAGTTGAGCAGTTGCTGAACTGCTGCTTGTATCATTCTTTAACTGGGTTATCAGTTCACATTCAGAGCTGAAACCTGATATTCCTGCATTAGAGGTGCAAGGAAACCTTTTGATTTGAAGTGTATGTTCTCCATATCTAACTATTTCTTTGTGATATTCATCCTGAGATTTCAAGAGGAAGGTTAAATTGCAGACTTATTTTATAGATGGCTTTATGCTTACTATGCTCACTTACCATGTGATGGACCTTTCCTGTAGCAGTGAAGTTCTGAGCTCTTCCACAGCCCAAGGTGTGTACTCCAGTTTTCACTGTTCTGACCTCATTGTCAGAGTGTACTAGCATTCCTGCTGCCTTTGCCTCTTTGAAGTGTAAAAATTGGTAACCCAGAGTGGGCTGCCCAGAGAGTGTGGGACATCAGAAAATGACAAAAATACTGGTCTGAAAATATCATCTTAATGTTGTGTCCTGGTGTTAAAACTCATGTAAGTAGCTGTCACTGTATGCAGACCAGGAGCTAAAGCTGTTTGTGTGCTGTGTAACATAGCAGGGGAGCCTTTTGATTTACTGAGCGGCTTTGTCTAGATCCATAGCTGCTTCTTTGCATGCTTAATATTATCTTTACAGTTCTAAGAACAGATAAGCTGTTCTGACCCTCAAGAGGATCATCAGATAGATCTTCTTAACAGCTATTATATAGATTATTTTTTTAATAGAAAATGCACTCACAATTCTGCATGAACATTGGGATTATTTTCAACATATAAACACCCTCAGAAGAGCCTTCAGAGTGAATAGAGCTATTTTCCCTTCTCATTATCTTTATATCATCAGATAAAATCTGGCAATGAGTTTATCTGCTCTGATCATCCTTTCAACATTGGTTGTTATCCCCCATAGTCACAGGCTGTGATTAGCTGGGTACACTAGAGACTCATCTAGAGTATTAATGCTTTGTGGGTATCTAGGTTTTGCATACTTGCTGGATTGTTTTCAAGCTTGGTAACTGTCCAGCAATGATAACTGGATAATTTGTGGTTTTATGAAAACATTTATATGGTTAATACTTCAGTTAAGTGTGACTAACTTATTTCCAAGCACCCACTTAGTGACCTAATTAAGGAATCAATCCTCTCATAAACTATAGATCTATTTCTGTTGTGAGAAGCATCTGCTATCTGATCATGAGCTGATATTTTCCATTTGTTCAATAGCCCTACTTCTACCTGTGACTCTACTGATAAATAACTGGATTCCAATCAGCATTACTGCTGTGACGCTGCTGACGTGTTTCATCCCATGCATGTTATACCTGAACCCCTTATGGTATCTTCACCCTAATGCATTTTAGGCTCTTAACTGGCTTGGGCAACTTTAACAATCTCTTCCACATAACTTCAGCATTTGTTTAGACTTCCTGAATAAGACTGTAACAGAGTCAATTGAGATTATTTTACAACACAGTTCCTTAGGACAGGCAACTGTTCCTTACCACTTAGTGGTAACTGTAACTTACTCTAACTGGCTTTCTTTTTCTTTCCATCATGCTCTGTGGCAAGATGAGCTCATGCTCTGTATTTCGTTAGCTGAGGCTGTTTGGAATAGTATCTAGGCTTTGTTAGGATTCATAGATGTTAATGCATTTGAGGAATATAGTAAATGTAGGCAGGGCAAGATGGCATTGCGGCAGGAAAATGAACTTTGCATGGAGCACTGTGAGCTGTGTTAAAAGTGTCAGGCTGTAATTATGCTTAGCATATGTGGTTTTTTTCCTGTGATGAACACAGGACCTACAGAATTGGATCTCTGTGAATCACATTGTCATTGCATATGGGTAAAACTTTTGTAAAGACTTTGAAAATAAGAAGGAAATGGAGATGACTTGACTGGAAAGCAGATATTGGGAGGTGTTAGCCCATATGTCACCTGATAAAGGCCCTGTTTTGTAACAACTTTTTGATGTCTGAGTGTGTGAATGCATGTCTCAAAGACGCAGAAGTGTTCAAGTGTCCTAGAAGTGTTTGTTCTATATCTGGGACTAGTGAATCAGGGGCGCTGCCACTCTGTTTTGGAAGTTGGAAGTTCAGAATTGAAATCTGTTTTTCCTTCTCCTTTGTGAAAGGAGACCGTACCTTATTTTTGCTGCAGGTCTATCTTTGTCTAGCAATCACATAACAGGATGAGCAAACAGCTTCAAAAGAGATATAATGAAATATTCATTGTTGGTCATTTAGAAAAATTCATGGTCAGGGTCCTTAGTAAGGCTAAAGACTTTGTCATCTAAACTAACACACAATATAGATGTTTGTCAGCTTGCCAGCTTCAGTGGACTCTAACAGCAACAGCTTTAACCAGAGTGTTTCAGTCTTTTAAAAGGCCCAGCAGTAACTCATGCATAGTTCTAAATTGTGCACCTTTATTCCAGTTTGAAATACCGGGATTTCCTTCTGTGATGGAAAAAGCATTAACCGTGATTATCTGAAGATGAACTGCGTATTGGAGTGGAGTGCTTCATTTACTGGACGATTTCACTGTGGCGTACTGTTCTGATATGGCATCTCTCTTAGGGAAGTATTTTAGCACTCTATAGGCTATTCTTGAATGAACAAATCCATTGTTCCAGTCAATGAAGTGGGAACATTTTCAGTTGTGTAAATTCTGGGTGTACTCATGCTTTTTGATGAGCCAATTCCTTCAGGTATATTTACCCTAGGTATTAACCGGAGTTAACAGAGGCACAAGGAGCCATCTGGTTTTTGTCTTATGTAGTTTTGTTTGGATGACTTTACCTGGTAATTGCTCTGGCTGGGATACATTTGCTGTTAATTTCTCAACCTTGTGATAAGGGACAAAGCATTATTACCATCCCTGTATGTGAGCCTGTTGGTGGTTTAAATCTTTAAAGCTATGGCAGCAATGCATGGTTTGTCTGGATCATAAATTTGATCTCCTGAAAATTCAAGTAGAAATGCCTTACTGATCTAAAAATCTGTTGCCAGGAGGTACAGAACTATGGAACATAAACATTACCTCTATTGAAAGACCACTCTTAGTTCTGTTGCAGGCTCACTCTCCATCAGACTCTGGGTTCAATCTGTAAAAACTTAGAATCACGGGTAGGCTAGAAAAGGAGCAGTCTTTGTGTGTGCATGCATGCATTTGTATGTATATGTGTATGGAAGGGATGAATGAACTCTTGAAACTGTCACATCACAATTTGCTGACCACTAAAAGGGTTTCACTCTCTCCTCCAACCTATGCCTAAGTTTTCACATACTGGTCAACTCACAAATAAGCCTCCTATGCTCTTTGAAGCTCTGTGTATCTGTGATCACCTTGGGGAGTTGGCTGGTTCTTTTTAAGGGCATTTTTTTCATGCTACAGGTTTAACAACTTCATTTTATGTTTCAATTGTTCTCATTTACTCTTTTTTCTACCAATTGAATTGATTCCTTTTGCTAATTGCACAAAAATATCTCAAAATATATCAGATGACTTCTTTCCCGAGATACAGATCAGGCTGTGAATTGTGCTGCCTCAGCTTACAGCCATCAGTTGGCATCTTTTTCAGCTCCAGTTGCCTTCCTGTTCAGTGGGCTGCTGAAAGGGAAAGATTCAAGTTCTATGGGAAAATCTACAGCCTCTTGGAAGGACTTTAGCTTCTTTTTTCTCCCCTGATCTTGATCTGCAAGTCCAGATGCATCTGAGTGTGTATAAACTGGTTCATTGCCTGTTTGTCCTGGAAGAACTTACAGGTACTTGAATGTGCCAAAAATACAAGTTTCCTCACGTCCTTTGCCAGTTCAAATGGGGTGTCTTCCTTCACTCCTGACTTCTACCTCTTAGTCGTGCTGTGGCCAGCTATGCCCTATGCTGGCTGGTTCAAGTGTATCAAGGGCTGGTCCTGGAATGGAATGATTCAGGTTTTTGGAGGGTAAAAAAATTTTGCAACATTGTTAGTGCTAGATCAGACTAACTGACTGCTAAAATAGCTCCTGCCCTTTCCGACCATCTTGTGAGCCATTCATTTGAATTTGACATTGAGCTGAAAAAATGCCAGAGCTTGCACTTTGGTTTAGCAGGAATAGCAACTTGAAATTTCTGTGCTTATACTTCAGATCTCATTTCTAACGCCACTAATCCCTTTTTGACCTAAGAGACTAGCCAATTTTAGCTTGTTTCTGTTGGGAGGAGAAGTTGACTATGGAGTGAAGTATTTCCCTGGGACAATTCTGTCTAGTTACAAAGAATATGCACTAGGGCCTGTTTGCCTGAGCACAGCTGGGATTAACAACAGGACTCAGAGATCCAGGCCTTCGTCCAGCCAGCCCTCTACTCTCAAACTCTTTTTCTTAACTCTTTTCAGATCATGTCATCTCTGTTTGTTTTGGGTTTCTTTTTGCTGCCTTCATTTGTTCCTTCACTGCTTCTTTTACATGCTCGAAGATGCAGCACAAAAATTCAGAACAAACCTCTCTGTCTTTGCTTTTTTTAATTTCAACCCAATTCAATTTCCACCTGCAAGGATCAGCACGTTCCCAAGTTTTTCCAGGGCTTCTTGCTTCCAGCTGTCACTTAATCAAAGGAAAACTAATGGAAATTATCTCACATTCAGTAGAATGACTTGTTTGTCTGGTGCCAACCAGAGTATTTTGAAACAAGATTTCTCCACTGATGTTCACTAGAGCAAACAACTAATCAGTGGAGTCCATATCGGTGGGCATATCCTGGAAGTTGGTGCATGTCTGCAGACACTTATTCATTTAGGAATTAACTGTGATTTTGGTCTTCTTGTGACAAAAGGTATAGATGAATTTATAGAGGTGGAAGTAGAATGAATCCATCACTTCAGTAGAATGGTGCATCGCTTTTGTTCATCTCCCCAAGAAAGGACTTACCTCAGAAATGCACGCCTATGAAACTGGACTGTGGGTGACTTACTCTTGACTGTAAGTTTCTTGGCTATCTTTTAGTGTTTGGGGAAGAAGGTGGAGAAGGATGTTCTTAAAAGAGGATGTTGTGTCAAAGATTATGTCCTACTTTTTTTCATCAGCTGAACTGCAAGTACAAAGTGAGGATGGGCATTGGATTTTCAGCTGTAGTGGATAACCTCTAAAAAGGATAGAAAAGGAAGTTCTGTGACTGTTCAGCCTGCAAGTTCTGGTCATCTCTAGAAAACTTACAAACTAATAAAGATACTTGGTCTGTACTCTATCTGTCTTTAATAATAATTTAAAATAATTTGTGAGTGTTTCATCCCAGAGAAAATAGCAGATTACATAGAAATAGTGGCATCAAGAGCACATGGTAGTATATTAAGAGGTATTTTTAAAGGTTTTGCTGAGAAGGAAAGAATCTGTAGAGGCACAATCAGGAAACTTTCTATAGCAGAATACAACTCCAATGTTTTAATGGTTATGATCATATTTCATTTGACTTCTCAGTGTGAACAGTGCTTGTCTTTTCTCTCAGTGTAGGGCACTTGCTTATTTCCTTGGTCTAGAGCTGGAGCTGGCAGCTATGAAATAACTTCCTTGTGACCGACCAAACATAGACTGTCTTACGTTCAAATATTAAAGTTTTATTTCATCAGTTATAACTGGGTCCATTATAAATGCTCTTCCTGGAAAGCTGATAGGAAGGCCAGAGCCCTCACAGCAATTTGGAAATGTTGAGGCTCTTAGTATACGTTAATTTAAAAAAAGAATACTCTAAAAAGGAGCGTGTTTAGTGAGCAAAAGAGACAATGAAAGGCTTAACTGTAGAGACGATCAGGAAATATATTTTTGATCCTCAAATAAAATCAATGGAAGCTGAAAAGAGAAAGAATTCTCAGGCAAAATTCCACCTTTTCCAGTTTTGTGCTGACATTATTTTATAAGTTCTTGATCTTTCTATACTATGAACAAAAATTTTCCATTAAAATATTTGGGGTTTTGCCCAAAAAAGGTTATTTTTTTCACTAAAAATGTCAAATAACAAATTTCAGCCAGCCTCATTTAGTATTTTACATATGTAGCTGTGGCCTAGGATGGTCACATGTTCAGAATACATGACATTTCTGATGCAACCCTAGCGTTCTCAAGGATGTTAAATTACTCATTAAAAAAAAAAAGGAAAATTAAATCTGTTTTCTCCCAGGTATTTTGTTGCTACTGAAAAATCAAACTGAGAAGGAGCACACACATTACTTGGAAAGGAGGGAATCTTTCAAACTATTTAGGGTTTTGAATAGGTTCGCCATGACATACTAAATAGGTGCTATCTGAACAGTGCTATGAGCAAAGGAACAGTTTTTGATGGTCCCTATGACTATTTATTTTTCTCCTGACTTGTTTGTCACTCACCGCTACTTCCCCTGGAATCGTATGTTCTCAGTAAACATAAAGCCAGTTCTGTTTTGGATAGCAGTATGCTTCTGCCAATCATTGTGTACCAAAAAATGTGTCAAATTGGTTGGAGAAAGCCCTTATTTAAATTTACAATTTGTGGGGCACCTATTAAAAACTCGGTCTGGCCAGTAAGACCAAGGCACACAACTTTAACCAAATGCTGCTTGGGAAGGCCTTTGAATGAGAATATTCAGATTCCAAATCATAATGGGGCTCATTGTCTTTCACCTTGTCAGTAAAGTGATCTGAATCTACATGAGTAAATAAAAAACTACAGGGCAAATATGTTCAAGACTACAATCCTGTCATCTAGAATTTGCATGACATCCAAACATCAGAAGCACCCCGCTCCTCCTGAGAGACAATTCAGACTTTATCACTATTTCAGACCTTTGTGAAAACGACCGTAAGTACATGCATTTGGGTGACAATCAGAAATATGTGAAATGTATTGCACACTTTGAAGTCTGTAGAGTTCAGCCCTGGAAAAAAAAAGTAACGTATAAAGAGTTTATAGAAATGCAGGAGCAAGGGAAGGAATTTGTGCGGAAAGCAAAATCCTCAACTCCATAAATGTCTGACCATTTAAAACTGGGGGAATCGCTGTAAGTGCTTCATACTCCCTAACGCTTCCATTCTCTTATTAGATTATCTCTGAGGCCTTTGTACCCATTGTGGCGAATTGCCAGAAAAAGGCATACTTTAGCTGCTCCTCATTAAGAAAAACATCTGAGGAAAATTTCTGAGAACCAGACTTTCAGCTGTATTTCTTCTACATTTTCATGTTCTTAAAAAAGAATTTTTATTGCCACCAAAAGATCTTCAGCACAAATATCTCCAGGCTTGAAATCAAGAACGGAAAGCATTGTTTACCGATAATTCGTAAAGTTTTGTGTGAATTTTAGAGCACATTTTATGTATAGAGAATGTGCACATCTGCCAGCAGAATAAGGGCTCGTGTCTGAACTGCCAACAGCAATAGACTGCGCATGTATCAGGAGGGGTTTGTCAACTGCTCCCTTCTTTTAATTTGCACGGTTAGTGCTGTGAGGTTTATGCAAGGCAGCTCTCAGGGGAGGGGACTGAAAGTTCTTTGAAGTCCTTTGTGGTGGCTGTCTAATCTGGAGAAGAGGATTACTTTCTTTCTGCCAGAAGCACATGACAGTTTGGTAATTAATGAGCATCATAAAGTTCTCTTTTTCTATTAGATACCCATTAGTAAACCTGGGATGGTTGTCATTTTGGACAAAACCATGCATATCCTCATTTTATCCCAACATCAAAGGGGATCTCCTACTGTCTGATGCTGAATGCTCTAATTGTGTTTGCGTTCGGTGGAGTTGGTGCAGAATGCATCTGAAACAAGTCTTGGCATAAACTGTAGGTCCTGTGATTGGACACACAGCCTGAGCCTTCCCAGGGCTAACAGCTTAAATGAGTGGTGGGTTTCTCTATTATTTTAAACATACTGCTCTCTTCCTGTCCTGTCTGTCTGTTTATGCTATTTGTTTTCCTTTGAGGATACAGGAATTAACATACTTTCCACATCCATATTGTGCTGAAAAAAGGAAAGCACTGTGTTGGGCTATTTCCCTTTCCCCTTTTGATACAGTATTACAAAAAGTCTTTCTTTAGGATTTAAGAGCATTTCAGGTATTAAAGCTCTCTTGGGTTGTCTTTTTCACATTATTCTGAAAGTACAGAATGGTTTCCTGCTTTTTATATTTGGCTCTTTTATACTGAAAGAGTTGAAAAGTCCTAGTATGTGGACCTTTTCTTTCTGAGAAAATGTCACCCTTTCTTCCAAAGGGTCCAGTTTCTGAATGCAGTGTAGTTTCTTCAACTGCATTTAATCTCCTTTAGAAATACGAAGAATGGCTAGGCAGCCTGTTTTATATATTCTGAATTTAAGATTTTTTTTGAAGGTCAGATGCTCATCCTATACTCAAAATCTATGCTGAATACAGCCAGGGAAAGATCTCAAGGATATGCAACGACCTTTTCTATAAGTGAAGTTGTACCAGAAAGCTCCGCTGTAATGAAATGCTATGACTTAGGTCAAGCAGAGACAAAATTAGAAAGGCAAAAGCCCAGCTAGAGCTCAATCTGGCCACAGTCATAAGGATAATAAAAAATGCTTCTACAAATATATTAACAACAAAAAGAGAGGCAAGGAGAATCTCCGTCTCTTACTGGATATGGCAGGAAACATTGTCACCAAGGATGAGGGCAAGGCTGAAGTACTTAATGCCTTCTTCGCCTCAGTCTTTAATAGCCAGTCCAGGTATCCGCAGGGTATTCAGCCCCCCGAACTGGAAGACAGGGATGGAGACCACAATAAACTCTTCATAATCCAGCAGGATACAGTTAAGGACCTGTTAAGCCACCTGGATACCCACAAGTCTATGGGCCCTGATGGGAACCACCCAAGAGTACTGAGAGAGCTGGTGGAGGAGCTTGCCAAGCCACTCTCCATCATTTATCAGCAGTCCTGGTTAACAGGGGAGGTCCCAGACGACTGGAGGCTTGCCAATGTGATGCTCATCTACAAGAAAGGCCGGAAGGAGGATCCCGGGAACTACAGGCCTGTCAGCCTGACCTCTGTGCCAGGGAAGATCATGGAGCGGTTGGTCTTGAGAGTGCTCACAGGGCATCTGCAGGACAACCAAGGGATCAGGCCCAGCCAGCATGGGTTCATGAAAGGCAGGTCCTGCTTGACCAACCTGATCTCCTTCTATGACCAGGTGACCCGCCTAGTGGATGAGGGAAAGACTGTGGACGTTGTCTACCTGGACTTTAGTAAAGCCTTTGACAGCGTCTCCCACAGCATTCTCCTGGAGAAACTGGCAGCTCGTGGCTTGGACGGGTTTACTTGTCGCTGGGTGAGGAACTGGCTGGATGGCCGAGCCCAGAGACTTGTGATGAATGGCGATAAATCTGGCTGGTGGCCGGTCACAAGCGGTGTTCCTCAGGGCTCGGTTCTGGGGCCAGTCTTGTTCAATACCTTTATCGATGACCTGGATGAGGGGATCGAGTGCTCTCTCGGTAAGTTTGCAGATGACACCAAGTTGGGTGAGAGTGTTGATCTGCTGGAGGGTAGGAGAGCTCTGCAGAGGGATCTGGACAGGCTGGATTGATGGGCCGAGGTCAACTGTATGAGTCTGAATAAGGCCAAGTGCCAGGTCCTGCCCTTTGGTCACAATAACCTCACACAACGCTACAGGCTTGGGGAGGAGTGGCTGGAGAGCTGCCTGGCGGAAAAGGACCTGGGAGTGCTGGCTGACAGCCGGCTGAACATGAGCCGGCAGTGTGCCCAGGTGGCCAAGAAGGCCAACAGCATCCTGGCCTGTATCAGAAATAGTGTGGCCAGCAGGAGTAGGGAAGTGATCATGCCCCTGTACTCGGCGCTGGTGAGGCCGCACCTTGAATCCTGTGTTCAGTTTTGGGCCCCTCACTACAAGAAGGATGCTGAGGTGCTGGAGCGTGTCCAGAGAAGGGCAACAAAGCTGGTGAGGGGTCTGGAGCACAAGTCTCATGAGGAGCGGCTGAGGAAACTGGGGTTGTTTAGTCTGGAGAAGAGGAGGCTGAGGGGAGACCTTATCGCTCTCTACAACTACCTGAAAGGGGGTTGTGGCGACGAGGGTGTTGGTTTCTTCTCCCAAGTAACTAGTGAGAGGACGAGAGGAAATGGCCTCAAGTTGCGCCAGGGGAGGTTTAGATTGTGTATTAGGAAAAATTTCTTCACCGAGAGGGTGGTCAAGCATTGGAACAGGCTGCCCAGGGAGGTGGTGGAGTCACCATCCCTGGAAGTATTCAAAAAACGTGTGGATGTGGCACTTCGGGACATGGTTTAGTGGGCATGGTGGTGTTGGGTTAACAATTGGACTTGATGATCTCGAAGGTCCTTTCCAACCTTAGTGATTCTGTGATTCTGTGACTTCAGTGGGACTGTACAGTTGTAAAGCCAAAAGAGGAATATATATACTTACGATTCCTTTTGTTTTGTTTTCCTTGATATTATTTCATCTTTTTAACAGGATTATGTCTGTATTATTTGTAGTATCTGATGGGAACAGAATTCTTGTTCAGGGTTAGTCTGGATGCTGTACATTGTGATTGTTAACTCAGTAGTAGCAAACAAAGTATTATTGACTTTTGCATCTTACGTGGGGAAAAAGTCCTGGTGTTCTAACAAAGCAACTGTAAACAATCTTCAGTATAAAAATACATAAAATAAAGCCAGTTGCCTTTAGCTAGCCAAGAGTTTAGCATAATCGGAGGCACCCTGGAGTATCGGTGGAAAGGAGACTGGCAAAAATAAGATGTTATTCCCTTATAGTAAAACTGGAATAGAGAGATTGAAATGCTTCTGAAGTGAAAGTGTACCTTCTTCACTGAATCACTGGAAAGATGAACTTGCGTAAATAAAGAGTTAGATGAAGCAGAACTGGAATTTTTTTTTTTCAGATGATCTTTTAAGTCTTTAAAATATGATAAAACAATAAATATAATTATGACGTTTGTTATATCTAGGCCCTGGACTTTCAGTCATGATTTTCTGAGTCATCTTTGCCCTTAGGAGATGAAAGGGATGAATAATACCATTGAAGATACAAACCCACTTGTAAATATAATCCCTGTATTCTCTCATGTTTCAAATTGGAACTGGTCAGAAAATTTATTGTGGAACAGCTTTTCATTGCAAAATGTCAATCCATATAAATGTTTCACTTTTCACAATTTTCTATGTATTAAAAATGTTGGAGCAGGGTATTTGAGTAAACTTGAAACAGAAGTTATTAGTATTTTTGGAATAGAACATTCTGACCTTGTGAAGTAGCTTTTCAGCCCATTGTTTAAGATTAAGAAGATAAAATGTGCTTTGTAATAGAAAAAGCCTAAAAATCAGAATTAGCAGTTTCAATCCAAAAAGAACTTTAAAAAAATACGAAAATTTCAAGGGTTTTTCCTCTTTCAGAATGATTAAAAAAGCATTTGTGGAATTTCCTACAAAGCAGAAAATCTACTTTCTACACAGCTCTGATCCTAGCTATAAGGTTGACAAAGGCTTGGACCATTGTAGCAGTTTTAAACTCTTGTATTTGCTTGTAATATTTACTTAAAATGAAAGCAAGGAATCACATCTGGATTCTTTTAATTACTAAAGTGAAAATTAGGATGGCTGGGATATTTTGTGGTCCTTGCAAAATCAGTCTCTCCTGCCAGTTTGTACGCAAAAGACGGTTCCCTGTTTACTTCTGAGATTGGTGTGTTACGTTTCTAACTGACTGTAGACACAAACTCGAGGCGTGTTCTACAGTGTAGCCTCTGGCAACCCGTATCAATGTGGGACTGGGGCTGGGAAAGCCAGAGCCCTCCTGGAGTTGAATCTGGCAAGGGATGTGAGGGCAACAAGAAGGGCTTCTGCAAATGTATCAGCAGGGAAAATGTGTCTGCTGGTGAATGGGGCGGTGGGCCTGGCGACAGGGGACACCGAGAAGGCCAAGGTACTCAGTGCCCTCTTCAGCTCGTCCCTACTGGTAAGACCAAACTTCAGCAATCCCAGGTTCCTGAGTCCAGTGAGAAAGTCTGAAGCAATGAAGACTCACCCTCGGCACATTTAAAGAAACTGGGTGTACACAAGTCCATGGGAGCTGATGGGATGCATTCACAAGACAGCTGGCTGAGAGTATAGTGAGGCCACTTGCCATTATCTTTGAAAGGTCATGACTATTGAGGGAGGTTCCTGAGGACTGGAATAAAGCAAATGTCACTCCTATCTTCAAGGATGGCAAAAAGGAGGATCTGAGAAATTACAGGCCACCTTGATCCCGGGGAAGGTGATGGAGCAAATAATTCTAGATACCATTTCCAAGCATGCTAAGGACAGAAGGTGACTGGGAGTAGTCAGCACTGATATCTGAAAGTGCGAAATCATCCCTGACAAACCTGGTAGCCTTCTACAATGAAAGGTGGGTGTTGCAGTGGCTATTGTTTATCTTGAGTTCAGTAAGAATTTTGATGCTGTCTCTCATAACATCCTTACTGACAAACTGATGAAGTATGAGCAAGATGAGTGAACTGTCAGGTGGACTGAAAACTGGCTGAACTGCTGGGCTCCAAGTCTTGTGATCAGCAGTATGAAATCCAGCTGGAGGCCAGTCACCAGTGGTGTATCCAAGGAGTGAATACAGGAGCCAAATACTGTTTCACATCTTCATTAATGACCAGGATGAGGCTATGTTATCTCTTAGGTTGTTAAACCTGTTTGACCTGATTTAAGACTGATGTATTTAAACTCCTTAACTATTTGCCAGGGTGCCATAATTTAGAGTCTGCATTTCAACTGTGTGAAAAATTAGCTAGTAAAATATGAGACTTTACTGTAAAGAGAATATAGAATTTATAAACAAAAATTACATTATCCATCTCATTGGTTTGTGCTACAGAAAAGAATTTGTGGGGAACCATAGGGTATTCAACAATAATCCAACAGCGGGGAAGAGCTGAAGTATATTCTTTTTCCATAGAGATTTATGCTGATTTGTAGAATTTTAAATCCAGTTTTATTAATGCCTTCCCACTCTCAGTAGGAAATACTCAGAACATATGAGGAAACTGTCTTACGAAACAAAATTTTATTTTAATAATGTGGATATTACTGTACAGCCACTCAGACATAAAGAGAATGAATTGTACCTCATGGGTCTCTTGAAATCAGTATGGAGTCTCCAGACCAGCTCAGTGGCTTAGTTGAACTTGGTGCAGGAATTTTCTTCCTCTCCTCCATGGGAACAATACTAATTAAACTTCTTCAGTTGGTCTCAAACACTCATGCTCCACTTCATTTTTTTTTTTGTGGTAGGTAATTTAAGAATTGCTGTACAGGATGCTGGCCTCTAATGGTGACCAAAAGCAGATGCCTGGGGAAGAATACAATAATAGGGTTAACATATCACGATACTTCCACTCAATCATCTCTTGGTCTCTAATAAGTTGTTACTCAGGGAATTCTTGAGTTTGAGATGGCTTCTATGTATTTAAAAACTGTCAGTGGATTTCCCTTATGTTGGCTTGCCCGATCTTTCCTTGAGCCTCTGTAAGCTAGGGTACTCCCACTGTTTCGTTGGTTAGGAATATCAGAGGACTAGAGATGACATAGCTGTTCTTTCATGTATTTTGTCTGCGGGAAGTTGATGAGAATTGTTGGTCTGGTCACTGGACAGTGCTGTTCCTGTCTGCACAAGAGGGCTGATTAGAGCAGACCCTAAGATCAGAGCAGACAGAAAAGCTTTTATTGATACAGTGGTGCTTACGCTATTGAAACTCTCTGCGGTGGCATTCTTACTCCCTGCAGAAACAGAAAATAAACCTTAAAATGTTCTACAGCAGCCACAAGTACACAGCCAATACAGGAATTGGCTTAACACATATGTAACTTACGCATTGACTATCTTCTGTATGATGACAAAGGTGTGATCTCTCAGGCTTTTATATATGCTTACTTGAGCCTTGTTCCCCTTAGCAGCAATTTGTTCCCTCTGATCTCCAAGATGTTTTGCACTGTGTAGCATGTAGGATTATTATTTCTGTGTTTAAAAAAAAATCATCTTTCCCTTCGAGACCAGAGGGAAAAAGAAGCTTAAGTCTTATGCCACATACAGGGAGTGGAACGCATCTGAACCCAATTTCAGCTGCCTACAATATCTTCACTTGATCTAGTCACCCAGTCTCCCCTTATAGCCAAGGGAGGGAAATGGCCATTTCATATGACCTATTTTAAGTGTCTATATTAAGAAGAAACAAATCATGTCCTAATAGGTACTTTTAGAAAATGATTCATCTCAACTTAATATAGACATATAAAATAGGTCACATGAACCACCTATTTCTCTCTGTTGACTGTAGAGGGAGATGAATTCTACCTAGTACATTTTCATGAATTTGTATTTTTTTAAAATCTAAATTTGATTGAATAAATAAGAGACTGGGCTGTTATTGCATGAAGGCAGTATTAGCCTCAGTGATCCAGCCCGCAGTCCTGTAACTGCCTCAAAATACTGAAGGAGTCCTATAGGGAAAGATCCCTTAAGACATTGCAAGAAACTCCCGCAAGTGAGGGCAGTAGGTAATGCTGTGAGGAAGTGCGGGGTGTGTGGTTAGTGTGCCAGAGGTCCTTCACCTGTCTGACCTTCTGCTGACAAAAGAGAGACAAAAGGGAAAGCCTGCTATCATGTGCCCTGCCTTTGCAGGGTGCTGGCAGAAGTGCTGCCTTGGTTAGGCATGGTCTGGCACTAGTTCAAAACCACCACGGCAAAATTAGTGAATGCCAGGAGAAGAATTGGGGGCTTGTTGGTTTTATGCAAATCCCAGAATTCCTGTAGCTTCCGTCATGTATTTGAAAATATACAATGCAAAAGGACACAGAGTGTGGAGTAGAGCTGCAAAGCGGATCTCCACGGTCTATCTTCACTTCATTCAAACTAGCACAGCCTATCTGAATGCAATAATTACATCGTTACTGCCGTAAGAAAATGTTGCAGAGGTACAGTGAAGAGGCCACATATAAGCACACAGATCAATGTGCAACGTGCTGGGTAGATGCAAGGTCTTGTAACACTGACAATTAAATTAATGGTAAAAGAAAATCAGAGAAGTATAAATTAAATGTTGGAACAGTTTACTCATCTTGTGTCTGTCCATCTGCCGGGACTTCAGCAGTTTCTTGTAGGAGTGAGGAAGATTTTGGTTTTAGGCTCATTTAAGATAGTGTCTTTTATACAGGACCCAGTCTTGTGGTTCCCTTGCATGCATTTTGTAAGAAAAAAACTACGTGAATTTTGAAAACAAAACTGCTTTACACAGCAAAGTTTAGAGAATGCAGGTAAGCAACAAGGGCCATAAATGGGCAAGCTGTTTGGATCAAGCTGTTTGTGCTTGTGCTGGTTGCACCAATATAGCTGCACTGCACCCGTGATTTCTGTTTTACCCACAAGGAATTCAGTGCACGCAGGGCTCAGTCTGTGTCTCATCACCTGGAGAGTGCGTGTGGTGCTGGGCAGTGCTAATGGGCCCTTACTTCTGCTGCGTGCCTCCACCTCCCTAGGTCCATGCCTGAAGTGAATCTTTGACTGATTCAGCAACTGTGGTAAGCTGCACAAATGCTGAGCATTGAGCCAGGATCATGCTTTCTGTGCCCCTTGGAGGAAGTTACAGAGAACCTAGTAGTTAACAGTCTGGATCTTTTCTGTTTAAGTCTTGTGTAATTCATCACCAAGACTGTCTGTAGGCTACAGGCAGCCAAGGCCTGCTCTGTGTCCAGCGGAGCAGAAACACATACTGAAATGGAGAATGGTTGTTGTCTTTGCCACTGCTCCTCACCTCTATCAGTCGCTGTATGCCTGCTGCATCACAAGCTCTGCATCACAAGCTTTGCATCACCATTCCTTAGTGTAAACGGAGTATCTGTGGGGAAAATCAGTAGTAACCAAAGATTCCATGTGTAAGCAACTTAAAAATAGACCTGAAGGTTTACTTTGCCGTATCTTAATGTTCAGAAGGTGGTATTCTTTTATAACCAAGTTTATTTTAGAATGACAAAATACTTGTGGCAAGTTACTGGTGCCAGATTCGTACAATAACGTGGTGGCCCAGGCATATTTTTTAGAGTAAAGTTTTCTTTCCCGGTATGATATGGTTATGAGAGGGGTTGCCCAAACACTTTGGAATTGTTATAATTGACCCAGAGCTTAAAAGATAGTTTTAGTAATATTTTTTATCCTTTTCAGATATCTATTAGTTAAACACTTCTCACGCTTCCTTATTTGTAAGCACAGCACCAACCTTGCTTACTATAGCAACAGAACTTTGACAAACTGTATGCTTATTTTAAAAAAACAAGCAAAACTAACATAGAAGTGTTGTGCTGAACCAACACACATTGAATTCAAGCCTTTAACATTTCATGAGAGTTTTGCAAAAGCTATCATACTGAAAATCAGGCTTGGGTGTCTGTCAGACTCTGTAGTTCAAATCTGCTGGTTCTAGAGATGGGACCTAAATAAGGAAATATAGGTGCAGATCCTGATTCTTACATTCTCTTTCCAAAGTTCACAGCTTTGTCAACATGTGACAGTATAACTAAGCGTATAAGACTTTACCAGGCCATAGTTGTAAATAATAGGATGGTGACCAAGCAACTTTCCTTCTCCTTCCTCCGCTCCTCACTGTGGGTTGCCACTTCGTCAGAAGTGGCTTTATGCTAGCAGTGTCCTTTGTGTGTAAGGTCTGACGGGTCTTATCCTGTTCTCATGCCAGTTATTTTTCCAGATCCTTTTCTTAGAAAGAAAAACAACAGCAAGTTACAAAATGAAAAATGAAAACAAAAATCTAGCTTTTTGTAGTTTAAGAAACTCCAACACCATTGAGCAAGCAGCAATAGAGTGGAGGAGCTCAGATGGCTTGTCTGACAGTAGCCATTTGCTTTAATACATGTTTATTTTGTCCCTGTGCAATGAGTAGCCTCTAGAATGGATATGAAAAGTAATAGGGAATTGTAGGATTTAAGGGTGACCCTCAGTGCCATGCTTTGAACAGACCTATGTTGTCTGTGTTGTCAGCTGTCAGGAATGGGGCTCTCTTCAATCATCACAGCATTTAGCAGAGTTTACAGTCTGCTGTTTACACTACTGGCCAGTACTCTACTCTCCTGAATACAGTTTAACTATTCCACCACCCCTGGGATGAGTATTCTTTTCATTTGGTGGCAGCAGCAGTCCTCACGAGAAAAGCCTTGGAACATTGTTTTTGGACACAAACATACACAAGTTATTAGAACACAAGATCAAAGGAGGTGTCCCACTGTCTTCCTTTCAATGCTCCCATTGTGTTTGTATGCTGAAGCCTGCTAGAGAGTTAGAACCAGAGAAGGGGGAGAAGGGGGGGAACCTTTGTACAAAGGTACTTGTCACTGAGAGAAGCCCATAAAAGATGATGTGAGAAAAGACACCAGGTGGAGTATAAACCACCCTTATTGTTAAGAAATGCAAATAAAAAACCTCTCCTATATTAAACTTTCTTACTTGTCATTTCTTAGATGCTAAAGGAAAGGTTCTGATTATTGAAGTCATGGCACTACTTTCTACTTTGCTTCTTTTCTTTTTATGTGTAGCACACTGTAAGTGATGTTGGCAAAAGTTATTTTTCCTCTTTTTCTTTATATTGTTATAGTTGTTAGCAAATTTCATCTCGGCAAAATATCCACTGGAAAAAAACTCCCTGAAAAATCACACTGTAAAATATCTCAAGAAGTGTCTTTTTTATGAAAGACATCCACAGTGTTTGTGATTTGTAAATAAACTGCAAGTTCATTTTCTTTGAGAAGGAACTGTATTTTCCTTGGGGGAACTTTGACAGAAAAAATCCTGGTAATTCTGTACGATCTTTGAATTCTTTCTGGTGGATCTGCAGTCAGGTTCCTGGCAAGTACATTCTAGATCCAACACCCATTAAAATCTACCGAAAGAGACAGTTGTTTCTAAATTGCTGGGAAAGCCCTGGTCTGGCTCCCTTGGCTATAGAGGAATACATGGTAGCAAGAGTCTCTCACTGTTTTTAGGCATAATCTATGGCTGTTTTCACCTTTTTTAACTTTTCTGATGAGCTGAAGTCTGCATTATTGAGTTGGTTCTGCAAAGTCCTTTGAGAGAAAAGGTGCAGGACAAAACAGGTGACAATTAGCCGTTGATAACAACAAAGGATTTCTAACAGGGAAGTCTTCCAGCTGCACCAAAACTCAGGCCTTCACTGAAGGCAGTGGCTGATGTGGACTCCCAGTGTTATAGATGGCGAGAACAAAGATTAACCTGGCATCAGTCTATATCATCGTCATTGTGGATTTTTCCATTGCAAGACTTTTTAGAATCATTTCCCTGAATACAATGCAAAGATGATGTGATACTACCTGAAAAGGAGTAGTTTAATGGAGGCAGTACAAAGGACACCTAGCTGTCTCCTGGTGGTAGTTTTGGGAAGCAGCTCATCTGCTGAATCAACACTCGTCACCCTGAACCATCACTGCTTAAACCCAACAGCTGTCTGCATGATGGGTTTTCTCAGCTCTGAAGAGAGGCAAAAGAGAAAATACTTCGGTGATGGAAACTATCCACAGAGTCTAGACTAGGACTATGAAGTTTGCCAGGGTTTTCTCCAGCCCACCATCACAGGTTCTCAGAAGTATAGGGATAACCTTGAAGATGGCCTGGGAAAATTTCTCATGGTACCTGAGCATGTGCAGTATCTGGCACGCTTACACAGAAGGGCAGGTGATGTAGCGTATGTGCTCATTTGTGATAGACATCTCTCTGCTGCACAGACACTGTTTGAACTTGCTGATCAGTCCTTCTTCCCCCCTAGGGTCAGGGCAGTTGCTGACATCCTGAAGAAAAAACAAAGAAAACCTGTGAAGCAAGTAGGTTTGGAGTTGAAAGGATGCCACAGTGCAGACTCATGCCAAACCTCTGAGGCAATAAGCCAAGGCTGCAAAGTTGCTAAAGCTAGTAGGTGCTGACATGCCAGATTGCAAAAAATGCCTGAGGGAAAAATGCTGAAAAAACTGCCAAGACCATAGGTACCAAAGACAAAGACTCAAAAGCTGAAACAGTGTCTTGTGACAAGGATCCCATTTGTGTGTCTTGGGAACGAGTGATCAAAGCACTCATATGGTCACCAAAACAAAATTTAAATGTTATTAAAAGGATCAGTCATACCTGCAAGACCAGGACTGTGACCCTAAATGCATCAGCAGGATAATAATTGAAGCAATTGTTGAAGAGGTATCGTTGCTGAAGGCGATTCTTTTTTTAGGGAATCGAAGGGGTTTGATCGGAAAGTAGGTGAAATGGAGGTTGAGTGTGGTTTGTGCCCCTCTGTGATTTTGGGAGGGACAGGGTTCAAAATTTTGTATCAGCTGGATCCCAGAAATCTTCAGAGCTTAGATATATTTCAGATGTCCCTGACAACAGTGCTGAGAGCACCAGAAGCATCTTTAGAAATGTGTAATTATGTGTATTTTTCCTTTCACAACTGAGCAGACTTTTCTTAAAAGTCTTCTGTAGAATATAGACAGATTATTAGAGGGATGGAGCACCTCTCCTATGATGGAAGGCTGAGAGAGTTGGGATTGTTCAGCCTGGAGAAGAGAAGGCTCTGGGGAGACCCTATTGCAGCCTTCCAGTACTTAAAGGGGGCCTGTAAGAAAGATGGGGAAAGACTTTTTCGCAGGACCTGTTATGATAGCACAACGGGTAATGGATTTAGACTAAAGGAGGGCAGATTTAGACTAGATCTAAGGATGAAATCTTTCACAATGAGGGTGGTAAAACCCTGGCACAGGTTGCCCAGAGAGGTGGTAGATGCCCCATCCCTGGAAACGTCCCAGGTCAGGTTGGATGGGGCTCTGAGCAACCTGATCTAGTTGAAGATGTCCCTGCTTATTGCAGGGGGGTTGGACTAGATGACCTTTAAAGGTCCCTTCCAACCCAAAGATTCTATGATTCTGTGATTATTTAATGCAGAGGAAGAGCAGCAAGGTTTGCACGTTACTGCCTCTGTGTGCACGATTTTTGGAGAATCACATGGTTTTTTCCACTTTAAAAAGTACAGTTCAACCCTCACTTCTGCTGGAGGTGGTCTAGCATGACCTGCATGCCACTTCCAGGTGGCATTCCATTGGGAGGCCAATGCCAGACTTCTTTCATCTTCAGCTGGATGGGAACATGGGAGAGGGGAAGAAAAGGAAGGAGATAAAGCTGAAGAACTGGAAAGCAGTGTCCTACCACTTACCCCATCACCCAGACAGGCTAATCAGTGTGATCCTTTCACCTATCGTGTGTATTTGCCCTCCTCCCTCTCTCCTCCCTATAGGAAGCAGCAGCCTGGCAAAGGGGGTGCATCGCTGCTCTCCTGCCTGGGGAAACAAGCAGAGCCTGGCTCTGCAGTGGGTGTCAGTGGATCTGGCATGTGGCTTGTGTGCTGTGCAGGGCTGGACCTTCTTCCCTGGCCGGATGGACTTTCTGAGTGTGTCGGCAAAGCCTGCGTAACAGGGAGGTGAATCCCATCAGCTGTTTATGTTTGCCATGATAGACTACATCTGTAGGGCCATGTCTTATATGATCTCTGACTAAATTTACCAGTCTAAAGCTGGGTACATATTAGTGTGTAGTGCAGTATGTCTACGCTGGCCTCTGAACAACTGTTTTTAGGACACTTGCTTTCATGCAGCCTTATGCCATGTTTAGTTATCTTCTGAGTCTGAACCTTTTCAATGCTGATTTACTTTGCCATCCAGGAGGCTAGCATTTATTTTTGCCTGCTGTTCTGTAGCTGATATGCAAATACAGAATCAAACTAGACATGTGTTGTTTTGGCTGATATCACTGCATAGAAGTCCTCCACCCATTGTCAGAACATCAGAACCACCTTCAGTGGTACACAGAGGGTTCTTCTCAATCTAACTGATGATATAACTCTTGCTATTGCAAGTATTATCATTAATTTTACTATTCTATTGAACACTAAAAATTAATTCCCAGAGTGGTCTTACTCACTTCTGCCTTAGCTAAGACATATTTATTTCCTATCATCAACTGGTTTATATTATATCAAGGTTCAAAAGGGTTTTCCGTCCTCTGAAAAAGTAGAGTGTAGTCAGCATTAATGAAAGGGCAATGAATAATACTCTACGTCATGGCTTTCAAACTTTAAGAATTCCACTGGGGTCACTGGGTTGAATTAGAGACCCTTTAATCATTAGTACAGTTTTATGAATGGTGTACTTTACTCTGATATTTTACTAGACGTCACTACTTAACACACTTCTAGCTCCATGGAAGGAAAAACAAAAGGCTTTGTGTGCCTCAAAGTCCCCCTCACTGCTGAGTCAAATCTTGAGGTCCCTGTTTGGTTGTTATACCATGCTAAATCCTCCTGAAATCAACTGGAATTTGTCTGAGCAAAAACACGCTAAGGATCTCAAGATTTGGCCCTTTAAGAGTACCTAAAACTTTCTCTCTCCCAGGTGGAGGAAGAAATAGCTGCAGCTGTGATTCCTATTCAATTTAATGTAACTAGCTTGTATTTGTGTTACTCCTGTGGCCAAGCATTGCAGTCCTGAATCCCACTGTATGCAGAGTCAGTTACCGACATTGCGGATTCTTTTGTCAGATTTGCTTGCTGTGAAAACCTTGGTTTTGCAGGGTATGTCACTGACTGCAATTAAAAAGGGCTTGCTTTAAACTCTAACAAATGTTGCATATGTGAAAGCAATCCTGCGCAACAGTGAGCATGTTACAAACGCAAGTCCCTTCACAGTCTCCGTAACTGTGACACAAGTGGACCTCTGTAATCCGCTGTGAAAGTGAGGGCTTCTTCCCCCTGTTGTTCGTTCAGACCATGCTGAACTCGTGACATTTCTATGGACTCGTTTTGTTCCCAAGAGCTGAATGATGGGGGCACCACTTCACAAAATAAATTAATAAATCCATACCATTTGGGGGGCACTTCCACTAAGGTGTTCTCTATTTCTCATAAGCAGTGAAGATAAGTGATACCCCAAAAAAGACATTTTCTGATGAAGTTAAAAGGGAGTACTTGAGTATATGCCAAGCTGAGGAGAAAATAAAATTGGTATTACCATCTCAAATTTCTTAACGTGCATCAGAGAGTTTTTACAAGTTTTCACAGTCTAGGTGAGGCTCATGCCCCAAGGAGTCTGCTTCATCTAAATCACTTTCTTCCCTTCTTTCTCCTACCCAAAAACGAGAGGCAATCTTCAAAGGAACAAATATGTCACTTTAAATACACAACATAAGAAATGGGCCAAATAAATTATTAAAATACATAAAAAAGAGATTCAAAAAAGATGCATGTTATTAGCTATTTGACAAGCAATTGATGCTGTTGCGATGGCTGCATTTCACAACGCAAGTGCTTTCTTTGCTAGACAGATAAAGAGTTGAAATAATGTGAGAAATGACTTTGCAGTCATCCGAAGGAAAATTTGGCTTTAAATGGTTCATTTAATGGCTTTCCACTGGCTGTGCTGTGCAGTCGTTTCATACCAGACCTTCACCACATCCATGTGCTTTGGAATTCCTTCTAAAAATGAGCTCCAAGCCTGACCCTCCTCTCCCCATCCCGATTCCCTGCAGAGGTGTTACTACATGTGCTTTGAATCTTTTTTTCAGATGAGCTCCCAAGTCTAACTCCTTCCTCCCTGGGCTTGAAACGTATGGATTTGAAAGCACAGATGTGGCCTTGAAGGTTTTGGACCAGGCCCATCTGGGTCAAGCCCTACGTAGTTTGGCTAGTAGTTTCTTGAGTAAAATTCTCAGAAGCCTTCATTTTCTTTTTGCTGTGCATCTACTACACACTCGCTTTTATCTCTCCTAGTTGAACTACAAGGATCTCGAACGAGATGTGATTTTCATAAGCAGGAAAGTAATGACCAGCCAGAGGAAGGAAAACAAATTTTTAATGGCTGTGAGTATTGTCGTTATGAAGCTAGCAAGTTTCCTTTTAGTTTATTCTATATGTGAAAAAAATACCATTCATAAACTGGAAAAGAAGGGAGACTTTTTTAATGCTCATCAACTCAGTTAATAATGATCATAGTTTGAAAAAGCTGATAGAGACTTTGTCCTCCTGCTGCCAACATTTTGAATCGCTCGGAAAGGGTTCCGGATCTGACCCTGAAAGCTGCATTTTGGCACTAGCGGCAGGACCGCTTGTGTGCGCAGAGATGCCCGTGAAGAACAGTCCGCGGGACCGAGCGTGTTGCACAGCCGCTGCTCCAAGCGGGCTGGCTTCCTCCCCGCGGGGAGCTGCGCACCGCGGCCGAGTGCGGGGCGATGGAAGGCAGCCGGCCCGCGCGCCCCGCCGCCGGCCGCCCCCTCAGCCGCCGGCCGCCCCCTCCTGCGCCCCTGGAGAGGCGGCCGGGCGGCAGGTACCGAGTCGCGCCTGGCCTCCGGGAGACCCGTCGGCCCGCGTGGAGAAGCCGCTTTTCCGCGAGTGAAGGGGGGCAGGCCCCCGCGGGCAGCGGCGCGGCGCCGCTCTCCGCGCCCGCGGGGATCCGCGCAGCCCGCGGAGGGCCGGGCCGGACCGGGGCCGCCGGCGGCAGCAGCCCGGGCCGGGGGCGAGGCGGACCGGCTGCGCGGGCAGCGCGGCGCATTGTCTGCACGGGGAGCGGAGCGGGGCCGGCCCCGCCGCCCGTGCCTGGCTGGAAGTGAAACGCGCCCCGGCTGCTCCTTTTTCCTTTTTCTTTCTTTCCTTTTTTTTTTTTTTTTTTCTTCTTTCTTTTGGAGCCTCCAAAAGCCTCCCTCGCCCCTTTCATCTGCCGCCGCGGCCCAATGGGAAGGCGGAGGCTGCCTGCAAGTGGTCTAATCTCAATGAGGTGTCAATCATGTTCCCCGGTGGGTGAAGTAAGGTCTTTTGTAACCGCCTCTGTCTTTGGGAAAGAGAGGAGAGAGGAGGAAGACCGGAGCGGAGAGGGGGACGCCGGACCGTGCTGCAGGAGGGGAACTGAGATTTCATCTCGCTTATGCGTTAGCAGAGAGAAGCGGAGCACATGGATTTCTAAACACGCTGGGATTTTATACATCTACAAAAATAACAACGAGCGAACCTGACCCTACTGAAAGCAGTCAAATGAATCGTAATTGCAGATCAATGCGGAGAGATGGGGAAACTTCACTCGAAACATGGTTAGTTCCTTTCACTTGCTACTTCCTTAGCCCCTTCCCCTTATTCGGATTTTACTCAGTTTGTTGCTGTGATTTTATGCTGCTGTCTAATGATCTTCCTTTATTATTCCCCCCAACCCCCACCCCCCCCGCACTTTCCTCCGGATCTGCCTAGCTGCCGTTTGTAAGCCCAGAGAAAGTCCAGAAGGTACGGATGGCTCCTTACGGCTAGCAACTTTGCTCGCCTTCCCCGCTGCCTGCGGCTGCCCCGGCCGCCCCCCTGCCCTCTCTCAACTTTCCGCCGCGGCTTGCGCGCTGCCTGCCCGGCCGGCCGTGGGGCGGCGGTGGGGCCGGCTTTGGGGCTGGCTGCGGGGGCCGGGCGGGCTCCGCGGGCGGCTCAGCGGCGGCATTGTCTCTTCTTTCCTAGGTGATAGTTTTGCGGTGAACGCCTCTCTGGCTCGCAGAGGGCTGGAGGACTGGATGGTGAAGCAGAAATACTCCGGGGGCAGCAGCAGCGGAGGCAGCAGCTCGGGACTCCAGCAGGGCTGCCAGCATCGGGCTGTTTGCAGGCTCTCCAGCGCCAGGGTATGTCAGCGTCCTCGCTGCCCCCGCCCCTTCTTTTTGAAACAGGGAAAACCAAAAGCTCTTTCTACATGCCCCTCTCCCTCCCATGGGCCGGTTGTGCAAAGGAAGGGTTTTCTTTGCCCTAATGCTGCTCCAAGGGGCTGCCCCTGGGTGGTTTCCTTCAGTCCTTTCATGAAGTTAGGAGCTGCAGAGCAAACTTGGTGCTAGTACAAAAGCCGGAGGAGTAAGGGAACCTGTCCGCTAGTGTCTGGGCAGTACCATTAGAACAAAACCCTTCACAAATAGGAACAAACGGAGAATCTCTGGAAAAAGCCCAGCAGCCTTCCAGTGTGTGCAAGATTGTCAGCCCTCACTGGTGCACAAGTTTGTCTGTGACATTTTGGCAGGGAAATTAAGGAAAGGAGAAGTCCCTGAAGAGTGTAGTGTTATTTATTTGCTCTTTGGTAGTAATGCGTGGCTGCCTTTCTCCCTAAGAGTTACTGCACCAGTCAGTTGTCCCAGCCGTTACCACACTGCTCAGTTTCCACCCCTTCTCTTTCCTCCAGTCCTCCCCTGTAAAGCTGGGCTGGGGTTAAGTTGCGGGGTTTTTTTTTTAATGTTGTCCCTTTAAACAAAAAGGCATGATAGGAGGTGAGCAAACTTAGTAATTCTTAGATATGGTCCTCAGGTTGTTTCAGGGTATGATCCAGAGCTTATTGATGTTTACTGAAAGTCTCCCATTGACTTCTGTGCGCTTCGGATCAAGCCCCGAAACCTTCATCAGTGGAAAAGTAACCTGAGAGATGGGGAGATTGGAATCTCTGCTTCCCAGCAAGGAATGTGGCCCTGAAAGCACAAGCAGAGCAGGGCTACCAAACCTCCTGCAGGCTTTGCTTTGTTAGCCACCAGTTTTATTGTCAGAAGCCTGGACTTCTCGTGTCACAGGAAAAACTAACTTGCAAGAGGAGAATACTTCATGTTAGATGGAGTGTTAAAGTGTGTAGAAGGTATGTAGAATGGGTAAAGCTAATGATGACTTCTTAGATTCCACCCGTATTGCATTTAGAGGAGGATTGTTTGGGAGTCACTAGAAGTAAGGCGAAGGGGGTAAGATTTTGATCTAAGTGTTTGTAATTGATGAGCATAATCAGTTCATGTTCAGCTTGCAGGTATGGTTGGTTGAAGTTGTTTTTATTGTGCTTTACTCGGAGATGGTGTGTCCAGAGAAAGAAGTTCTCATTAATAATGCTGCATACATGTATGATACAGATGCAAAGAGTAAAAACGTGCTTTTAATTGTTTTTCATTATCCCCATTTTTGTGAGTCAAACTTTTTAGATATGTTCTACCTTTCACATATATATTTTCTAGGAAAGAAGCTCAATTCACCAAACTAAACATGGGTTTAAAATACAAGAGTTAAAGGTCAAAAACTCTGACTAGCTTCGTGAAATGTATTTTCTTCCACAAAGCCAGCTTGCTTTCTGAAAAGAAAAAAAAATCTTCTGTCAAACATACCTTGCTATCCGCAAAACTTCGGTTTTCAGTTCCATGAGGTCTGCTCAGCTGGAATGACAGTAGAACAGTATTTCTCTTCTTACGCAAGGTGTCCTCATGATAACTCAGCAATTAGCAAGCTGTTAGCTAAAAATAAGCCTGTAGTTTTACTATGTTATAAAACTGTAAATAGGTTTAAGTATGTTTAAAAGCACTGTTCCCATGAGGCTTTTTTCTGTCATCCTAATAGAGCTGTTTCTGAATGTTTGAAAATATTTGCAATTTATTGCCTAATATATTTAGTAGTATCTGTATGTATATATAGCCTGCTAATTGATTTAGCTTAATTGTCATCCTATCGCTAGGCACACTGTGGCAGCTACATTAAAGTTCCTTTAAATATGAACTTTTGGTAATATGGAAGGATGCATTTCTTAATCCTACATTGGAACCAGATGTGCCATATGTACAATCTTTTTGACAAGGATTATGGAGTCATAGCTATTGACTCCATAACTGACATTGCATGACTTTTTTTTTCTTCTGAGATCTCTTTGATCTCTTGTATAATTTTACCAAGATACAAAGTGAATTGTAGGCTAACCTCTTGGCTCTTCATTCACCTCAAGATATAGAAATATTAGTCACTTCGACTAATGGTTAGTCACATAGGATTGTGTGAGACAGTTGCATATTTCCCAATAATGTACTACTGTTGCACTTCAATTGACCAAGTGCTCTTCTCCTTACTGCTTCAAAATTCCTCCCGAAAGGTTCAATTAGTTTACAAGGCTCTGTGGAATGGTGCAGTTTTATTGTGTCACAGCTGAAACTTTGGTGTCTCATTAAAGCATGTTTTGTTCCCCTCTGAAATAGGTCCTAATTGCTGCATTTGTGACTTATGGCAGAAGGAGTTAGATGAAACACCAATAAAAATATTTGCATTCAGAGAAACATCCAGCTGAGTTTAAAAAAAGTAATGGTCCTAGAAATAATTTTGCTCCTAGGAATCCTTAGCCAGAGATTTGTTGATGGTGGTTTCATTAGTATGTAGGGTCCTATTTGGTGAAATCCAGGGTACTTCTAAAGGCCTGTTGATGGGAGAGGAGTGCTCTCAGTTGCTTCCAAGTCTGAAACGTCAAAGATTTGGATCATTTTGTTTAGAACTCGAATGTGATAGTGAAATTTGACTTACATTGCACTCTATAAGCCAAAAATTCTGTCTTGGTTGTCGTTGGATGGCTGTTTTCCTCAGAGATACTGAATTGTTTCGCTGAAGTTACTCAAAAGGAGTATAAAAGTGGAGATGATGCTGAGGTTCAGGGGTGTTCATGTAATGTTTTACAAGAGAAACGAGTGACTAATACAGGAAAGCAATAAAATTTCATTTGTGCTCCTCTCTATGAATGATTGAATTTACAACAGTCGTGGAGAGGAGGTCTTTATGTCAGTTCACTTGGGGGGTGTTTGACACAAGGAAGGGTTCAAGAATACACCACCTTTTCTCTTCCTGAACAGAAGTTTTGGGAGTTTCTTGGTTAGAGCAGACTTCCCTCAGCTGATGTGTTGTCCATGTTGGCCATCTGTGTCTCCTGCCAACAATTCACTGGGAGAACAGTAATTAGTCTCGGGCTATTGCCAAATGCATCAGTCACCTAAGAAGGATCTCACAGTAAATTGCTGGGTGAAGGCATGAGGCAGGGGATGGGGAGTGGTGTATCTGAAATAGGCACTTCTGGTGTGTATACAACTTTCTGTTCTGGGCTAAGAGCTCTGATCTCATTAAACCATTGCCACCCGCCCAGCAGGGGCTGCTCTGCTCTAAATGTTTTAATTACTGTGGAGGCTGAGGGCTGGGTTTAGCCTTCCACATCATGTATTTTGAATTAAAGAAAAAAGGAATTTTGTTGCATCCATGAAAAATACGAGGTTCAGAGTCATCTTCTAGTTTCAAAGCTAATTGAAACCACAGGGGCTGTAAATCTGTTAGAGCAAGTGAGTACACTTCTTTTGCTGCTTTATGAATGAGTTAACTTGTGCCCAGAAAGGTTTTCTGACACTGTGGATTATCCTGTGTAATTCTTAAGTTTAAATTTATTCAGTGTGTTTACTTTTACAGACCAGTTTTGGAGATCAACATTGTTTGCAAGTATTCATGTATTTATTTATTTAACTGAGAAGTAGTTCTGTGCTAGAGGGGAAAATATTAAATATGACATTTGCTTAGTTCAATTTACTTCTATCTTCAAAGCCATAAGAAATTTTACTCGTTTCTTGTGCATCTCATTGAGATCTGATGTTGGGATTGGAAAAAATCTCATATTTTTAATTAAATTTCAAACCAGCTCACAGCGAGCCAAACTGTAAGTAATCATTTTAGGTAAAGCAGAAAAGACTTTAGCTTACTACTTCTGCTGGGCTCTTCGGTGCTAGTGATCCTCATGTTGAACCCTAATTGATATTAATTAGAGCTGAGTATCTGGGCTGGGAATAATACAGTATGAAATGCTGAGGCACATCACTGCTTCAGAGGTGGGGCTTGTTCTCCATTTGTTCTGTGCCTGTAACTGCCAGTGACATTAATGGGCATTCCTTGCATGGCTGAGAGGAGGCTATGCCAGTGTCAACTTCACTGCTCCTCTAGCATGATCTTTCTTAAATTAAAAAAAAAAAAGCCCTTCCCAATCTCCCACTGTTAAATAGCATGTGCGTGTGCATATAAAAATACATAGCCTTATGGAAGACGCAGATGGGTAGGTCATTCATACAAAATGAAAATAATAAACAGAAAAGAGACTTTTTTTAGTGATCTGTATATACTATGACATAAAGGCCGTTGAATTGGAAGATTTAATTGTAGCACTGTTTTGGGGTCATCCCATGGGTAGAATGACATTTGAAAGACTGCCTTCTTATGAATATGGTGACAAGAGCAATTAAAATTTCCTTGGGTGCTATCTTCGGTGACTGCTTGAAATGGTCTTTTAAAACTGAAATATTTTCAAGTACATTAATGTCAGTATTATATAGATAGTTATTTGTATTCATCCTGAGGATTAAAGGAAACAACAGACTCAGCAGTGCTAGATACTGGTATGACTATAATATTTTGATATACAAAATATTGTGTATGACATTTCAAATAAAATTGCCAAACTTTGTATTGAAAGAGAGAGAAGCAGAATCTTATTTAGTGTTGAAATTTGGTGCCAACAAACCAAGATAATTTAATTAGTGGTGCACACAGTATATCTTGACAGCTCTGGTTTGGGAAAATTATAATATGAATATTAACAATCAAAGAGTCTCTGAAAGTATTAGTGCCATGGTGATGAGATTAGTGAATTGGCCAATACTGTAGCAGAAAGCTGGATTCCAAGGGAATTATCCTTGAATGATACCAGTTGGTGCAATTAAAAGCCACAATTCAGTTGCCATATGGAAAGTGTTAGGCATCTTTACATGGTTTCAAAGCAATGTGCCGGAGGTTAAATTGACATATGAAGAAAAGCATAAATTAAATATTTTGTGTTATGAAATTAAAAGTTGGTTTTGCTTGAGCCATATGGAGGAGGTGGATGGAGGACAGCCTGTATTTCATCAGGGCTTGTTTTATAGGTGTTTCAGATTTAATGTGGTGCACTTTTAATTTGGCATATTGATTGGAAAGCTGAATGGCCCATGAAGTTTCTGCAAACAATCTCGTTAAAGTAACTTTTTTTTTTTTGATCTCTAACAACCCTCCTTCTCACACCCCCTCTAAAGTGGAGTTACTTAGGTTGATGTTTGTAAGAAGGAAGCATATTCTGTGTAGCAGCTGGAGGAAGTCCTCATCTAAGTGATACAAGCTATGTTTCTTGGGCTACTGATAGTCAGGCCCTCTTGGCTTAGTGAAACCGTAATTCTTCTGAATGAGAAGGCCTTGGTTGTGGAGTACATTTTCTTCTGTAAATTGGGATGAAAAGTAACAACAGTATGTTATATTCTTTAATGACTTAAATGTAAATAACGTAGTCCAGACTTTACACTAAAACTTTGGTTGTAACAAAAATGGGAAGTTTGTAGCCCATGACTGTCGACATATGGGAATGTTCTTTACAGCAGCATTCATTAACAGAAGGGTTTTCTGTAGGTTTTGTGAGATCTGTAGTAAGACCCAGGAGGAGCTCGGCAAGTGGCTATTTGTAGGCACCCTTCAGAAGAAGATCTTAGCTGACTTTTCTGGTTTCTTTTTGAACTGGATTATGAATAGAGAAAAGAGGAATCTCTGGAGTATTGAAACTTTTTGTAAGAGTTTTTCCAAAGTTGGGGAAATAATGGTTCGGTGATGATATTTAAATCACAACGGAACGTTGCTCCCAGTGCTACAGATGTTGGCCTTTATAGAAATCCTTGTGGATAGATGTTGCTTCGTGAATGTCAGCATCAAAACCTGGTTGGAAAGTAAATGGTAGATGTTGAAATGTACAAAATACTTGAAGTATTTTTTTCGTAACTAAACCACTTTTCTAGTTAATATACTAGTTACTCTGAATAGTCGGGAGTTTTCAGACTCGGTGATATTTATAGATATCTTTTAATGGAAAATGAGGTATAGTTTTAGTTCAAAAAAATTAATGTGAAGAAATGGTCAAGTAGACTTTCTCTGTGAATTTATTTAGTCATATTTGCCAACACTGGCAGCAAAACTAAGCTTGTATTTACTCCTACAGAGTAACTACAGCTATGGGAGCCCGAGTTGGACTGTATTTCATTCAGGAATTATTAACCGAGTTCCAAGTGCAGAATCTTCATTGTGTCTGATTTCTGAGCCAGCAAAGCATGTTTGTGTTGGAATATCTCATGACATTTGTCTTGCAGTGGTGGAACGCCAGTGGTGTTAGCTGTGGTGAAAGGGCTGTGCTGGCGCAGATACTTTTACTACTGCGTAATCTAAGAGGGAGGGGAAATGACTTGTGTAGGTTCAACTACTGCTGTCCTGGTCTCTCTGCAAGGGGTACAGCCGTACAGTGCATTTGCTTTTTGTAAACTTCTGGATTTATTGTCATCAGAGCAATATGGCATATATTTTGTTTTGTAATTTGCAGAATAGAGATGGCACTTCTGAACGTGTGAGACAACCTTTTTCGAGTTGGAAAGTCCTATATAGTTGGTGTCTTGCAAATAGACTGTTGTCATGTAACTGCATGTCCTCTGTTCAATAAGGACCGGTTCACTGGCTTGTCATGGGGGTTGGCATTCAAACAGGCTTATATCTGCAAGTAAGTATTTAGCCAGATTCTTTAATACCTATATGTGTGCATCTCGTATGACCTGATATGTGCCTATCATGTATGAGAAATACTTCTGCTTTAGCCGTACAGAATCTAATTGTCTGAGGAAGGGAACGATGCAGCCTCTTGTTGGGAGGTCCTATAACAGCCATGAAATTGAGTACCACTGGTTTTGTTTGTGTGGTGTGGCCTATTGTATGTTATAGAGCAATAAATGATCCTATTGTTTTAGTCTATAAAACTTTTGGTGGAGTAAATCCTTTTTTTCCTCGGAAGACCAGACTGTGGCCGCAGGAGACTGAAATGCCATCAGCGCCTCAGAAGCTCCTCAATGGCCAAGAAGAGCCCTGTAAAAATACACCAAAAAGATCCCACCACACTAACCCCTTGTCAGGGATAACAGAAAACCCTGTGGTTCCCTGGTTCAAACCAAGGTCCCTGCCAAACTTATGTGAGAAAGAGTTGTTCCTTAGATCTGAAGCTGTTGTTAATAAAACTTAATATTTGGTCACAAGGCTTATCAAGCAAACAATTTTTTTGTTGTTTTGTCAAAGCTCTGAGTTTGATAATTTTCTCTGATAACCCTTCTTGGTCTCGAATTTCAGAGTTCCACTGAATTTTGTCAAGCTGACTGTGAAAGGGTGTCTTACTTATACCTTGAAAAGTGCCATAGTACCCGTCTTGCTTTTGGTTGTAATGGGTTTGGATTTAAATTCAGTCTTAGTGGCACTGCTCCGTTCTTATTACTTGCAGAGAGAAGCCCTCGAGAATATGAGATCCTCCCTTGAAATGTGGGAGGAGATCGGTTATGTTTTGAGCAAAATTTGCAGCAGAGAACTTTTAAAGGGCCTGGAGTTTTCAGCCATGTATCCTTGGGCTTCAAACTAACAAATGCAGGCAGTGTATGTTGCTTTAGCTCAGAGATGGATTGGCATGTGGTCAGAACAGTCTATCCACTGTCCATCGAGAGCAATACTTTGTGTTTTGCAGTTAGGGTGGAATCTAATGTATTTTGGGGGCATTACTGTGGCAGCTTTAAAAGGATTGAGTATATTGAGGTTCCTATTAAAGTACAACCTTGTGATTCAAGATCTGTGAAGGAAAATCATGCATAGGTGTTTGATCTTGGGGTGCAGCCACACATGCTGTGAGGCATAAAATAAGGGGATAGACTCAGTAGGGAAGTGACAGAACAAAGTACTGTCTTGCAGGAGAAATGGGATTTGGGGGCAGCCTTGGATCTTTTGATCCATACTCTGAGAATGATAAGTGGTACGGAGGTGACGGATCTGCCCTGGGGGAGGAAGGAGAATGGTGGGTAGTGTGTCGCATTGCCCTCGGAGGTAGTTTGCCGTCTGATTCCCCGAAGATTTGATAGTGGTAGGTAAGGACGAAGGCACTTCTTGTTGTCCTATCTTAAAAACCTTTTATAATTCCAGGACGGTTAGTTTCAAGAGAATTAGGTAAAGAAGGTAGCAGCTGTAAAGCTAAGCCTTACGTGTTAAATGCATATAAAGAACAAATGCCTGTTTGGGGGAACAGGAGTTTTCTCTGAGCATAGAGTGCCCTAGTCCTGAGCTCACAGGATAACAAGCAGTCTCTGTATTGCATAAGGTGCTGCGGTTAAGCCTGTATCAGTGTTTCTGTAATAAACTACTCTTTTTGAAACAATAAATAATAATTTTGCTTGTGAACTTTCCAAGTCTCCCTCTGTTCACATAGCGTACGTGTGTATAAACTACAGACACTCATTCCCCTATAAAGAGAGAACATCACAGTCTAGCAAACAGAATATCTGTCATTCCAGCTGAGCAAAGGTCTAAGGCAATAACCCAAAATATCCTGGAAGAAATTCTAAAAAGCATTGAAGAAATGAATCGTCTGATCCTAGAGGAAGGTCTTTGATGTAATCCTGGTAAGTTTATACTGGGAGCCTGCCTGTTTCTTTATGGTCAGCCCTAGACTTTCTATATGAAAAGTGGATCAAATAATTTCATATGCTTCTGCTTTAAAAAAGATGGTTGATAGTTTTCTAAAGTGTAGACACTGTTTAAATGTAGATTGTGGCTTTTAGCCGAAGCCCAGGTGGGGAGGAAAGGCTTTTCAAAACAAGTACTTACAGAAAAATAAATAATACTTTGATATTTTCCCATGGAAATAGTGTGCCTCATTTAGCCATCCTGAATATTTAATTTTATTTTGAGGATAAACTTCATAGGTTATCTCAGTTAAAGCCATTTTTATTTATGCAAAGCTTATGTGCAAGGTCTTGTTTCTGATGTGGATATGTATGTAAAAGGAGTTTTTCAGAATACCATAAATAAATGACTTTTAAAGGTGTATTTTTAACTAACTCAGCGCAGTTAGGTAAGTCTGTTTTTATCATCTTGAAAAATTCTGCAATATTTCTCTGTTATGTTTTGATGCAAAAGCCCTGCTGTAATAGAGAGGAAACTTCTCATGGCTTTCAGTGGTTTTGTATCAGGTTCTCTGCCACATCAGTGGGAGATGGAGGAAGATTCAAGTGGTGAGACTAATAGTCTTTGTATCTAGCAACTACATTGCTGGTGGAATGGCAATGTATTTTCCCCTGCAGATGCAGTTTACCTGATCATTCTATGACAGGTTCACAAAAGTTTTTCCCAGTTGTACTGCCACTTAAATTCCCATTTGTAGTTAGCAACGTAATTTTGCAGATAGGTTTAAAAAGCAAGTTTTGAGAGAGGCTATTCCCACAGCACTGCTTAATACCCATTAAAATACCACATTTTTTTGCATGAAGGTGTTTTTTAATCTAAGTAGGTTGGTTTGTTGAAATGTTGCACCACAGTTTTATTCTGGTTTTTTTTTTTTCTTTAAGGCTGTTTTTAATTCTTTATTTATCACCAATAGCAGGCACACAAAATCTTTTAACTCTGGACTAATGCACAACATAAGTAAATGAGATCTCTTTCTGCCTAAGCTATTGTACAGGGCTTTTCTTTGAGAGGCAGTCACTCTTGGATTAAAACATGGTGACGTGTAACAGAAAAGAAAGAGCAAAACCCCAGCATTTGGAAAGTAAGTATTGTATTCATTGATGCTACATAGACTTCATTGGAATTTGGTCATCAACCTTACCATGGTACTCTTTTCCAGATGTGCTGGTTGGTTTCTTTTTTTTTTTTTTTTTTTTTTTTGGTAAATGCAATTTAGAAAAAAATGAATGAAATAAAGTTTTGTGAGAACTGTGTGATGAAAGTCAAGAGCAAGGCATGTTAAAGTAGCTCAGTGTCCTTGGACATTTGCCGTTATCCAAGGGGACTAGCTAGACTGCAGCATGCAGGTCTCGCCTGTGCTTGGTCAGTGAACGTACGTGTGCTGTTTAAACACAGAGCAAGCCTCTGCTAAAACAATTTTTCCTTAATCTATGGCCACCTCTGATTTTCCTCATTTTGGAAAGACAGAAATGGAAGATAGTGCAGTGGGAAGCCCCCTAGATTTGCCAGTAAGTGAGTAACAGACAATGGGTCGTGTCCTGTGGGAGTAAGCAAAACGACTGCGCGGTCCCTTACTAGCTCTGCAACGGCACTCTGACCCCCCTCTCATGGCAGCACCAACAGTCCTGGTCTCCTCAGAAAATGAGGAGAACTTCACCACCACTGGGGAAAATAGGAAAGCTTGTCAAATACAGAACAACAGAATGGTTAGACAAGAAAAATGCTAACGTCATGCCTTTAGGGGTATGTTTTAAGCAAGGAAAGAGTCCTGGCCTGCTGTACAGTCAGAGCGTCTCCTAATATCAGCAGGAGCCCTACCCGAAGACCGGGTGAGGCTTCCTCCTTCCACGCTCTCAACAGGCATGGGGTCTATTCAAGGTCTGCTGCTGTTGCATATCAGTTCCAATATCCAGTAGCATTAGGAATGGATAACCAGTTCTGCCTTCAGTTAGAAATACGTACAGAGACTCTTTTCTGAGGCGTGCCGGTCGGAGAGGCGTGCCAGATCGGGGTAGGATTTGGCTTTCAGTGGTGTTGGCACAGCTTACTGGTGCCAGCGGGCTGGGTGCTAACAGCTGACAGCAGGGCTGGGTGGAGGGAAGGAACTCGGCTGAAAAAGCAGCCTCCTGATGTTCAGTCTCATCTGTCTGTGAATGCCGGGGGGAAGTGTGCGTTACCTGGGCTTAGCCATCCACGGCCAAGAATCTTTCATCTCACGGTGATGGTGACGAGCAGTGAGTATTTTGTGTCATACCCGCTGCACGCCTGCTTATGCTGTAAGTTTTGTGCAGCTGGTTTGCAGCGGCCGTTCTTGCAGGGCGATGCCTGCCTTCTGTATCAGGGCTGCTGTGTCCGGGTAAAGCTCCCTTTCTTCCGCTGACCCAGTTCTGTGTACAGCAGGGTTTCCCCAAACTTCACGCGCCTGTTGGCACCGCCTGCCTGTGTTGCACAGAGGGTGAATTGGTGCGGGTTTTGCCGCGCGGGTTTTTTGGCTGTATGCTATTGATAGGACAGATCGTGGAGTGCGGGATCTTTGTGGACTATAAAGGGTTACGTTGTTGAAGTTACACAGGCGCCAATCCACCGGCACACCGCAGGTGATCTCGGGGTGAATGTTGTTTAAAGCGCCTGTCCCACGGTTTCACAAATGTGCTCTGACCAGAGGATGTTTTTCTAACTTCAAAGGGCTTCTCGGGCTGGCTCGGTGCCTCACAGACTGAGTCCACAATTCTCTCCGCTCCCAATGTCTTCTGACCATGTGTGATTTTTTTGGTATGTGATGTTTTCTTAAAGTGGCATTGACCTGTGTTCAAGTGAAACTTGCTCTTAAGCTTGTAAACACAAACTTGTCATGTGGGCAGTTTTCATCTTAACCTGATGTGTGTATTTTTTTAAGAGCAAGAATAGACATCAAAAGGAGGAGTAATTGGGGGGGGGAAGAATAAACTTGAAGAATAGTCGCACCATCCAGAGGCTTTTCCTTGAAGACCAAGGTGCGGGTCCTTTGCTGGCCGTAAGCAGAAGAGCGTATTTCCACCTCGGCAGTGCTGGTGTTACAGTAGGTTGCTGTGTCCGAAATGTGCCTCTGCGCAAGGGCTGTGCAAAGGCGCAAAGTAGAAAGTGGAAAGAACTGAGGACACTTATCAGTGACCTGATTTCCCCCCCCCCTCCTTCCCAGCTCTGTTTAGCAGTTTTATATTAAAATAAACTTTTAGGAACATGTTTGTATGTTTTTAAAGATTAAAGGTTTCTTTTTTTCTGTAGTACTTCATGTAGTATATACTTTTTTCAGACCTCCTTTCAGAGGAGACTCTGAAAACAGTATAGTTTTCTGAAGGGGAAATGCAAAATATACTTTCTTTTTAAGGCTGAGAATTAGAAATGACTGAGTCTTTGTGGGCCAAATTCTTTTACTGTTGAAGTCCATTAACTCTGCTGAGAGCAGGATTAGGCCCTGAAATATCTCTTGAGGTGCACTATGCTGTGTTAGCTATAGTTGTGAATCTGGGAAGATCTCATGTTCCACTGAGTTGCATTGGTGGGCATTGGTTTTCACAATGTTTGTGCATTCATTAAGGCTAGAAAAAGGGGGCTAGTTTGAGGTTTTAAAGTAATAATTTTGAGTTTACTGTTATTACTATTGTGGATGTTTTTGAGTATATTAACAAAAACAAATGAACAACAAAACAAACCCTTTCTTCTAAGAAAACAATACTTTACAAGTCAGACCATAATACTTTCTGTTTGCCGAGTGATTGAAAAAGATCATCTGCTGTGGCAATAAAACATCATGCTGTGAATGGCATGCTGTGAACAATATATCTCAGCTGTGCAATGAAGTTTTGCTCCTCATGAGTAACAGTACCGCAGTCTAGCACTTGATAATTAATCCAGCTTTCAGATGCAGCTTGATCCCAAGGTCCTTATCCAGATGAGATCCTGGAGAAGTTGGTGATCTCTAGAACTTAAACCCTTAACAGCAAACAACCTGTGCTACCCTGCCATCCCATGGTTATCGACAGGAACCATCCCACCACGTTTATTTTGGCTAGTTTTAAAGCAGGTGGCCAGGATGAATTCCTAGTTTCAAAGTCACAGCTGCTGCTTTGAAATTGTGTAAGAAGGGCTTTGGTTTCTTAACACAAAATAACTGAGCTGCTGTTTGGTATTAGAGCATCATTATTTTGGGAAATGCACTCTTCATTTTAAAAATATCTCCTGTATGGAAGTTGAAAGTTTATACCTCATGATTCTAAGGGCAAAGAGCCGAAAAGGTTCCTTGTTTGGCTGATGATTGTAAATTCATAAGAATTCCTCAGTGACTTGAGTGAATGGAATCTGAAGGTAGTATTAGAAATTAAGAGCAGTGTTAGAAACACAGAGTTACTACAGGTATCTTTTGTTTGTTGGTATTCAAAATTTTGGGGGGGTGTTGGGCAACTGTAATTTAAGATCTTTCTCTTTTAACTGCCTGTCTGTGGCAGTTAGCCCCAAAATGTTACATCTTTGTTATTAAATCAATTAAAAAGTCCAAGTGGACTTTATACCATCACAATAATGATGCTGTGATTAAGTAGAGGGAGATGTTCCGTTACAAATCCCCATTTCCTCTCCTTGTAAAAATTTTATTTTAAAAATGAGCCTTCTTGGGTGACTTTTTCAATAGCGTCAGCAGAATGGTGAATTCATGTCGCTGGAAGTATAAAGAGAATTCATGAAGGAGTTTGTGTTAAGCATAGTTTTCTTTTTTTATAAAAAAGGAGTCTATCCACTGTGGGTTTTTTCTTCTTTTGTATTCCTTGCCACCTTATGATATTATAATGTTTTTTGCCTACTTTCAAAATTCCATAGATATATATTTATTAAAAATATATGTCATGTAAGCCTTTTTCTAGTGTAAGAGAAAGTACATTTTATGCAAGGTACACAGCATGGGGTTTTCTCGGCCTTCCATCTCATACAATCCTGTCTCAATAAATGTATCACGCAGGAATGAGCAAAATGCTGTCCGCTCAGACTGGGTGAAAATGTGCTTTTAAGGAAGAAGGTGAGGGAGGGCTGGTTAGAGGAAAGGCTAGACTCCTCTGAAAGGAGGTCTAAAAAAAGTGAGTAGGCAGAGGATGGAGAGTTTCTTCAGCTTGTGCAGACAGCCTTGTTAAAGGATGCGAAGGGCAAAATGAGGGTTCATTTTGGTATCGGGGAAGTGGTCAAAGAAATGAATATAGGATTCGCATGGCTAGGATGTAACAGAATTGCTGACTAGGGGGAAGGGGTGAGAATGGGCACATCAGGTGTGCAGGCAGTACAGATGGGGTATCTGGGCTGGGCCCTTAATCCTTTTCGCTTCAATCATAAAATAATTTTTGTTGTATTTTTATCTTGTGATGCTACTAATTACTGAATTAGTAATAGCTGTCTTGTCTGTTGGAAGCTGCATGTTCTAGAGCAGCACTTAGATTCATCCATTGCCACGTAGTGTTGGACCACAGTTTTATATACAGGTACATACAGCAGGAAGATCCCTACTAAGTTAAAGTTCTCAGTGTTTGAACACAGGCTTACCGTGCAATCTGTGCATCTCTGGTAACAGGGTGTGCCTTTGCTAACTGGGCTGACCAGTGTAGCCTCTTGAGTCTCTACTTAGTGGTTGGGATTTTCATGGGTAGGATGTCGGTCCTGTTGTACTTAAGGGTAGTAGGTTAAATACAGCTTGGTTAAGCATTCTCAATCACAAGGTAGGTAGTCTTTGAAGTCATCTGAGATTAGAAGACTGGTCTATGGTCTTGGATGTGAAGTTGGGAGGTGTTTGTGATGTGAGTGATCAGTGATGGATAGCCATTGCTGTGGTGCCACCTGCTCTCTGAAACTCTGAATTTATGGCTTAAGAATGAGATACAGGAACCGTGTATTCTAGTCTAGACCCTAGCTTTCCCTGTATATCCTTTCTCAAATTGCTCAAAGTGAATCTTCACAGAGACCCAAGATAGGTAAGCACTTGCCACTTTTTTTTTTTGGTCTCATTTGTCTTCTCTTTGGAACTACCAGTTTTATCCACTTTTTCCTTGGTTTTATCCTTTTACCTACCTAGGCTGTTGAGGTAGACTGAGAAATATTTAAAGTTCATGAAGAACTTCAGTGCCAGCTGTACACTTAATTCATTGCTATGTTTTTATGAATAAGCCATGTATTTATTACCAACTTTCCCGAGCAAAGTAAGAAAATAAGAATAAAAAGAATGTTAGAATTCCCCCTGGAGTTTATATAATCCCCCTTGGCAAAAAAGCCTCTTGCATTGTTTCTTCTTTTGCTCTACAGTAATCTTCCTGAAATCCTTTTGGAAAGGGGCCTCTCTGAACTGTCCAGCTCTCGTCACAATCCAGTGGCCCACGACATCTAATTCTAAAAAGTTTGTATTAATCAAAGCAGTTTTAACATATGGAGAAAAAAGACATTTTACTTCCTACTCATCTGAACGAGAGTTTGGACAAGGTTAGAAGGTGGTGGAAGGTCGTGTGTCTAACGGGCGAGCTGAATCTCCACTCCTTCTGAAGGGCTGTCCCAAGGACACGTGCATTCAAGTGACGTAGACTTCCTGCTTATTGCTTTACCTTGCTGTTGGTAATGCATATAAATTCAATGCAAGATTAGTAGGAATGTAAGGATAGACCATATAGCTAGCATATGTATAAATCATAATATGTAAATAAGATAGGATGAAGAAAATGCCAGACTTTTACCACTGTGACTAGATGAAATGGACTACACAGACACAACTAAAGGGTAAAGGAAAATGTTTGTTAAAAATTTGACTGAAGATGAGCTCTGATGCACCAGCTAGACTTGAGGCTTTGCAGGGAGATGAGCATTTTTCTGGTGTTTGCTTGAATAATGAAATAACCCTCTCTTGAAGGTTATTCTTTGGATCAGCAGAGTTTGTACATGAGTGAAACGCCTGTCAAAATGTTTACAATGAACTGGAGTGGTGAGTCAAAGCAGTAGTCTTTGTTTGCACTGGCTTTGTAATGGAGTGCTTTATAATGAGGGTGAACTACGCCTCCTATTCTAGTGGGCCTTTGTACTATCTGGAGCACAAAGTGGAGCAGGTTTACAGGTTAATTAACACCTTTTCCCTCCTCCTTGTGGTGCTGGCAGTGATGTATCACCCACGCTCATATTTAGAAATGGTGACTGATGGATACTCGCAAGCTTTTTAGTTGTTGCCACTGCATTTTCTGCTGTGAATGTCGTTTTCTCTTTTCGACAGTAGAGAGCCCAGTTAAGCGCCCGGGGCTGCAGAGGCACTTACTGTCCTGTCGGCCTGGCAGGAGCGAGCACAACCCTACAGCTGTGTGTTGGCAGCCGGGCACACCCCAGCCTGTAGCTTCCCCGCTCCCCCCTCCTTACAAATATGAAGAGAATTCAGACAAATTCTGCTGGTCTAAAGAGGATTTAATGGCATGTCACAACCCGTTATTATGTATTTAAGGATGATTTCTCTGAATATTGAATTGTAAGGATGGTTTCAATCTAGCAGCTCTGTGGGTTTGGAGGGTTTGGTCAGTCTGGCTGCAATAGTTGTACTTTAGCCTGTGTGTTAGATATATGGGCATTTGTTGTGGTTTTTTTTCCTTTCCCTTTGGAATCTTAAAGTTTCTTTGCCACCCATTGCCAACAGATCACACTTTCTCAGCAGTTGCCTTGTGCTGCTTTCTGTCCCTCCCAGTTCCTCAGGTCTCAACACTGTATGTGTTAGATACTTCTGTTTTAACAGCTATTGCCTTTGCCTTAGGTTGATTTAAACGCTACATTGTTCAGAAACTCAAGTCTTGGTGGAGAAACAAAGCCATATGGTGGTCTAGCTAACAGGGTGCACATTTGGGTGGAATATCAAGAGTCCTTTTGCCATCTTGCATCGGCTAGCACACCATACTATTAGTAACAGTTGAGGCAAGTATGTATCATACATACTGCCTAACCATACCATACCCACTGTACAGATTGCTAACAAAAACCAGGTATAGCATATATGTATTTTTGGAGCTTAAAGAATTTCTCCTCACATCTACTTCCTTGCTTGCCTGTTTGTGAGCAGAAAAGACAGTGGAGCATAGCCCAGCTCAGGTGCAGAATCGTCTCGGGAAGAGGACGGTGCAGAGGCAGTGCTTGCTGCCGCCTTTGGGGCAGCGGGGAAATTGGAAAGGAACCTGCGATCCAGGGAATCTCAGTCATCTCCCAAACAGCTCCAGGGGCAGCGCAGCTCCCGGCCGCTGCCGTGCTCGCAGTGGATTATAGGGTCATAATACAGACCAGTATGCTGAAGCAGAAAAGCGGTAAATTCATCCTCAGGAGCTGCTTTATGTTCTCTAGAAATGAAGAATTCCTCTGTAAGAATGTAATGCTTTTTATCCAATTTCCCAATTCCCATGCTTCAGCAGTATATTTATCTTCACCATTTTCATGCTGTGAATAGAGGAAGGCCAAGAAACGTGTATGAAGGCCTTCCTTTACAGCCAGTGATAGCATCCTATAAAGTTAACGAGGGTTAAGGTGAATGACCATGTGAGCAAGGGAGGCAGCCCATCAGGAAATATGCCTGTTTCTGTGTAACAACTAAAGCAATACTATCTACAGACTTTGAATCAAAGGCCTGGACAGCTAAACAAGGCTAATCCCCAAAGATGTACTATTAAACTCATTTCCTGTGTATGGAACAAATATTGTAGGAGTTTTGAAAAGCGTTTTTCCAGCCATTGTTAAGAGAAGAGTTGGGGTGTGAGCTATAAAATGCTGATCTGGGTTCAGACTTTCTCCATACTTGTGGTTTTGGTTTGAGCCTGTCTCTAGTTAGCAGGAATATAAATGTTAAGATTTACCCATGTGGCTTGAGTGTGCTGTGCTAGTAGTGTAAGTCTGGCTTTTTCAGTGCATCTTTATTTTAGAAAATAGTTCTTTCTGTTGGAGTCAGATCCTTTCTTTTACTGGGCGAACTCTGAATATTCTGGCAAATCAGGACAACTTGACTAGGCCTAGTAGAGCTGCAAATGTAAACTGTTAATTGGCTATGAAAAATAATGTTTCTCTCATAAATTCTCTCCAAGTGAGAACTCAAGTTTGTATGCCCTTACAGAGAAGAAAGTAAATGTCCTATCGTGTTATCTTTTTAGGAAAGCTTTTATGTCTTTGTTTCTTTGTTTCAGCTTTGATAGCTTGTTATATTTCATTGCCCAAGCAATTGAAATTAATTGATAGATGGGAAAAGGTTTAAACTGAAGAATGAACATCCTTGGTTTAGGAGAACTTTAAGTGAGAAAGATGAACACTAAGAATTAGGTCCTGTAGTGAGCTGAATTGTAAATTTTTTTTTTTTTTTTTACTTTAAGTCTAAATGCGATTGCAAGGACAACTCTCATTTTGGGTAGAAGAGCCGTCTGCTCAGGTCTGTTAGACGTAGAGTGGGAGGTTAGGGCTCTAAATTTGAATTCTTCTCAGAAGATGTGATTTATGTATGGCGGTGAGAAATGATTGCCCAAATGTGACCGGAACAAGTAAGCTAGGTATTGAACGTGCTTTCTCCTGGGCTGTCACCCATTGTATCTGTAGCCTGGTGTGTGGCAAATGTAATTTCAGACTGGCTTCATTTTCAAGCAAAGGCTGATAACGTATGAGCATGTGTGATGGTCCTGAGATGATGGCAAGCAAGTCCATCAGTCACTGCATGGTGTCTGTTTTCAGAGGGGGTTTCAGTGCGACTTCTGTAGAGTTAGGCTCTGGCAGTCATGATTGTGTAGCAGAGAATATTGCAGAAATGGGTATACAGGCGTTCTCAAATGCTTGGCACTTTGTCATAAATTTTATCTATTTACATATTTCCTGTACCACTGTACAAACAAACCAGTGGGCAGAGTCCTGAAACCATTTTCTCAGGCAAAGTTCTAGTTGATACTGAAGAGGTTGGGATGGAAAATAATAACTTGTTTAGAAGCATTTGAATGTGACCTTTAGAGAAATCCTCTTTCCTTTTGCTGACTTTTTGAGCCCCTCATTAGGGAGTTATTGAAAATCAGTAGGAAATTTCAGTGAGTTCAGGCTACAATCCCAGCTGAGTTGTCATGTGCTGTTCCTTTTGGAGCATTGCAGGGGATACCACTTCTTCAGGAACTAGGATAGACCTACAGTATTGTTACTCTTCCCTGCTTCTCATTCCTCATTGAATTTGCAAGTACTCATCTGTTAGCCTTATTAGATCTGTGGGTAAAAGCATGTGTGGTGAATTTATGTGTGTTTAGCATAGATGCTGAGGCCAGTCCAAGTCTGGTAGTGTTTAGCATGCATGTAAAGATCCTATCACACAAGCGATATGCACTATATGGTTCTCTGCCACCATTACAATATCCTTTTGTTCCCAGAGAACCCCCCAAAAAGATATTGGGCAAGCTTGAAGAAATTCATAGAAGAGCTAAGGGTGGTTGTACTAAGACAACTGAAAGAGCAAGTTATTTGCTTTTTGTGTACATGGGGAAACTGATAAGAAGAGTTCTTGTTACGGACATAGAGTGAAAGAATAAAAGTACTTCTAGTTATCAGTAATTTATGTACTTACTTATACAGACTTCTATTGTGTTACAGAGTGTTTGCATAGCAGCTATTCCGGAATACCTATTGCAATCAGTTTCCATATGTAACCATACCAGCAAATACTACTGAAGTGATGACCAAATGAGAATTTACTTGATATTGTTTGAAGCTTAAAAAAGGTTATTTAGAACTGTGAAGTAGTATGCTTAGGAATGGCAACAGGGGAACTTAAGAAAGATTGTGTGTAAAGACGTGGTAATGGAGGTCTGTTTGAATGTGGAATAGTTCTTGGGAAAATTGTACAGGTTTTATTTTGTCTCAAGTTTGTTAAAACTGCACAGTTTGCATCGCTAACTTTCTCAAGTATGTAATAGAACAGGATCTTCGATGTTGAGTCCGTTGAACTCAGTCCCTTTCAGTTTCTTCTACTGAAAACATAGAGTAATTGTGTGCATCTATGTCAGCAAAATTGAGATTTATGGGATTTTTCTCCCTTTCAGGGAATGTTTTGTACATCATACCATTCAACATAAAGTGCTGTTACTTTAGGCATGGCTTTAGCAGATTATGCTGACAGCAGTTAGTTGTAACTCAGAGCTCTGTCCTTTATAAGGATTAATGATCCCTGAAATAATAAATAGATTGGAAATGCCAACCCTGCAAGTTGTTTTCAATTCATAAATAGAATAGTTTGTGTAACAGCAGACATCTCCCCCCACTATTTCCTATAATAGAGCAGAAGGAAAATACTAGAGCAGTAAGGTTTCAGTATCTCAAAGGTGCTGTTGGAGAGAAAAGGTCCCTTCATGACGAATATATGTGTTGGGAAGGACAGGAAGAGGGTGATGACAAGCCATTTTGCAATATCACATTTGCTTATGGCTTATGGGAAGTGCTGCAAAGAACTTGAAGCTTTTAACACATCTGAGCATTGTTGGCTTATTCTGGTTGCCATCATTCAGTAGGCAGAAAACCGCTCAGCAGGCAAAGGGGCCAAAAGCTTGCCTTCTATGGGTGGGCATTGTTTTGGGGGGAGAATCAGTAACTTATTTTTAAGTTTGTTACAGCAGTAAATTAATCATGACTTTAAGAGTGGATGTATATATAGACATTACTTCACAGAGTTGTCATAAATTCTGCTTTTGCAATATTTTAATTTCAAAGGCTTTTGAATCTCGGACAAGGTGCTATAGATGTAGTTATTAAATTCTGCAGAAATATTTTTATTGGGTAGGACATTGCTTGATGATGTAGCTGTGAAAGCCAAATTCAAAGACTAGCAAAAGGTTCTTTATCCATGCATTTAGGAGGAAAAATATTATTTTGTAACTCTCACTTATTATTGAAATACTTGCTTTAAATTTACCTTCTTTTTCCTGAATGTATGTATGTGTGTATATATATTGTGTCAGTGTCCTGGCAATGTAGGGTTTATTCTGTTTGCTATTGGGTCATCAATAACATTGTCATCAATAACGCGCAGCTTCAGAAATAGCAGAGTGATTCTAACTCTTGTGGCTCAGCAGACACTTGTTTCACTTGTTTGTTGTAGTGACCTGAGGACATACAGCCCTTTTTCAGTGGTTTTGAATACTCTTGAGAGAATACACTGGATAGGATATAAAGAAAATAACCTCTTAAAAAGTTTACACAGTGTACTTCTTTCAGTGCAAAAGTTAACTTATGTGGGGGCTGTTAGACTAAATAGTGCTGAAAAAACAGTGTCTAGTTCCCTGCATTTCCAAGATTTTTTCCTTCACGTGCACTGCAAGGGGAAGCCATGTTCTCTGCACCTTTCTGTACCAAAACACATGTTGCTAATTACAGGTTTCTCCTGCGGGCTGTTTTTTCGGGTGGTGGTTTGCCTTTCCCTTTAAGCATATAGGGACAGCCAGATGTCAGAGGAAGCTTAAAATAGGTTGCACTGAGGATGTGTTGGGAACCAGGCAAAGAATGGAATGGCTAAGTGCTGGAAGAGTTAAACACCTCACCCCACCTTACCTGTGCAGCAAATGTGTGCCTGGCTAGGGTGGAGATGCCTTACAGTCAAGTACCTTGAGGGCTGGTACGGGAGTTTGGTTGCAGTTTTGGAGCAGATGGTCTTTGGGTAAGCAAGGCTGTGGACACACCAATAACTGGCTGCTCCGTGGAGTCCTGACTGCATTCCCTTATACCCCATGGTAAAATACAAGGTAATTTGAGGCAGCTTACGCCTTTATTTACCCCAGTAGAAGTGCTGACATGAGCTATTACTGTGGAATGCCTGCCATGTAGCCATACTCTCAGATGTCCTAATGTTGAGAAACTAGCCCAGAGCGCTTTGCTGAGTATCATTCAGTAAAATTTTCTAGCTCTTAGTCATTTGCTCCATAAACCATGATAGCAGAGCTGTATCAGATGGCAAAGTCCTACAGCTCCTCGCTTATAGTTTGGAACAAAATTTGAGAGTTATGTATAGAGTTTAATTTGATGTAATAATAATTTATATAGTGTAAGCATGCTAGATATATTCTGTTGCTGGAATTAATCGGGGAAAAGTCATGTATGTAGAATTCTTCTCTTTGTCTTTCTTTTAAACACACACGCATGCTCCCGGTAAAATGAAGTTCTTTGCCACAAAACAGGTGTAAGCTACTGTCCTGCCCCGCCAGCATGCCTCGGTCATGGCTTAGGGAGCCAGAGCCTGGCCTGTCTGGTGAAACTGCCAGTTGCGTTGCAGACACCTACTTAAAAGAAACTGGAAGTGAAATCACTATTTCATTTAGCATTGACCACCTATTGGATAATAACTTTCAGTCACCCTAAGACTGGGCTGGATTTGAAACAGCAGCCCGTTACTGAAAGACTCTGTTTCCCTTTCTGATCTGCTGAGCCAGCTTGTCCTCCACTCACATTTTTTCAAATGTGAGTGGAGGTTAACGACACGAAATGTCCTTGCCTCTTCAGATGAGTTTGCCTATGTCTCATTTGTTCTCGGATGCCTTTTGGCTTCAATTTCCATGCAGAGTTCTTGGAAACCAGAGATGATTCGGAAGGGGATGAAACCCTTGTCCTACAAGACTCTTCCTGAAGTAGGCAAATGGTTTCCTTTCTTGTAAGGAGAACGCGAGTGCTCTGAGCCCTTGAGAGCCAACTTGGTTCCTTTCTTGACACACACGAGTCAGGACACTTCTGCCAAGAGTTTTACTTGCACTTATGTTAGCAGAAATGTCCTTGATAAGAAGTAGCCATTTGAAGTCACATGGCTTCGGCTGTGAAGGTTTTTAATTTTTTTGCATGAAGACTGTTGATCCATTTATATTTGTTGTTATTGTTATACAAAAATGTGAGTGAGGGTTTATCTTTTCCTTTGAGATGTATGGCACTAGCTCTGGAATTGCTTCCAAGTTTACAAAATGAGTCTGTGGTTTAGACTTCTCTGATAAACATTTTTTGTTGTTGTTGCAAAGTTGGATCAGATTTTTGTTGTCATAACGGTTGGTGCGCTTGGCAGCTTGCATTTTAAATAATTAGGAGATAAAATTGGACAGTGTTTGAAATCCAGTGTGTCTGGTATTTTCTTGCTTTACTTAGTGATGTTTTTAATCCCCCTTTTAACTTTGAAGACTAATGTAAGGCAGTTAAGAACTGAGAGTTGATAACTTTTTTTTTTTATCATTTTTTGAAACCTAGATCCAAGCCAGCTTCTCTCGGAATATCTCAGCCTTACCCTCCCAGGACGCTTTGAGATAAATCAGTGTCTTTATCAAAAGAAGTAGGCCTTTTGCGGTGATAGCAGTGTAACATTAAGTATTCATTCTAATTTGCAGAGTTGACAATTATATTGAAGTTCCCCATAAAGTTTACTTTGGATTTTGAAACTTTAAAAATATGCCACTTACTTAATTTCATTCTACAGTAGCCAGTAAAGGAGTTCAGATGCTTAGATGCATCGGAAGTGAGGTGTTTTGGAAAACTTGTGGAAACTCCTCAGCACCCTTCATGGCACATGAAACACTGTGACAAACTGAAAGGCAGGCATTGGGATTTTGAGGGTTTTCTCTCTTCCCCCCCCACTTTTTAAATTCCTGTCGTCTTTTTGCTAGACACGGCGCCATGGGAGTGGTGAGGGAGGAAGCAAAACAGCAGGCTAAACTGGGAAACATTCTTCCCACTTAAGGAATCTTTGCTGCATGAAATGTATAGGTTGAAAATATTATTTTATATAATTTGGAGTCCAGTCACATTGAGGAAAAGGAGCCTCATTCGCACTGTTGTTCCACACCTCTTAGGAACTATTGGTTCTAGTTCTGGTCTAGAAGTGGATGCATTTTTAACAACCGGAGAAGTAATTTTCTGTATCATTAGAATCAGATTCTAAAAAAAAAAACAAACCCCAAACCCCCACAAAACAAAACTGAACTAAAAAACACCCCCAAAAAACCAAACTTGGCTTAAATGACCATAATTTGGCAATCTCCTCTGAATATACTCATACTAATACTCTGCATTCAGCAGAGGATTAACAGTACAAAATTTGTGACTGTGGCTCAGGCTGTGTCTTCTGTATCCAGGCTTGGGAAAGGAGGTATATTTTGGAGTTAAGTACCATAGACTTTGATGCTTGCAGTCTGATTCATACACAGATTTTTTTGTTTTGTTTTGTTATTATTTTTAAATTATTGTCTTGATTTTAATTAGTTAACCTCTTTAGGCCAGAATGAATCATGTGAGGAAGGAGTTCTAGAAGTCTCTGGTTCATAGCCAGCTATATAGCTACAAATGCCACTTCCAAGGAAACATTTTTTGTTAACAGTCTACCAAATATGCCACAGAAGGATAGTTGTGGCACCTGCTCTCACTTCACATACTCATAGGGATCTTCAAACAGAAAGCATAGAAATTCAGGGACTTTGAATTCACCTTGTTGCCTTTGTTCTGATGGTCCCTCAAGTACAGAACTGAACATGGCAGCATGGAAGAACATAACCTTGCTGTCATCTGAGCTGAGTTTGTTCTGAGGATAGACAGACTACTCAATCTGCTTCCTTTCAAAGGGTCTAAATTCACTTTACTCTCTTTACAGTTGATTTTCTGTAGAGATTGGGCCTCCCAGTTTTCTCCTCTGGGCAGCTTGTGGGAGGAGATCCAGATGTATAGGCAACGGCAAAGTAATTTTGTTGTGCTGCTGGTGGCCTTAATTAATCATGTCTAGATTAATTAGCTGATCTATTTGTGGATGCAGTGTTGGGGGAAGAAAGTAACTGGGAGTGTTGAGCCAACAGTTTGGGCTCTTGCCCAAATATGAAGAAGAAAACATACGCTAGCTGATATTCTCAGAGCAAGTGTGCTCCCTCTTTATGCTTATTGTGCATACATATACACAATTTTAAACAGTGAAAATAGAAGTCTAAAAAAAACCACTGAAGTTTGAATGGTAAAAGTACATGCATAAAATCAAGCTGTTTTCTTGTGGAATGTGACTTACGGAGAGGAACACCCAAGTTTTAAACTTCCTCCCTTCAAAATTTATGGAAGCCTCAGAAACTTTCCTTTTTTTTAATATGTCAGGATCCATTTCAGGATTTAACTTTTTTTTTTAAAAACATGTATAACCCCAGTACATTTCACAACTTGATTTAATGCAGCTTCCATGTGTCTTGAATACAATAGTAACTTCTGAAACCAATATTTCTTTAGAGAGCAGTAAAGTTGTTTCTTCATGACACCAGTAAGTAGTTTTCTTGCCAAGAAGTATATTGTAAGATTTATTAGACTCTCCATTGCCCTCTCCCAAGTAACCCAGATTTTAGCTTCAAGTAAAGCAAACATGTTCAAAAAGTACTCTTTAACTTCAGGCTAGGCGGATACAAAATAAAATCCTCCAGGGGTACATTACAACTAAAAGATTCACAAGCCCTCCAGGGGGTTTAACTTTTTAAGTAGGCATTTCACAAGTATTTGTTGCATAAACCATTATATGCTCCAGGCTGGGGTTCTTGGAGATTTTTTTAATATAAGACATGCAGCAATAAATGTATTTTTGTGAAAAATAATACCTCATCTTTGCTTAGAAGTGATGCTCTGTGCTTTAGAGCATGTGTTTTCTTCGTTTAATATTTAATATCAAATTTCTTGGACTGTCATTTTAGTCCACTCAGTTATCTTGGGGTGCTGCTGTATTGGAAATGGGGATCATACATTCCAATTAACTCCATTCACTCGTTTTTCTAGATTGCGTGCTTTTGGTCTACTGTAACTCCATCTTTGGCAGTTGGAAAAACCAGGTTTTGGAGACTGCAAAGACAAATGACAGCCATTTGTATGTTGTCCTTGCATAATTGAATAAACCAGATGGGCACAACTGCCCTGGAAAATAGCATATCAGAAAGAGGAGATAGGTAGCCTTCCGGTTTTAGGAGATCTGGCCCCACTTTCCATATCTTTCAGAGACTTCCTTGTAAGCTTGGACCAGTCTTGTTTCTGTATTTTACATGTTCATCCTTCCCACAAAGATAATTATCCTTTATTTGTTTCTTTCAATTTTTAATTCCTGGGGCAGACTCCCTCTATTCCAGCGTTGTAATGTGCAAACTGTTGTCTACAGTTTCATTGGGACCTCCAAGCGCTACTGAAATGCAAATGACAAATAACAATACGAAGAACGGAAAACAAGTAATGCAAGACAAAAAGGGTCCTTTTAAGATTGTAACCGGAAGGAATATAAGAAGTTTAATCCAACACTGAGCCTTCCAGAAGTGAATGAGGAGCTGTAACTCGAAGAGACTTTGGAAGAGAAGCCCTTGAATATTACAGGCTATCAAGTGACAAGAAAATGTAGGAAAAGGAGTCTTGATTGTCTTTTTAGACAACTTGTTAGTTGAAATGTTGTATTTAGAACTGATCATCATTCTTATTTAAGTAGAAAGAGTAATAGAAACCCTTGCAGGACGGGAAATGATGCGTCTGTCAGAACAGTGATATTCCAATCACCAGACGTTAAGGGTAAAGACAAAATACCAAAAGCTTCAGAAAAACGGGAAGGGAATATAAATCCCAGCAAATTTTTTTCTTTCCAGATCTGAGTCCCTTACACAAGAAAGAGGAGAGCCCTGATACCTGTAAGGATACCCTTTTGAAAGAGGGGTGGAAGTCAAAATATTATGTGAATCGGAGCTGAGAGTCTTAGGTATTTGACAGACTGACAGAGTTCTTGGTGGACAGACAGCCATCCTGTATCCGGAGATATTTTGAGATCTGAAGGTAGAAGGATAAGTATTAGACATTACTAAAGTGACATAGTGTTTGTCTTGAGACTTCAGTGTTGGAAAGGCAGTTGGGAGTGACTACTTCTAGAGCTTGTGTTGCCTATGCCTCCATTTCCCAGAAGAGTCTGGTTCTGCCTCTTTTTTGCAGGAGCATCCTTATCTCCAACAGGAGCTCATCAAGCTCCGACAGCAAGACAGCTGTAAGTTTGTTTCTACCAACCATTGCTTTCAAAAGTGTAATCCAGGAACAAGCCTTGCTTTAAAGCCCCGATTGGAAGGAGAGAGATGAAGGTCTGCCTGCACTATAGTTTAAATATTTCTGCCCTGGCTGTGTACAGTTCAGTGGTCTGTTGTCTGACTGCCAAAGGACTATGCTTATACTTTGCCTCACACAGAAATTTGGAAACTATTAATGAGAGCGCAAACTTGCTCAATTATTGATTCATTCCACACGCTGCATGCTTTGTAAGTCACATTTTGCATAAAAGCACATGGCTGGTACAATCAAGGGGACATCACTAGTTAGTCTGGCTGGCATGGTAACCTGCTGGATTTGTGCACATCATAAATGTGATTGGCTTTAGTGCCTGGAGAAGTATGAAACTGTTCCTGGTGTGGACATGTGCTGGTTGGGGAGGTGGCAGCAGAAGGTTAGCATTAATTAGAATATGGTTTGATTTTTTTTTTTTTTTTTTTTTTTTTAACAGCAGAAGTATGCTACTTGTGATAAATTTCTTTTCACGTGCCAACTTCTGTACTCTGTATTACCTTTCCTGCACTGGAGGAGTTAATTGTATTAACAGGCTTATACTCATTTATTTATCTTCGAGGATGTTTCTCTGCAATTTCTGTAAATGTTTTGATGTCTATTGCAGATCCTCTTTGAGGTTTTAGTGTTCTGGCTCTGTCATTTCCATTTGCGCTCTTGCATTTGGACCTGACAAATATCCATTTCTGTTGTGGTTATAGCTGATGCTGGTTTTCCATTTTATGGGCCAAATAAAGTCCTTGGACGCATATGTGTAGTTCCCATTGACTTCAATCATCTATATATTTGTAGTCTTTTTTTTCCTCCAGACGCTTATCATTTCAACGTGACAGTAGTATCCAAATGTGTCAACCTTCTGGTCTCCTATGGCCTAAATAAAGTGAAAATGAGTCAAATTCTTTTTACACACACACAGTGCCTCACTTTGGGAGTGAATGTGTGAAAAGGAGAGATTTGTTTGAACATGCCTGAGGCTTTTAGGTCTCATCCCTGTTCCTACAACTTGTGCAATTTTTTGGAAGTTTAACTACATTAATGACAAAGCAAATTTGATCATTAGGAAGCAGCACTGTTGGTCACATAATATGCAGGAACGAGATAGTTGGCAATAATAACTGGTATTGTTCCAACTCTGTCTCATTGAAAATTACTGAAGTGAAATGTAAATTACATAAATAAAATTACTAGAGGGCCTTCGAGGGCATCGTTGTTATAAAACAGTTCCTTCATTGTTTACCTGGGATGGAAAGAAATACTTGAACTTGAGAGGACGCATGTACTCTTTAATTCAAGCTGTCCTGCTTCATGGGTAGAAATACAGCATAGCCAACTGAGGACTGTTCTACTTGTTTAGATATGCATTTCCAGTGTCTTAATGATCCTCTAAGAGTGTTTTAATGTTTTTTAACCAGATGCTTACTAGAAATAAAAGCCACTAATAAATTTACTTTGCATTTAGCTTGGTATGTTGTTCATGACATAGTCTACCAAACAAACAGTTCTACAAACAAACTGGAGATTCAGGGCACAAGATCAGATTTTCTCCATCTGTGTGAAATTCATTGGAAACTTAACATGGAAAGAGGAAAAAATCTTAGATATCTTTCTGGTGAATTTCTTGGTTTAGGTGAATTATTTTCTGAAGCAGAACAAAGCCAGGATATATTGGTTGCCGTAGAGGTGCCAGGGTGCTGCCCCAACTTTGGGTCCTGATAGCTCGCTAGGTCCTCTGTAGAGTACCCTCTTGGTTGGGACAGTCCTAGAGAGTTGATGGAAAATCTAAACCAACTTTAGATTGCATTCTCTCTTCTTTGGGGCTAAAGAAGATTTGGAAGGGAGCTGGGGTGATGAAAACCGCATGGGTTTACTTTGATCTCTTCCTGCCAGGGTGATATGAAGCATTTCCTTAGGACTACAGAGCAGCAGTCCCTCCTGTGGATACAATTGCAACTCATTTTTGTGTTGCAGATCCAGCTCGTCTCCTTTCTACATTTACTTACAGGAGAAAGGGGGAAGATTAACCTCACTTTGCTGCCTGTGCTACCTTGAACAGGATTGACTGAAATCTGAATAGTGTGCTGTTGAATTCTTGCTGCTTGATTTCTATGGAGAGCCTACATGCCTCATTTTAATTTGTCTTCATTTTTTTGGATTTTTTTTTTCTTTTCCCTTGATTCTTCCTTTTTTCAGTCACTTGAAATAGGGAATGTAACTTGAAACTGGAGGCAAAAAATTGGCTTTGAGAGATCAAGAGTCTTTTAAGCAGCTTACTGGATCAGCAGTTGCAAAGTTATCATGAGTCCTGAACTCTTTCTATGGGTTTAATGGAAGCAGCACGGTGCAGGAGCAAACATCACAACTCTGTATCCTCAAGGGAAGACTTAGTGCTTTACACATACAAGCAGAACTAAATACTGGACTTTGATGTACTCCCTTTTTTGTTGTTATTAGTTTCAACCTGTTGGGAGTAAGTTTTTCTGCACTCCCCGTTAAGATTTCCCTTGATGATCTGTGGATCTCATGTACTTTATATAAAACTGGAAAGAAGGACACTTCTTGTAGGTTGTCACCATCCTAATAGCTATACGCTATGGATTTGTGTCAGTGTGAGTTTTATACAGTTGCACGTGTGTAAAACTGTGGCCATCATGTGACGGAATTATTGCGGTGTATAATGCTCGATGTTTGCCTGGTACTCTTTGCTGTGTTTGATGAAAGCGGAATGGATGCCCAGTGTCGCTCTCTACAACTACCTGGAAGGGGGTTGTGGCGACGAGGGTATTGGCCTCTTCTGCCAAGTAACTAGTGATAGGACAAGAGGAAATGGCCTCAAGTTGTGCCAGGGGAGGTTTAGATTGGATATTAGGAAAAATTTCTTCACCGAGAGAGTGGTCAAGCATTGGAACAGGCTGCCCAGGGAGGTGGTGGAGTCGCCATCTCTGGAAGTGTTCAAAAAACGTGTGGATGTGGCACTTCAGTACATGGTTTAGGGGACATGGTGGCGCTGGATTAATGGTTGGACTTGATGATCTTGAAGGTCCTTTCCAACCTAGTGATTCTGTGATTCTGTGTCCATTTCACAGGGACAGTCTGGGCTGTTGCTCCATGCATTGAATTAAACTCAGTGGGTCTCTGATCAGATACAGTTACCAGGACTCCAATTTTCACACTGTGCATACGTGGTGGGTAGTTACTACAGCACACTGTACTCTGTTACTAGTCATTGTATTATCTGGGCGTAAATCTGGGTGTTGACAGGATACAGTGGACTTCAGTCCTGCAGAAGTGTGTTTTTAACATTCAGGGTACTAAGTTATATGAGCTATCTCAAGGTAAGAGCACAGTGAAGACAAGGTGCTTCAGCTTAACTAGAGGGCTGGCTACGCCAGGTCATCAGCAGCCCGGGGGTGACTCTGTCTCGCTTGCCACATGTTTCAAAACCTTGTATCTCTATCTAGGATGTCTCATATGCATTAGAAAAAATGAGGCAAAGGTCTGGAATAATCCTCAGCGTTGTCAGAGTTATCCCCTGTGGTTACAGCCAGCCATGCCATATAAGCACATTTATAAACTGACCGAGGTCCATTAAAATAAAATAACCCAGCGGCGCTCCAGGGTTTTTGACTGTTTGTTTTGGGGTGCAGGGGGAGAGGAGATTGCCCCATTTTTCCAGTCCTTTGGGTAGGAATCTGTGCCTAATTTCAACCTAAGTTAGTTATCCTGGACTATAGAAACACACCTTTTAGAGCAGTAAAAACAAGGCCTCAGAGAAGGAAAACGAATGGCTGGTTGATAGAAGCATCAGGTTTCAACTACTGAAATGCCCTGGCATGACAGATCCAAATCCTGGCAAAGTCTGTGTTTGCCCTTCAAAGGTAAATAAATTAAGCACCAAGGATTTCACTGGCTGGAAATCTGTCATGGGAGGGTAAAACTTCCTTTTGTTCATCTTCTTTAAGACCGTAGGATAGTGTCCTTAATAAATACAAATTGTCCTGATGTCCCTGATGTAAATTTTTTCTTTCTCGGTCTCCACTGTGTAATGCTCTAAAGTGATTTCATCAGGTCACTAAATGCTGTACGTCAGGTACAGGCATGTTGAAAACTTCCATGATATGTGAAAACTTCCACAGCTGGTATGCTGTGGAAATTCAAGTGCAAAATAATAATAATAATAATAATAATAAAAAAAATAATAAATAATATCTTTTTTGAAAGTTTTGTCCATTATTGTCCAGCTGTCCAAGTTTTTTGGCTCACATTACTATATGGACGTCCATGTTTAAAGTCTGCTTTGATCTTATGTATACAACTCTATGCTATGAATGTTTTATGGTTTGTTTGTTACCCCAAATAACTGGGACCTACAATAATTGTATATGCAACAGCATCGTAGTGAAATAATGCTGAACTTCCCATGTGCAACACAAATGTTGCATCAGATCCAAGGACTCACGTGACAGCTCTTCAAGAAGGTTTAGCTATACTTGGCTTGAAAGGGTGTCTTAGCTAATTAGTGTATTAGAGCTCATGGGCCACGGCTTGTGAGTTCAGAGCTTCTGCTAATTAAGTTTTGAATGTAATTTTAGTTAAACTATTAAAGCTTTGTCCCAGGGCTGTTCTCATTAAGCAGAACTCCAGCTCTCCTGGATTTTCTTTGTTCAGAGCTCTCTTGCAAGTGCGTGGAGGCACATCTGGTATTGGCTATGGCATTCACATGGGTCTAAAACTGCTGCAAAAGAAACAATGCAACGAAATTTAGCTGGAAAAACAGTGAGATCACAGCATAACATTTCCCTGGAGAAAAGCCTGGACCTGTTTTATGATCTGGCTTAGTACCCTTAACCATCAAACTGCAGGGTGTATGAAATCCCGAAGGATGGAAATAGAAATATTTTTTTGTTTAGTGAAGGCTAGGATACACCAAGATAATGATTTAATCTCCACTTCCAGGATTCATTTAGGGGCCTAAGCCCCACTGAGTAATACGTACCAAAAAAGTACAGTAGGTAGTTACCGCCCATGGCTGCGGGATCACATACTGTGAACCACCTGTGACTTGAGTTACACTGAAACCTTGCAAATCTCTGTTCTATTTCTGCTGTCATAACATCACTTTGTTTACCAGCTTTGGGCTTTTAATTAAATTTTACAGGATGCTTGCCCACAATATGGATTAGGCCCATTATATTACTTGGGGGAAAAAAATAATTATTATCAAACACGAGGCTTTAAAATTGGCAGTTGCTCAAATTTATTTTTTCTTAAGACTTAATAGGCGTGTCCAAACGAACGTGGCAATTTCTTTAGAATAGAAATGAATACACTGTTTTGTTGTATCCGAGATCTGTGTAATAGGCTGTGACATCCCCTGCTGTGATAGCAGGTGAAAGATCCCTTTCAAGAGGGCCAAGACCCAACCGTTGCCATTGGCCTATAATGCATCATTTTCTCGCTGGCGGCCGTGGCGCGCTCCCGGCAGCAGCGCTGCGCGCAGGATGCGGAACTTGTAAGTTGGTTGGCCTTCCATGCTAGTAGTGCTGCGTAGCACACGGATCTGAAGAGCTAAGTGGAAAGATGAAACTAAGAAAGAAACTTGGGAGCTGATGTTCCATGGAGGTGGACGGAAGGAGTTCATTCTACTTACAGGCAAATTTTTTCCCTTTGCATCTCTATGGAGAGCCCTGTGTAGCAAGAGATACCTGTTGTTATTGTTTATTTTTGTCTTCAGTTCTTGCATACTCGCTCTGATGCCTTCCCCCTCCTCACCCCTTCTGAACTAGCTGTTTTCTTTCCTTGTGGTTGTGTAGTATGTCTTCTTCCTAACTTTTTGTTTTGTTTTCATCTGTACCTGCCTTTCCCCCGATCTTTCTTTTTTCCTCTCTACTTTTCATTTTTCCTCTCTGTCATCTTTTCTTTTTGCTGATGGAGCAAGAAGCTGCTGGAGTGACAGCATAAAGTTTGGACTGCCGTGCTAGGGCTGAGCTGCCGGTCGCCGTGGTGGTTCACCGCTCTGAGGGAGCTGGAGGCAGGCTCCCCGCCGGGAACGCCTGTTTGGTTTGCCACACACGCTTTGCAGCAAACAGCCCTGGCGCCTCTGCGCAGAGGTCCTGCCCTGTAGAGATGCTGACAGATCATTACCTGTTCCTGGGTATAGCTTTACTAGGGTGTTTGGCTGTGTTTGTGTGTTTATGGTGAAAGTGAGTTTTTTCTCAAGTGTTGAGTTTGGTTTGGAGTTCCTGGACTGGGCCAATCTGAAACTCCAAACGAACTTCAGAAGCTGTTCCCTCAGGAAGCCGTAGCCATGGTCTTGATTTATCTAAGCAGTGGGAACTAGAAGTACTCGGCTTTCGGAGGAGCTTTCAGTTATGTTCAAGGACAGTACTTGCCCTTACCCCTGGCTCGCAGACCTGTCCTCTTAACTTCTCTTCCATGTCAGTCATAGTCCTCCTGGTTCTTCCTGGGGCAAGAACTCGGTGCAAGCACCAGCATCATTTCCGATTCCAGCTCTTTCTTCATGTTGTTTCTCTGGCAGCACTTGTCGAGACTGTGGCATGTTTTACTCAAATTCTGGTTTTCTTTTTTACCAAGGAGAAACCACACCATTCCCTCCGCTGGCTTGGCAGGCTACCACAGTGAGTTAGCAGTCTGAAGCTCTGCGAGGCTCCTGTTGCTGCTTCAATTTTTAACACTTTCATTATGTGTCGGGAGAGTTGCTGCTTTTGAGACTGTAGCAAGATAGCTCAACTCTCATCCTGCCAGGCTGATGAGCTGGTTTTGCATGTCTTTGCTTCCTCTAAATTGACAGCATTGAGAAACAATTTTGCAGATAAGGTTTATCTATTTCACCGTGTATTAATTTTTCTTTTCACATACCTTTAATTTCTTTTGGATCTTTCCCCCCCTCCACTACTGTGTTTACTTATGTCTCTCACCTGCTTGGACTGTGTAGGGCAGGATACATCTTCCACTTGTATTTAGAGTCTGAGTATTATTTGGGTTTTTAGACGCTTCCAAAATGCAACGGTATTTTCAAAGTTTGCTTGATTGTGTAATCAACTGCATCTCTATGATCATAAATTTCTCTGTCTTAGCCATGAAAGATAGTCTTGAATCTCTCCTGTGTTCTGTTCATTTTAGAGGAAACAGACTCCCTTTTGTATATATCATATTTGTTTAAAGGAATTAACCGTCCTCCTTACCAGAATTATTTTGATGATTTAATCCCTATGGAATTTGATAGGAAATGTAATCTTGTTCTTGTATGTAGCACTTTAGTTATGATCTTCACAGCTGTGGAGTGGTTTTCCCTTATGCCTGTCTTACTTCCCCTGTCTCTGTTAATATGAATTTGGCCAAGTGTGGTTTATAGTTGGATTTCACGCTCATTACAGTGTGACATGAACTGGTAGCCTGCTGAAATGGGCATTCAGCGGCTTAAGAGATGGGAAGGCTTGCTAGCGCGTTCAAAAAATAAACACTGCAGGGAAGTTTCTTCATTAGATGGAGCTGGGAACTGTAAATCCTGGGAATTTGAGAATTATCTATGTACATATCTAAGCACTTAGAGCTAAACCAGGGAAGGTGTGAGATTTCAGCTTTAAGTCATACCTGTCAAGGGTTAATGGGAGTTGAAGCTGGGTTACTTCCTTTGCAGTGGTATCCTTTTACATACATGCTTTTAAAAACCTGCTAACCAAATACAATCTGGCCCTCGCTTCAAAACCCGTTCTCACTTTCCTAAGGTTTAGCTAGGGCTGTCTGTCCAAATCTGCTCACATGCCATTCGATATCACATGGGAGAATCGTAACTACCAGTGGAAAAGGCCACAGATTTATCCTAAGAGCAATGTCTACCAAGAGTCCATATCCTACATGACACCTGAGCTGAGAGCTCAGGATTATACCCACTTGGAGATGTTCCTTTGCAGCTTTAGTTTCCTTTAAATTTGGTATTTGTATACAAATGTGCCCAACATTTTATAAATACATCTTAAAAAAAAAAAAAGAAATCTTTTCTTGCGTATTTTTCAGAATTTGCCTTTATAATATATGTTGCTCTGCTTATTAATTTTTAATGAGGCCATCTGATTGCTTGCATGATCGACACAATGAAAGGAAGACTCAAAACAGAAATGCAAAAGCACACACAAGTTGATTTAAAAAAAAAAAGTAGATTATAAAATGAATTAAGAATTGCATTTTTAAATGAATTTTCATTTAGGAAGATACTTTGCTGAATGGGGGCATAGATTTGTCTGTTACAGCTTTTTCCTATGACTAAATTTGCTAGAGGCAACTGTTCTCTTTTAAATCAGATCCATGAATGAGTATCGTGAGTGTTGAGAAGAGCTTGTTGGCCGGAAGAAAACTGGATTGTAAAGTAAGAGTCCTACAGTTTACCAGATATGTGTGAATTTAACCTCATTTTAAAGTTGGAGGTCTGATAATCCTTTCTCTGTGGACGTATAAATGACTGCTCAAATCAGTTTGAGGGATGAATGTAAAAATCAGGCTGACTGTTTGTTTTTAGTTTTTATGGTGTGTGGTGGATGGTGGGCTAGCCTCTGAACTCTCTTATCTCACTGCAAGTCCAGGGTGTGCCAGAAAACATGCAGTGCCGGAGTGTACATCTAGCCAAACAGAGGTGAGACTTGTTTTTCCTTTTTTGCTTTAATTAAAGATTTTTTTTCCTAAATTATATAACATTTTTTCAGGCATCTTGTTAGTTCAAAAAAGTTGCTCAATGTTTGTAAAACAGCAAGAGATAATTTGACTCCTGCCTTTGATTTAACCACAGCAGATGCTGCTAACTATACCCTGCTTCCCAATGAAGTAATTTACCTTAAAGATGAGGAGTGGAAACATATTGTTTAAATAGCTGACTTGATTGCTCAGAAATGAGGCTGACCAAAACGAGGTGATGACTTGTACCTTAGGACTAGGCTATTAAACGAAGCTAAACATAAATATCAGCAAAAGCTGTCTGGGACAATCAAACCATCGCACTGGAGATGCTAGGAGTATTTTTTTAAGCAAATAAGCATGCTGAGTCAAGCAATAATGAAAGTAATGCTGCGATTTGCCTGCAAAATTACCGTTAGAGGTCAGGAATAAAAATAAGTGGGAACAAAAACAACGCCAAAAAAGAGGGTACTGGAGGCATGAATGTTGTCTGTAACAATGAATAATAAAGACAAATGTTCTGCGTATGGCACAATAACAAAAATTACTCTGGATTTGTTAATGACTTGAGCTATCACGAATTTTGTAAATTATAACTAAGCTGGAAAAGTTTCAAATGCTTAACTCAGTAAAGCTGAGGTCAAAACCTGCAGTGCCTACTCAGATAAATTGCCAGATGTCTCTATTCTAAGACTTCCAGCTTCTACAAATAGTAAGTTCATTACTAATTTGGTAATAGTTTTTATTATCTTATTTAAATAAAATGGGCTTAGGAAAGCTCCAAGATTTTACACTTTATACTATTTGCATGCAGAATCTGCATTTAATTTATGGTTACCCTTTGTCTTGCTAGCACCCCTCGTCGCTGAAGCACTGTGCGAGTACTCTGTACTTCTTGTCATGTCTTGAGCTCAGTTCGTCTCAGCTAACTTTAGATGTGTACAAAGTAAATGTTGACATCTGAGCTAGTCATGCTGTCCCCTTTCATCAGTGGAAAGAAACAGAAACTTAAGTGAGGTCAGTTTTAACACTTGTGACTGTTTCTGGTAAGCCACGTGAGCAGGAACGTCTGTTTTGCTGTTTGCGTTACGCAGACCAGAGTGAGACCTCATCTCTGGCTGGCTCCTCTGGGTGGTACTGTTATACATAGACCATTGGCGAGCATTTTCTTACAGCATTGAGAAGGTTGTTATTTTTGAATATATAGCAGGACCTAAGTAAGGTAGGATTAGCTGCTCAGTGTCTAGCCGCTTTGAAATTTTACAGTTAGTTGTGCTATTTTAACCAGTAGAGATATATCAGGTTTCCGTGGATAGACTGATGTCCGCTATGTGTGCTGGAAGTCACTGCTGTGTCCAGAACTGTCGCACTCTCTCAGGGAAAACAAAAAACCCAACCATGTTCTGTGGCTGAGAAAGAAAGGAAAAAAAAAAAAAACCACAAACCTTACCAAAAGAAAAAAAAACCTTACCAAAAGAAACACTGCAGTAAAAATCTGGGAGAGGATATGGATATGTATAAAAGGAGAAGAGCAGTTGACAGAGAAAGGAGAAAGGAAAGCCGCCAGCTGTCCTTTCTTTATTCCTTGCTGCTTTAAGGAAGGCCATTAAGCTGGAGAGCAAATTGGAATGTCAGCAGCGACACACAAGCAGTAATCTCATGTATCTGAAAAGGGGTAGATTTAGGAACCTCTGACTGCAAAGCTTGGCCTCTGTTGCACTTTGTTAAGTGTGGGTGTTTGAGGGAGAGTGTGTTTGTGCGTGCATGTGTCAGAGAGAGGAAAAACAGAGGCCCAAGGACTTATCTTTGCAGACCCAGAACATGACACCCACTATCAACAGTGGGTGCATCTCCTCTACAGATAGAGGGTTTTGTCCATTGATCATCTTGTTCTCTGTGTCTTCAGTGTTTGCCTGTGTGTCACAGAGCTGGATAAGCACTCGCAGTGCTTCTCAGCCTTGTGCTAGGACTATGACTTACCCCGTATCTCTTTGTATCTGCTTTTTACATTGAACCGACTGAGAAAATCCTTGCTTTTTCCTCAGCAGCACAGGTCAAAGTAACAGCTCCATTATGTTAGAGGTGAGATGTGCACTGTAGGAAGAAGTGTGTATGTGTAAATAAACAACTTTAAACTGTACATTTTTCTTTAGAATGGTTCAAAATATTGAATGTCTTTTTCCCCATATGTATAACTAGCACGAGGAACAAGTCATAACCCTACCACTCTGCTTTGGAAGGATTATTGGCCAATAGTTACAAAGTAGGTGAGGTTATAAGATGTCCTGGCTTCTTTGATCGGTCTTCTCGAGCTCTTTAACTTCTGCATGCCATGCTTTATCTGTCTTGAAAATGCCTTTAAACTTTTTCAACCCCTGTTGCATCCAGTACCACCCTATCACCTGCCATCGCGACTCACTACCCCATCGTGTTGTCACACTTATTTTACAAGGTCCTGTTGATCTCTGTAAAGCAGTTTGTACTTATTTTCAGTCGTGGATTTCAATATTTTCTTAATATCTTCCCAATGGCATGGTATTTAGGGACAAGATCTTGTCTGCTGAATAACCTTTCACTTGAGAGAGAGTAATACCAGTGCTTGAGACTTTCTTGAACAAAAGATGATGTCAGCCTCTCGCAGGAAGAAGCCTTGCCTGTATTTTAGTGGCATAGATAAGGGGAGGGGAAAAAAAACTCCTTCCCTGAGTACTTGTGCTTGAAGTAGGAGGAGCTCCTATCACTCAGATCTTGAGCTGCTTTATTGTAGCCTGGTCATCCTCTTTGATGCTTTTTTTCCTTTAGAGCCCTGTAGTTAATTAACTCACTTGATTAAAAGCAGAATGTCCAAACTCACGGGTCACCACACTTGGGAAGTTTAGACGTCCTGTTTAAAAATAGGCAGCAGCACCTGATATGCCTTTTGAAGACAGCGGGAGCCAGTCCTGCATGAGCTGGCTAAATATAGTGGCAGCCCCACCACTTGCCAGAGAGATTAATAAAGGGATGAAATTCCAGTGGGGCAGGTAGGGTGCAGCAGATCCAGGAGATCTCCCAGCTGTGCTGTCTGGTGCCATGGGCTCGTAGTAAGAGGAGAATTACTTTGGTTTTTATTTTTTCAATATAGCAGTATAGAGAAACTTGCTCTGTCAGATGTTGTCAAGTTGTGAACAAGAAGGATTTTACATACCTGTTACTCAGTTGTTACTTGGACAGAGCACAAATACTTGAAAATTGTTTTTTTACTTCACAGCTAGTTACAGAGATCAGCCCTGCGTGCTACCCTCACTTACTGAAATAATGAGAAAATGAAATGATCCTAATTGCACAGTGCACATTGACGCTATGTTTCAGCTGTCCTTATTTTAGTTTTATATTTATTCTCATTCCACACAGACGTATTTTTTTATCTTATTTGTATTATTGTAAATTATTAGCATCAGCTGAAAGGGACAATGAAGGTGAAGTCAAAGGAGCTGGATGGGTGAATTACTTAAAATTGCAGAATTAAACTTTAGTTTATTTCTTGTATTGCTCAGTTTAGGCATATGTTTTAAGTCTGTGAGATTTGGCAGGTTGGAAGGTTTTGATATATGTTGACTTCTGTACATAAACACAAGCCACCAACTGTCCAAAAAAGGAGAAGCTAATCCAGTGAAAAGGCAAAGATCTGCAATGAGAGATAGAAACAGCGGGTGAGAGCAGAAAGCGGTGAGACTGGCTGAATTAAAGATGCAGGAACAAATTCTGAAGGCTGACAACTAGCTTTTGGAGTACTTCTACTCCACACACTCACACCAAGTAATCCATCCTCTGAAATGAAGCCTGAAAAGTTTTGCTCGCATCAGCCAAAAAAAAAAGCTTTAACTGAAAGGGAGGAAGAGTACTATTGTAGAATTTTTGATCTGTATGATCAATATGAGCTTCCTTTGTAAAGTTAATCCAACCTTCTGATTTTGGACACAGTCCTGCTGAGTGTAATGTCTTAATATGTGCCTTAGTCCGCAGGCAACACCAGAGCTTCTTGTTGCGGCCACAGTACCCTTACATTTCAGGAGTGTGAGCTGTAAGTGTCCAGGACAGTTTGGAACAGCATCAAACAGTCTGCTGCTGCTTAGGAGAAATTTGTAAATGCTTCAGATGTCACTAAAGGTGTAAAGTAAACTTAGTACTGACCAGATTTTGACACACAATGAAATACAATAGTCCACTGTCATAATTCAGATTCATCAAAGATCAATCGAACGAAGCAAATAAATCCAACAGAGGAGGCCCTGAAAAACTGCCGGAGACAACGCACCTCTGGGAGTGTGGCACCTCCAGCAAGTGGAAAAAGTTGATTATTTATCATGATATTCTCTCAGTACAGGTATAAAAATACGTTAATATACTGTCATTTGACCCTATCATTGTATTTGGTGTATAGTGAACAGCTTGGGAAAGAGCTATAGCTGAAAAGGAACTTTTTAACCTTGATTGGTAGGGTTAGTATTTGAATTATGTGGTATGAATAAGTCTTTCACCTTTGTCTTTATAGATTATTTCATCTCTTTTCTCCAAAAATCTGATATTTAGAAACACACCTACTTACTGCATACAGATATTCTGATATGGAGACACTCTTCAGGTAATAATTTGGCCTCTTTGAACGCAAGAGCTTTTTTTCCCCACAGACCACTTGAAGCTGAAACAGATGCCTGTCTGACCAGGAGGGCATGCTGATGAACACCAGACTGTTGAAATACTAGCAAAAGAGGTAAAGAACAGTGATGTGAAAGGGTGGGGGAAAACATACTCTAAAAAACCTTCCATGGCCTCTGCATACTTAATCAAAACCTGCTGAGAATTGCTCACTCATAACGCAAAGGTGGCACTCCTCTTGGTGAGCTCTGTCCTGTAGTTCCTCCCAGTAGATGTGTGGTGCAGGCAGGCAGATCCAACATTTCAGGTGGGGCTGAGAGCCAACATTTCTTTGCTTTAATTTCTGAGCTCAGATTAATGAGCCTCAGTATCAGTTGCTGATGGAAAGTGTCTACCAGTGTCACCTGCTCCCTCCCCACTGAAATACTGCCGTTGAAATAATGCCTCTCTAGGAATTAAAAAAAAAAAGAGGTATGGAGCTCATTTTGTTTTGTCAATATTGTTGCTAAAGATGGGTGGTTTCAGCAGTTGCAGGAGAGGGTTAGGATCCAGATGAGTACTGCAACGGAATGGAGATGAGGCTGAAAGAAGTACGTATTCTGTGGGGACCCATCAAATAATGTTCCCCTCTTTCTTAAGAAGGAAAACAAAAGACTATTCCCCAGGCTCTGCTGCCTTTCTGTACAGTCTCTATTTATTCCTTTAGCATGGAAAAGATAAACTCTTCCCAGCAACCTGTTTGCATTAGGCAAAATATACATGTCTTTTTAGTACTTACGCTGCCCTGGCAGTGGCTTGTCTCTAGAGAACCTCCTGTAGAGCTGTGCTCTCCTCTGAGAGAGCCGGTGCAGTTAAGGCGGGGTGGTGCCGATTCCTGGGGGAATGCTTTTTGGGTGGGATGACAAGGAGTCATTTGCACACAGGACAGCCCGGAGCCTGGTCAGCACTCACAGGCTCATTTAAGTGGTAGTCCAGCGCTTAGTGCGAGAGGGTTCCAGCTCACCTCCGGGGCAGGTAGGCATGGCTGCAATGCAAATAATTGTTGCTACTGGCCTGTCACATTTCAAGAGTAAAGAGACATGGAAGCTAAAATGCCATATTAAGTGAAGTTTGAAATAGAGGCAGCGAGGAAGAGCTCTACAGCCAGTACTGCATAGGGGAGCACATAAAGGCTGTCAATCTCTTCTACTTTCAGGGGTTTCTTCCTTTGTGCAGTGTGCTTATATAGAAGTTAATACTCTCTTTATAAAAATCTACTTGTGTTTGAACCTTCTGGACTCTTTTGTTAAAAGTTTTACTGTTGGGAATCTTGAAGGGAGGAAAACTCTTTTCAGAGTATATGCCGGTAGCATGTTAAGGATACATAATCTCCTCATTTTTCCTTTGTAGTTACATCCTTTCCCCTTTTGTGGAAGTGCGTTGAATATTTTAAGTGTTATATTAATGGTTTTTAATAAAAGAACATGTGGTTGGTAGGATGGAAATTTCAGGTTGGCCTGGGTGGTTGTTACTACTCTCCCAAGACGTTGATAATATTTCTAACTATGGCTTCATTTTTACACAGATATTATTTAAAACAACAAAAAACCTCAACCTTTTGAGTTTTTTCAAAACCATATTGTCCTTCTGCCTATATTTCCCTTAAAAGTAGCTACCCAACTCTAAAGTCTCATGAAATTCCAGCAAGTACTTTTTTCAAATGACACCTGGTCTTAAGAAGAGATTTTCTATTGTCTGTGCTCCTAAAAACAGTATTTCCTATTCTGTACTTTTGAGCTGCTTTTGTTTCTGCTGAAAAACTTGGCCGAATCAGATTTAAGAGAGAGATTAACAGAAATAAGAAGACAGAAGGTCAAGAGAGAAGGAAAGTATTTAGTGGCATCACTAGTTTAAGAGCCTTGTGCAAAGGTACCGTCGTATCAATCTGTGCCGTCCATGCTCCTATGTAGTTTCTAGATTTGTATATCTCAGGAGTTTATGGTAAGGATTCTATTAATAACTTTGTTTAACAGGAGTTCTTTCTTTGGAACCTTTCCCAACTTTTCTTTGGATCCCAAAGAAGGTGGATAGAAGCTTTTGGAAATTCACAGCATTCCCCTATGCTGACTGTGGAACTGATAGGTAAATCCTGATAGACCAAGACAAATTACATGCACTTGCCTGTCTGTAAGAGACAGTAATATACTGGAAAAATATTTCTTTGCCAGCACCTTTCCCACATTGATTCATCTCGTTCCAGCAGCTTAATCACGGCCATTTGAATGTGCCATTGCAGATATTAATTCAGTTTGACACATCCATTTTCCATACACTTGGGAAGGAAATCTCTTTCTACTGATTCCCTACTTTAAGACACAAAGCAAAACAAAAAACAAAGGAACGCTACGTGATTGGTACCAGCACTAGTTGCTCTATTTGTTTGTTAAGTTCTTGTTCTTTTTGAAATAAGCTTTAGTGGCAAGAGAGGCCTTCAGACAATCTGGAGGGGATATAAAGAATGTGCTTTGTTTATACTGAGCAAAAATAACTGAGCTTTTCTGTTGCTGCCTGAAAGCCATGTCTCCTGTTTGTAGGACCTGTTTACTGTGTACTGTACAGAGCTCGCAGCCTTTCTGCAGCAGATCGGGACTCCCCTAGCCTTTCTGCTCTTTCCTTTTTTATGGTCGGGCTTTTGAGCAGCGCTGGTATGCCCCAAACACCTGCCAGATTTGCATATCATTCTTGCTTGGCTTGAGCATCCACTGCGAAGTTGGCACATGAACTGTGGAGAAGCAGGGCTAGTGTTTTGATTGCACGCCAGAGCCTGATACCGAAATAGGCAGCGGGAAGGAATCCAGTAATTGTTGGCCTCTGATCAATGAAAACTGTCGTTAGGCCAGTAAATCGTCGGTATGTGGGCTTAGTTCTATATATCATCTTTGGGCTGGTGTCACCCTGACTCCAGGACGAGAACATTATCAACATGTCATCAAGTCTGCCGGGAGCTTTTTATTACTTTTTCTCCCTTTGATTTATACCCATTCTCAAGTTTCACACAGGTCGGGTTTGACAACACACTGGAGGGACGTTGCAGGGATTGTTTCGTTGGTGCAGAAATAGACTTGCCAGCCTGTCTAGCGGGGAGCCCCTCTCCCTCTCCCACCCCACACTGCTGCCGGGGTTGCTCTGGCCTGGCAGACCCTCCCTCACTCGTCGCTAATGGCTGCGGCAGGAAGCAGAGCTTCCGTTATCTCCGCTCAGATGGTTCGCTGCGGTTGTGGTGAGACAACACCTGATTAGCTCTGGCCTTGTCCACACACACAAGTGGCACAACTTCAGTTTAAATCAACTGCTGCTTTAATTTGGATTGAATGGTGAAGACTCTATTGCGGGCATTAAAGAGTCTGTCTGTCTTTTTTGTTTGGCTTAAAATGATTCTGAATCAGTTAGGCCAAATAAAAATAAACTGCAAAATAAATGTCCACACAGCTTTCTGCACTTTAACTCAGTTTAAAGCTAAGCCTCCGGTTTAAATCCAGCAGAGCGTTCTCCTGCAGCCGAGGCCATGCCACCTGCGGGAGTAATGCCGGAGCAGCCCCTCGGAGCCAGCTCAGGCAAAAACTCTCCCCTGTTGCTGCTGGGAAGTTTAAATCTGTACTGGCTTCAAAAGCTGCAGCTTCTGTGGCTTTGCGTGTATTTTTCTAAACAGGTAAATGGATGGTCATTGCTATGTGTGGATGTGGGATAATGCAACTTCTTCTTTAGGGTAATTTATCGTGAAATAAAGACGTTTTCTGCAGCAGCACCTGCCAAGAGAGAGATACATTGCGAAAGCGGTAGCAGAACGATCGTAATTGTGACAAACATCTAAACCTGCTCTGAAGGAAATCATGAATGTTCTCAGTGTAAAATACTGACCTTCTCTTTCAGCTGGAGATGGGGAACTAGGTGGTATTTCTTAAGTAACTTTTTCCTTTATTCCTAACTGTATCCTGTGTTTTCAAGGCGAAGTAAGGTTATTTCTCAGTTACTACTTATGCAAATGATTAGAGTTTAAAAGTATATGGTCTATGCAATTAAAGCTTATGGCAGTGTAAAGGTTTGAATTCAACTCCTTTTGCATGCAAGTAATGACTGAAATCTGGAAAAGATCATAGCTGAAAAGAATTTAGCCAGAAAATACGGATGTTGCCTGTTGGATTACAAAAGCAAGACAGCACGTTCGGAGTTAAGGCTGAATGCACGAGTGGCTGTGGTATACCAAGGGATTATATGCTGCTGCCTTCTACATATAGGCACGGCGAGTCCGGATACGGTTAAGAGTCCAGGCCCTGATTTTTCCCGCATTTAGCTGAACTTGAAATGTTCTGTTTAAAATAACTCTTTGTGGATTCCTTCCTTGTATGTAAGATAGCTTTACTTAAAGGCAAAGTTAGAGAAGGAGTTGCTGGTTGAGGTGAATGGCTAGATTTTTACAGGCTGAGCAGCTTTTCTGAAGGCCTTTTATTCTAATGTGTAAATCCTCATTAAGGGACACCGTCTAAATCTGATCATGGTCCCATTTCAAAAAGCACTTAGAGTGTGCTGAAGTATGTGGGAAATCAGTGAGATTACTTGGATGCTTGAAGTTAAGCAAGTGCCCTACCAAATCGGGATGTGCATGAGCACAAGATTAGTTGCTGTACAAGTACAGACCTTATTACTCAAATATTTTGAATTTTTTTTAATCTTCTTAATGGGAGAGTGAGTAGGTTGCCTTGAAACTCCTTTCTTGCCAAATTCCGTTTCTTAAATCAAAGCTCACTTTTGAGTTACATGACCACAAAAAGCATTAAACTAATAAACTTCTGCGTTTGTTTACTGTTGTGTAAACTGAAAAACAGACAAACCACTTTAAGATTTCTTTGTTCTTATTTTTCCGTTTCTTTTTCTTTTAGTATTTACTGTCAGGCTTGGGCCTTTGAACTGTATTCTTTCCTTGGCTGTATGTTGCTCTTGCCTAGCTGGAGCAGTCAAGGCAGGGTTGTGACAGCTGCCTGCACCGAACCACACAGCTAGCCTTGTTACCTCTGCGCACACGAAGTCTCCTCAAAGGAGCTACTGTTTTCTGTCAGTCCGGTTTAATATGTCCAGAGTGATGTGCGTACCTGACCCACTCTGTTGTCAGAAGGCTTAACTGCAGCCCTGATCGTAGAGGGCTGCACGACTCCTTCTCGATGTCACGGTGTGGTGACTTTCGCTGTGTATAATTAGGAAAGTTGTGCTCTCCCCGATTCCCCTCCTGCTTCGGTGAGAAGAGCAGAAGGCATGTTGCAAGCGGAGAGCTAAGGCTCTATGTGCAAGGGCAGAAGAAAACTAAATACGGTGATAACACATTTGAGGGGAAAAAAAAAGCAGAGGTCTCTAAGCGAGCTTTTCCGTGTTATCTCCAGCAAGCTTGTAAGAGAATTCACAGCATGAATTTGTGTTTGTGTGTGATCATTGGCTTGAGCATGTAGGCTTTAAAGGCTGGGACAAATTGTATTTGTTAGTATTGCCTCTTGTCCTAAATTCTATCCAGAAAGTGAGATCTTGAAGCTGTGATAGTTTCCTGTTCCATTTATTTATTTATTTTAAAATCTTTTAAGTTTATTACTCTTAAATGGAAAAGGCACCAAAGCAGAGAAAAAGGAGCTCTGCCCATCAAAACAGGCCTATGGAAACATCCCTAGCTAAAATAAACAGAGCTTTATTGGGCACATTTGGGATTCAATCAGGATGCAAAGGAGTACCCAACCCGTAACAAGCTCAGCAGCTGCAAAGTTTGCTTTGCAGGCATTGTGTAAGGGATTCACAAAATTAAGCTGTTAACAGGGATTCTGCTGCCATGTTACAATTGGTAAATATTGGGTGTGCCTAGTTATTTGCCATAAAAGCAGAGAAACTTGAAATAAAATGGTCATTGTGAGCGAATGGAGAATGCTCAGACTCCAGTGCAAAATCCATATTATACTGCCAGCCTACGTGAAACACCTCAGTCTGTCCTAGGGCAGAGACTACCAGTTTTTGAATTGGTGTGCTAAAACTATCCCAGCCACTGTGTTTTATGACCTAAGCCTGGTTGTGTTCATGTTTCCTGGAGTCAAAAGCTTGTCACATGTTAACAGACACTCTTCCCCTAGGCTTCCTTCCGATATTTGCGTCTACAATAGTCATGAATTCAAATGGACCAGAAGGTTGTGTGAGGTTCTGTTCCTGTGCGCTGGGCACCCCTCTGTGCCTCGTTTGCGGAGCTTGTGAGCCTGCAGCAGGTGGCTTTTTGGGGACACTCACCTCTAGCGCAAGCTGCTGGGGCTTCTGCTTTGGCCCTGGAGACCCTGCAAAAACTGTACATACAACGCTTACAGTGAACATCTGGACATTGCATTTTTCCAAAAACTTGGTGTAACTTTACTTCCGTCACAGTATGTGTCTTCCTAGCCTACCTCTGTGCGCTTTTTCAACTCCTTAGGTTTTTGTTGTATTGTTTTTTAGCACCCCTGCTACAGATTATTGCCTTTGAGCGGTGTCATTAGAGACAGTTACTCCTTTCTGCCCCATTCAACACGTCTGAGGGGGATGTCTATTATCCTATAAACACTGATGTAAGAGCAGCTCATGTAGCGACTTTGAGGATTGCTTTAAATTGGTTGCTGAGGTAGCACAGATAGTGGGTGGCAGCACGGGAGCTTGGTGGTGGGTGGGGTACTGCACTGTCGGCCAGCCACACTGCTTCAGCAGGGTGACACTTTGCAGAAATTTGTTAGGATGGGCAGAGAATTAATCTGCCTCTTTTTTCAATAATATAGTGTTGTAGAAGAACTTCACTGAAGGACATCTTACACAGAATTATCTTCTTTGTACCCCGTTTTCTTTTAAATTCTTGATTTTTTTTTTTTCCCCCCAAAGGCAGCTCTATGTATATGTTAGGTGTTGATATCTAACTTTATTTTACATATGCATGATATGAGGAAAGTTCATTTACATGTTACAGAAAATTTTCTCACTGGGGCAGTGTTCTCAATGTGTTCTGAAGTGTCAGCTAGCAGCCCATCTCATTTCTGTCAGGTAAGCAGTAGAATTTGTCAGTAATTTCTCAGAAATCCCAGTCTCCACTGGATATGAGACTCTGCATTGCACCCCATTTTGTCACACTCCCAGCAATCCATTCTCACTTGGACAAGGCTGTGGCTGTTGGAGCCATATTGTAAGAAAAATGCAACCCTGAGAGAGCTGTGGGCTAATGACCAAATCCTGCAGCTGCATGTGTGTATATGCACGTGCGTGTGCTTATTCACAAGAGAAGCCCCTGCAACTCCAAACTTCGGAGCGTCGTTAAGAGTGAGACCCAGGACATGGAAGCAATGGCCATGGCTTTACTCTTTTGGTCAGATGTTAACTGTGTGCGGGCTGTGGCCCTGAATAGATAAGGGATAAAGAGGTGTGGGCATGTTCTTTCTCTACACCCATCCCATTTTCTTTCCTGCTGTAGCCCTTGCTTCTTTGCCTTGGCTTTGTTTCAGTCTTTCTGATTACTCCCTTTTCACTGCATATTCTAGTATTTACCTTAGCCTAGTTTCTATCATCACTTTTAAATCTTGCCTATATTAACATTCAGGTTCCTTGTCCCACTTCAAAGTTTGCTTTTCATGAGGGATAATTAACGTTAGTGTTAGTGTGATATGGTATTTCATGTGCTGTTGTTTGGTTACAGATAGCTTTTATCTTTTTAAAATTGTTTTTAAGCATTCATTTTACATGCTTGATTCTGCAGGCTGTAAAATTTACTCATTTAAGTAGTCACATTGGTTTCAAAGGAACTGTTTGTTTGAGTAAGCTTTAGTGTTTGTGCAAAGGTTTCCATGACTTTAATTTCTTCTGTACATCTGTTTTCCAGTCGTCTTGTGTCGCTAAGCCTTGTCTCTAACTTCTCCCAACATCAATGTCTTTTGTGTTTGGGGTTTTTTTTTTCGTTATTTTTAAGTAATATCTATATAAAAGTTCCCCTACATTTTTTACTTTATCTTCTTCTGTTGTTGTCACCATCCTGGTTCTGTGTGAAATTGCTTTGTTCCTTCAAAATAAGTCTGTTGGTAGTGTCCGATAATAATTGTAAGGTAATTGTTAAAGCAAATAAAGGCAGATTGACAGCAGTTTGTTTGGGATGAAAGAAAATCGTAGTCTAAAGTGAGACCTGCAAGGCATGACATGTGGTCTAAGATGTTAATGTGCAGACAGCCTGCGCTATGCAATGGAAATAAGATCTCCTTCCATTAAAATCAATGGCAAAACTTCTGTCTCCTTAAATGGCAGAAGTAGCAGATACACAGCGTCTATTTTCTATAACTACATGCGTCAGAGTGACTCAGGCATTCAAACTTGTGTTTTAACCTTTTGAGGAGGGTACGTATTTTCCAGTGCAGTGTATAGGTGAGTGTCGTGGTTTAACCCCAGCTGGCAGCTAAGCCCCACAGAGCTGCTCGCTCACTCTGCCCTGGTGGGACTGAGGAGAGAATCGGAGGAGTAAGAGTGAGGAAACTCGTGGGTTGAGGTACAATTTAATAAGTAAAGCAAAAGCCGCGCACGCAAGCAAAGCAAAACAAGGGATTCATTCTCCGCTTCCCATCGGGCGGGTGTTCAGCCATCTCCAGGAGAGCAGGGCTCCATCACGCATAACGGGTGCTTGGGAAGACAAATGCCATCACTCCGAACGTCCCCCCTTTCCTCCTTCTTCCCCCAGCTTTATATGCCCAGCATGACGCCATGCGATACGGGATATCCCTTTGGGCAGCCGGGGTCCCCGCTGTGTCCCCTCCCAGCTTCTGGTGCACCCCCGGCCTGCTCGCTGGTGGGGTGGGGCGAGAAGCAGGAAGGGCCTTGACTCTGTGTCAGCACTGCTCAGCAGTGCCGAAAACATCCCTGTGTCATCAATGCTGTTTCCAGCATAAATCCCAAACAGAGCCCCATACTAGCTACTGTGAAGAAAATTATCCCAGCCAAAACCAGCACAGTGAGAGTGCTATGAGATTATTGGGGGCTCAGCTGGGAGAGAGTGGAGGCAAGCAGCGAGGTTCCAAGCTGTGCTGCTCCTTTTCCAAAATACCCGAATGTCATTCCTCTTTTCCTCTTGTTCCGCTCAGTCATTCCTCTTTTCCTCTTTCTCCCACAAGTAAATTTCTCTTGTAAAAGAGGAAGGCAGGCTTTTATCCAAAGCAAGTAAATAGAGCAAAGTCTGCAAAACTCCTAAGGCTGGTCATGGTGAAGAACACTAACTTTGACAGACAGTTCAGGTATTGTTGTCCTCTGTTTTTTAGGACCTGAAAGTGGAATACATGTAAGAAGTTCAGCAGTTGGTTAGGGGTAAGTGTTGGTGAGAAGCTGTGTTGGAGCTGTGTCTACCTTGCTTCAGTTACATCCGTCCGCTTTAGAATAATTCTTCGCACTTTGTATAACCCTGTGCTCACAAGCCAAATTGCGCAATAGAAGACTTGATTGAAATCAATAATGAGATAAGAAATCTGTCAGGCAGTGTAAGCTTCATCAGTCCGTGTGGGGAGAACTGACCAATCTTTGTTCTGCCTTTCCCATAGAACACTGAAGGTTATGCATTTGCAGTATTGAATCTTGTAGTCTGTGTTGCTCTAAATAAAATCTGTATTTAGTTCAAAACGTCAGTGTAGTTTTAATTGGAGAGCAATAACCTTCATTGGGATTTATGAATGAATTTCTATCTCAAGGCAATACTTAATTTAGCTATTGGACATGGGGCACTGTTAGCACTGGTGGCTGGGACAGCTGGAGTAAATCTTGATAAAATCAGTAGGCAAGAGTGATCAAAGTTTCAGGTCATTTGCAGCCTTGTGCTTCCTTCCTGTGTATCAGGAATTTCTTACTCTCTGCCGTCTTTCTTTTTTGTTTGCCATGTTTTTCTTTATGGTCAAAGAGGAACTGTAGCCTCCCTAGAGGTAAAGAAAAAATGAAGAAACTCTTCAGTGACTAGCATCAGCAGACGACTCTTTAGATAATGAGGTTCATTAAATATGGTGCAAATAGTGGTGCAAATGCCTTTGTCAGTCAAGTGGCCCTTTAGAAGACTGGAGCCAGGATATTTCCTTTCATCATCGGGTCTTTGTCGAGGTGCGCTGTTGATTAGGAACACGAATGTCAGGCTGTCAGCGCGCTGAGTTGGGAAAGCGTGTCTGAACAGACTCCCAGCAGGAGAATCATTGAGCTACACTTAACAGGTGAAATAAGGTGGGAACCGGGAGAGAAAACCACTGTTAATAGAAGGCAGCTGACTGGGGAAGAATAGTGGCAAAAATCCTCATTATTATTATTTGTTTCATGATAGATGTCATCTTTTCTAACTGTATGGTAAGTACCTTCTGAGGAAAGACAGCGCACAGTAAACTTAAAGTTCACTTTTTGCACCTTCGCTGAGACTCTGCACCAGTCCCTACTGCAGACACTTGGGTGCTCTAAGCAAGCCTTTTTGCAGGTGCTTTTCTCCATTATACATTCAGCAGGTAGAGTGACTATTTTTGCAGACAGTGAGTACTACGGATACTGCTGCACTGTCTGGCTACTCACTTAACTTACACATGAGGTTGAGTGCTGAACACTACAAGGTAGTAGGACTTCAGAGACTTTTACGGTCAAGTCTGGTAATGTAAAAACAAAAACCTTGTTGTATGGCTTTGTGATTTTTCACTGCATGTCAAAAAAGAAAGACCTGCTAGCTGTAATTATTTCTTAAAAGGAAAACCAAGTGGCACAACTTCTGTAACAGAGGATCATCAAAATGCACTCCTCGGTACTGAGGCAAGACGGTGTGCCTGGTGTCGGTGTGATTGCTCCCGGTCATATTACAGCATACTTCTCTACCCATGGCTGGCAGGGCAGAGACTCCCAGTCTAATGCTCACCTGTGCTGTCGCATTCACGGGTTACTCTGTCATTTGGAAGCATTGGCTTATGCCTAAAAGCATTTCTGTTCCCTGCAGTGCAGTTAGAACCAAAATGTGTCCTTGCAATTGAGTTAGAAATACGAGCTATCGCAGACCAGGCTATGGTCAAGTGTTGCTTATACTAAGATCCTTTTATGGGATCTTTAATACAGATATCTTCATCTCTGCTTGCTGCTTCTGATTTCTTTGGTTGTGTTGGCCCTGATGTGCACTTCTGGCCTTATTATTTATTAGATTTCTAAATAACAAAGCCTCAAGTGCAGACAGCAGTTTGAACCATTGACAACATAATGGCTATGGTGCACTTGCAGTGGAGGTGACCCTATAGTCTTTGTAAGGTATTGGGAACACAATGGCTGAAAAACCTTTCTTGTTAAATCACCCTCCACCGCCTGTGACAAGCGTGGCTGCTGAGGTGCTTTGCAGTGGGTTCCTACGTCTTCCCGGCGTGTGTTCCTCATTACATGCAACCAGGCAGAAGCACATGTAGCCAGGCCTTTTACACCGTCTACTGCAGTGCTCGCCGTGGCAGGGATGCTGCGCTGGGACGCGGCGTCACCGTGGTGCTGACAGCTGCGGCAGTACCGGTCGGGTGGGCTGCTCCCAAGGATGGGGGTTTATACAGCAGCTTGGTTTTGGAGCAACATAATGGTGTTGGTTTTGTGTGTGTTTAATGGAGCAGCTTCCTCAAACAGCTCCTAGCCCTTATTTTAGTGATTTTTTTAAAGAAAAGTTTTCCTCTTAAGAAAGGATGTTACTGGTTCTTTTGAATGCATCTATTTGCAGAAATGGTTTTCATTCTCATCTGCTTCCCTCTGCCCTTTTTTGTTGTGTGGTTTGTTTCTGTGGGGGTTTTTTTTTATTTGTTTGTGCTGAGATCTTTTTTTCCTGTGCAATTTGATTGATCCTCCTTCTTTCAATTCTGCATTGGCTGGCTGCATATGGAACCCCACTTGGCTTTAGCTGAGACAAAATCGACTGCGCACAATTTCCCTCTGACAGCTTGTACGAGAGCAAACATTTCCGAAGAGCTGAAAGTCTAGAAATTCAATCAGCGGAAAACCTACTGTGTGGAACAGCTTTGCTAGTGCTACAGCTCCCTGCTGGGTAAAAAAGCAATCCAGTTACAATAAATCCTTAAGAGTGGAGTCATTTGGGTAAAAGGAAAAACAAAAGCTGGTTTATACAAACTGATTGAAGTCAGACGTTTTGACTTCCCATTGAAAAAGGAGTCAAGGCCCAGGCTTGCTTGGTAATTTAAAGGGGAGATTGGCTCCTTTCATCTTTCTCTAGGGCAGGGTTCTTAATATTTTGCCTGTGAAAGAAATATAGAGATTTTTCAACTTAAGTTAAAATATCTACTTTGATATTGATATTGATGCTATAGCTGACTATAAAACGAGTTGGTCCTGAATGGTCCGGCAAGAGGTGAAGGCACAACTCTGCTTCCAGCCACTCTGATTTTGTTCCACTGCAGTTACAGAAATGTGGAACTAGGGTAAAACTGGGATCAAAATCAAGGCTTGCATGTCTTGCCAGGACAGCTTGGGCAACAGTTTGTACTATGTTGCTGGTGTGTCATGAGCTTATGAAGCTGTTGATGCAATCTGGGCTGCCTGACAGACTCTTCTGACTGTAGTTAAGAGTTGTGCTTAGCGAGAGAGATCTGTTCTGTTTGTGTTAATTCTCTTACATTCTTTAAATACAAGCAATTAAAAATTAGCAGCATTAAAAAACATTTGGCGCTAAAATAACAATGTTAAGTGAGATGCCAGTAATGACCGTGGTGAAATATTTATCCTAGTTTATATTTTAAAATTTAAATGAAGGTAGCTTGGGGTAATAAAGTCTCCTTGTCATTTTTCTTTATTTTAATTTGCACCACTCCTTTGTGTGCCTTTCGTACTGGAGCATATTAAATGGACCAACAGACATGAATTGAAAAATTCAGGAAACAATCTTCTGTAAAGTCAAGTGAGCAAGGTAAACTGACTGGAAATGCTGAGGTTTCCTTCCTCCTTTAATGCCTTTCAGGTGTTTGCATAAGATGAGGTAAAACTTTTCTGGGTAAATGTGAATTTTAAGGTGTTGCTGTCCCTTTAATAGCTGCGTGGGGTCAGTCAAGCCTGCTGCTCTGCATATAATCTGCATTCGGCTGTCATCCCTGCTCTGTCATGTCCCCTCCCAAATGTGTCTGGTCCTTACAGAAAATATTTAAGATTATATAACTGTTGTAAAGGATTTCCACTGGCCTTTCTGTTTAAGTAAGGTGTCATAAATCACAGCAAATGAGTGCAAACCCTTTCCACAAAGGTGGAGTTCAGTTGCTTTAAAAAAGAAAGCAAGGCGGGATGGTAACCTGATAAGACTCTTTAAAACTCCGGTTTGTGTCACTTGCTAGCCACAAACACGAGGCAGACTTTGTGGACCTGTGATGAAACTGAAGTACCCTAAGTTTCTCTTCCAGCTTTCTCCCACCCTCTATGGGAAGAGAAAGTGACTGTTGATCCCAGGTGATGCCACTCCTGTCAAAGTGTTTCATGCTAGTCGTGGAGTCATCGTTTCCCCTGCTACCTGTTTAAAAGGGGGGCTGTGCCCTTCCAAGGGAGCACACTGAGGACTTGCTAGCCCTAGTGATGTGCTCAGAACATGGAAATGGTGCTCTTAGACCTTTTGACAACATCCAATATCCTTGGTTTGGTTGGCTTCTCACAGTGCTGGTTTTGGCCTCTCCTGTTTTGTGTGGTCTGATGGCCGAGGCTAGCTTTTGTCAGATACATGCACCACTGTATCTGAAATCATACATAACATCGTGCCTGGAGATGGATCCCAGGTATTCGGGGTTGATCTTGGAGTGTCTGTGCACCTGTGAAACCTGTACCGAAAGATCCAGTTTGGTTGCCCAAGACCTGTGCGCTCCTCTTTCTATGGGTTTGGTCACCGCAAGAAGCAAACAAGAGAGCTGCTCCAGATAGCAATGCTTGGTGGGGTCTTCTCTACTGCAGGTGCCTGCAGGTGTCAAGAAATAAATCCCTGCATACCTTTTGGAGTGCATGCTCCTGGGCCAGGGGAGGGTTTGTGGGTCTTCACAGCACTGGGAGGCACAGGCAGTGGTCTCTGCTAGAGTATACTGGAGAAGAGTAATAGATAACAGTACTACTTGTTAATGGAAATAGTGGAAGAAGGGGAAAAAAGGCATTGAAAGAGGTTGTACAAATATTAGCTCCCACAGTGCTTCAGAAACCCAGTCTTGGCTTTGTCACTGCAAGATAAATTCCTTTGTTTCAGGCTAAGGAACTGCATATGTATTCTGTGAGACTGGATTATGTTTTTCTATTAGTGTTTCCTGAGAGGAAACTTAACGTTTGGCAAAATTAATCTTTTTTTTTTCTTTAAAGTTTCTGTTCTCCTTGCAATGTAACAAACATACACACTCCAACATGCACACAAACAATCAGAAAACCAAACATTTTCCGTGAAGTGGTGAAAACTAGACATAAAAGCGCTTCCAAGGTCTTTGGACATCTGTGGGCATCATTTTGCCCAGTTCAGGAGATAAAACCGTACCAATGGCCCAATAATCAGAGTTTTGGATGTCTAGAATGTCAGAGTTGCATAAAAATGAGGATCTGCTCCATCATGCCAAACTGAAGTCTTTTTTTCTTTTCCCCTCCTATCTGTAGCACAGTTCCTCTGTATATTGGCAGAAGTCCTGTTCGAGGAAGATAAACACATGTGAAAGATTGCTGTCTAGACCTTTAGTGTTCGGGGGGACACAGTTGAAAATACATTGATGTCAAAATACTTTGATAGTTGGAAAAAAAAAAAGTTTGGGAAAAATTTAAAGAATTTTCATTGCTTTTAACTTGTCTGCTTGAGATTAGAAAGGAATTAGGAGTTTGAGAGCACTCAATACTGCTGGGCTCCTACTGCCGAGACCATTTGAAGGAGATACACTTGGAAGGTTTTGTGCTCTGGCTTGTCTGTGGGTTTGTTTTTTTCTTTGACAGATTACAGCAAAAGTAACTATTGAATGTAAATTTTCAATGTATAGAAACAGCTGAGAGAGTTCAGCAAGATTACTAAAAAGCTGCATGTATCAGTGCCTCTGTAGTTAATGTTTTGAGTATAGAAAGCAAAAACATGGTGTGAAGTCAAGAGTATTGTTATAGGTGCAAATTTCTAAGTCTTTATTCAGGCAAAGCATCACCAGCTTTAGGAGGAACCTGAGCTTGTAGTCCTATTATTTTTTTCATGTAAAGCATCAGTCATGGTGCTGCTGCTGTTGTGCTTCATCTTATGCTGGGGAAACTTCAGCTCTTGCTGCCAATAGCCACTTTAAGTAATAGTTACTAAGTTTTAATTGTGGGGTTTTTCCCGTTTTTTTCCTCCTAATTTTATATTTTTCCATACTAAAGGACTTTGCTGTCACAAAATAGTCACAATATGGCTCAGCTGAAGCCAGAACCAGACTATCACCTTTATATTATGTATTATAATATTGTATATTTGGGGATTTTCCACCCCCCCCGTTCTGGTATACATGAGACGGAAGGAGCATGTAACTAGCACACACTGGAATATGATATTTGACAGTTGTAAAAACCATGGGCAAAATACCCAGTCTACTCTGAAGGTGGTTCCTGGCCTGAGTACTGCATCCCGCTAGCTCCGAACCTGCCTTTTGATGGAGACTGGAGTGTTGTCGCGGTGAGGCCACCACCGACACGTGGCACAGGTGGTTCTGGTAGCCTTTCCGCACACTGAGTAGTCTTCTTAGTCCAGATGTGTTGGGGTGTTTTGAGGAAACTTAGAACCCAGATCTTAGAGGCACGCTCTTTGAAGACTTTTTTAAATCTTCTGATGCCATGCATTTAGCCCTAAGGACTCATTAATCTTTTCTACTTCTGTGTTGTCCCCTGTCTTCTCCTGACGTTTTTCTGTCTTTGTCCTTCTCTACCACTGTGGAAATCTAAGTCCACAGGCTAGATTTGAGTTACCTGAGCGGTTCTGCTGTCTGTTCTCCTGAAGTTTCCTGCCACCCTGAAATGTGGTGGGTGACCTCAGGAATACGGTATTTTACTTAGAAAGCCACAAGGCTTGAGGACGCCGTCCGTGTTATTCCCTAGAGGATATGATCCATCCCCAAAGAGTGAAGCAGGAGGGATAATAAGGAATCTGAGCAGCCACATTTTATCCTGAACAAATCTGATAGAAGATCTTAGTTCTGGTTTTCCTAAGCTGTTTACCAGTGTGTTTGGGGGATAAGCATTCTGGAAAGAAGGTAAGGTGTGCATGGGAGTAGCAGCAGCTGAAGTGGGGAGACTACAGGGAAAATTTGTATGCAGATGGAAGTGGATGTAAAGCGTGGTGCTTGGAAATGAGCAGCAGTGAAAAAAGCATAATTTTGCACATTGTACTGCGGTATTATGGCTTGTATTTGAACTGTTCTGAAAAAGAGACCATGTGTTGTTGCTCTTGCAGAAGTAGGGCTGACTTTTTTTTTCCCTCCTCTTCCATGTAAACCCCTGGAAAAAAAAACCCAAACCAAAAAAACCCACCCAAAACAAACAACAAGCAGGGGAACACACCCGTTTGTCTAAAATCCTTAAATCTCTTTACATTTTAGTTGTTAGATGTGAGATGCCTACAATTGTATAGTGGGATAGATTCCCCCTGCCCCCTTCCAATAACATTTTCTTTCACATTGTTACTTGTTTTGTGCAAAATCTACAGTTTGCTGGTAGGAACTTTAGACAGACTTCTGTACAGTAACTGTGGTGGTGGATTTTTTGGAGGTGGGGGGGAGGAATTTAACATCGTCGTTATATTTTCATTTGTTTTGATTTGATATCCATCCCGACGGAGGGCAGAGCACCACCGAGAGAGGTGCTGCCAGGTGTGGCTTCCTGCTGCTTTCTAGTTCTGCGATCACAGAACACCCGATTCTGCAGTCCTCGCACAGACGAGTCCCCCACTGACTTCAATGGGAAGCTTGCCTGCATCAGGGATAAAAGAGCGGGCCCCAAGTTGTGTACAATGATGCAATCTGATCCTCCTGCTGTGGAAATTGATGTAATCGCATTCTCGCCCTCCCCTCTTTTCTCAAGGCTTCCCCCTCCAACCCTTGGTGACTCCCGGGGGGCTTCTCACCAAACGGGAAGGAGGATGCAGCTGTGTGCTGAAGCAGCAGGGGAGGGGAGGAGACCTGCTAGAAAAATTTATGGGGGGTTGCATCCCAGATGTAAACCTAGAAAACGGCTAAGACGACGGGCCTGCCTGCCCTGAAAAATGCAGTCACCTGCTTGTGCTAAAGAGCAAACGCTGCTTCTCTAGAACTGCGACGTTCGGGACCTGTCCCCCTGCACGTCTTGTCAGGCTGAATTCACGCGCTCCGTGAATTGGGCGATCTCATCGCTGCCCGCATTCGTTCGTGCGCAGGGACAGGGTGGGCTTTTTTTAGGGCTCCCTGTGTTGTTACTGTTGACAGTCCCTGCTTTTCGGCCGTGCTTTTGTGCCCCGGCACAGTGCACAGGCCCCTATTCCACAGGGAATACTGAACCTCGAGAACGCGGCGCTTTGTTGCCGGCCGAGCCGGGCGACCCTCTGATGCTTCCCCCTGCTTTGCCATTTACATGGGGTTTGGTTTTGTTTTTTTTCCTTTGGGAATTCTGGGCTCAGCTGAATTTGTTCTGTGTTTTGCGGAAGAAAGAGCTTGTTAAAGAATTCCCTGATGACTTTGAAGTGAACTATTTATTTTCTCTCAAGGGTTATTCAGTGTAGCCATTTGCCCCCTCTCCTCTGTTTTTTCACCCCAGTGTTTCCTGAGCTACAAGCATTCTTGGAATATATTAGTTGTAATGAGTTATGCGGGCATCAAAAGTTTTCTTTGAAACTCTGTGGCATCAACATCTGTTAGCTCTTAGAGAACAGAGACGCAGACAAAGGGGCTGGGGGGGAGGGAGGAAAAAGATATTAAATTCTGGAGTATGAAGTCTCGGTCTCAAAGGCTCAGGGGGAGGGGAAGGGGAAATCTGCTGAACTCCACGGCTTTGATGTGGTCCTCTGGCCCTGCGAGTCCTTCTATGGGAATGTGCGTGGCAGACGGTCCCGCACAGCCGCCTGCCTGCCTGCCCGCCCTGCCTGCCTGCCTGCCCGCCCAAGCGCTCCCTGCCAGCAGCCTGCCCAGCCTGCAGCAGAAACCCTGCCACAGCCCTTGTTCCTACAGTAACATTTTCAAGGAAAGTGCCGTGTGCTCAGTTTTCAGCTACTGAGATGAGGAATTAAAACTCCTAATCAGAGGGAACTTTTCTAAACTTTTTTCTTCTTTTTTTTTAAACTTAAGTGAACTTTTTATTTGCTTGTAATCCTCCTGACCCTATGGGTCAACATGCAACTGTTCATCTAAGTCAGGTTTTTAAATGGTGTGTGTCTGTGGTTTTTTATTGCCTGTAATTAAGCAACATGTGTCTGTTTCTATGTACGCAGCATCAATCAGCATTCAGACATGATCACTGGTGCTGTACTACTTACAGGAATGTGCGGGGACGGGTTCTGCTTTTTCTTTTATCTTTTCCTGCAGAGCCTCACAGTGTCCTACGTGCCAGGGAGCAGAGGAGAAGGGTAAAAGAAACCTCTATGTCTTCCTTTTCCTCTTGTTGGCTCTGGTTTTAGCCATAATGCTGGTGGCATTGTGCTTCACTGTGACTTCCTGGCCCATTAAAACCCTGACCAGTTATAAAATGATTAGTTGACATACCTGGGCTTTGGGGACAAAGAGGTGGTTTAAAAAGGAATGTGAACCATCTGTTTTGCCAGCACCTCCTGTTGACAGATTTATGGATCAACATTAGCATATGTGTCCAGGGTCACACACCTGTGCTTCCTAACAAGGTAATATTATTTAGCAGGGTATGTTTTCGTCCTGAGGATTCGGAGCACTTTGCAAAGGTGGGCATCAAAAATTCCATTTGCAGTTGAAAAACGAAGGCAGAGAGAGATTTAAGTGTCTTGCCCTACACCACACAGTGAGTCTGTGGTGGAGCAGTTATTGAATCCAGGTTTCCTCCAGCTGCATAAATACACGTCATCCATTAGCAGGAAAAGACTTAGAGCTATAAACATAATAGAGGAGCATTGATTATCATTGTAGGGGAGCTTTAAGCCCTTGTGCTGGATGAAAACATGAGCCATGTAGGAAGGCACAGGCTATTATCACAAGAAAGGTTCAGAATGCAGGATGTTAAAGCTATAATGATCACTGAAGTCTGTGGAAAGAGTACCCTTGATTTCAGTGACCACATCTTAAATGAGCAAGTTATTCTGTAGTCAAGCTCTGTAGCCGTTTTCTGCATGCTTGTTTCCCAGCCTATGCCTGGGTAAAATCACCTCAAGTGCACTTAAGTGTGTTTATTAAAGAGTTTCTTGGTAACCAAATCTATCATGAAAGGAAGTTGAACAGAAGATCAAATTTATTACATAGCTACACCCATCTGTCTGCTGGGGTGAAGAAGCCCAGAATAAGCAATTTGGAGGAGTTACTGAGCTTCTCCAGGCTGGAAGGTAGGTGAAGATTTGTCCTCTCTCATTCATGTCCTTAGACTTGTTCATCAGTATAGTCTATGCTGAAAATAAGGTCGTGGGGGATGTGGGGCAATTGATTTTGCAATCAGCAAAGAGACTAAAGGATGGCTAGAAGACCAAAGTACGGCAAATAGCTGAATCTGTAGAGTGAGTTCATTTATTCTTCTGAAGTAGCTCCAAAGTGAATTTAAATATAGCAAAAAGCAATCATTTCTTGTTTCAGTCCTATTTAATCTGAAAGACCGATGATTGTTTTCAGTTGGAGATGGTTGGACCTTTCAGCTGGAAAGTGACTGCTGAATCCATGCGTCTATTCATACAGTTGCTTTCAATTATATCATCTCTTACCTGGCAGAAGTCCTTGAAAAACTGTCTCACCCTATCACCTTAAAAAGTAGAAGCCATAATAGTTCCAGAATTCCAATAATAGTTTTAATGGAAGATTTCGCTTTGCAACACCTAGCAAGAGTTTCTAAAGATCCATGAAATCCAGGGTAAAAACATCATAGAAACAGTAATGTTCTGTCTTGAAACTGGAATGATCTAAATAAATTTGTCCCCTAAACGGATCTTCTGACTATCTACAGGTCTTAATGTACATTGGATAATTTTATCTGTTGATGCTTTTTTGCTAGCTACAAGTAAGTCTATAGTATTTTAAGATATTGTTGCTTTTTTTTTCTTTTATAGATTTTTTTTTTTTTTTTAATACAGGATATAAACAGATACATACTTACTAGCATGCTTATCTTCCACAACACATAGGAATCTTATGATTCAAGTTGGTAGCTTTTGTTGAATGCACGTTGCAGTGACTGACCACTAAAAGAGGATGCTCATTTACCCACTGCAGAGAGATGAAAAAGCTACCTGCAAAGAGCATGTTTCAGTATTGCCACTACCCAGTTTTCATAGGCTGGAGAAAAGAAATAAATCAGAAGAATGAAGAAAGGATTTGTGTTTTATCCTGTTGGAAAGCCTGGTCCAGGTGTTGGATTGGGACAAAAGAGATTCAGCTGCATGTTGTAAGCAACCTGGAGCAAAAAGCACCACACTTCCTTTCTAACTTTTTCAGATGTCTATCATGAAGGCTTTTGTGTAAGTGTCCATCTGCTTTGCACTTTCACTTCCTCAACAGCCTCGTGTTTGTGTTCCTATGGATGGGATATCCTTAAAAGCATATCATACAACTGCTCCTTGTACCCATTTGAGGGTCTGTAACAGGGATATAAAGATATTGGGGATATTTTTTGCCTCATAAGCCTCCAATAGTCCACAATCATTTGTGACTGGACATTAAGGTTGTTGGCTTTTGTTTTGGTTATCCCATCTTTATCTTCATAGTATTTTACCAGCAGCTGGAATTGCTTTACAGTCACCTTCTGTGAGATGAGACTGCAAGGGCTCTGATGCTGTCAAATTGGTGGATACAGATGCAGGGATTTCAAACACTATTGCCATCTTACTATGGCTGGGAGTTACTGCTCCTGGGGCAGAGGCAGCCGAACTGAGTGCATTTGTGTGCTTCACCATCATAGTTTCTGAGCTTGTATATTAGTGTGAACTTTGCGCTAAGGTACCAAAGGATGAAGTTCAGTATCTGTTGTGCTACACCCATCTAAAGGCAGTAAAATCGTAAACCGCAGCAGCTAAACGCACCCAAGATCATCTATCAGAGATCTTAGAGGAGAAATCTGTTTTCTTAACAACTCTACCTGCTGTGATTATATTATAAAGAAATTTTATCTGAGAGAAGCTTCCATGCATGGCAGAGGAAGAAAAACCTGTCTGTAATGGCTCACAGAGCACCAGGTTCTTATTTCAGGGAGAGAAAACATTACAGAAGCTGAGCTTTGCTGCTTTTGCTTAACAATCTGCATTATTGCAGTTGCAATGTGTATTTTACTGTTGGTCTAAAAGTTAAAGTCACCCTGACTTCTCCAGGCATGAGCTGCTTTACATATTCTTTACAGAAAGTTGAATCCTGGAGAGTTATCTTTATTGTTAAATTGTCTGGGATGGCAAGCTCAAGAAGAAAAAGTAAAAACTCAGGGTTGCAGAAGTAAAGGTAAAATATGCTGTAGGAGAAATGATACTGGGTTTAAACCAAGGCATAAATGTGTATTGCTCTATAGTGTTTTTCTATATGGTATATGCTTTAATTCTTAATTGTATTTGCCTGGTTTCAATTTTCATTATAGTGAGGCTTGGAAGATATACTTCATCTGTGTAAGGCTCTAGTTGTATAGATTACAAACAGGAAAGAAAGGAAGCTTTTGTCCTAAATTCGACACTCTAATACAGAAGCATATGATTTATCTGAAAAGGCTTATGAGGGAGATCTGCAAGCATTTTTGAAAGAGAATATTAATACGAAGGCTTCACTTCCCAGTGCAGAGTGCCAAATGCGTGCCCAAATCTTTTGTCTGTAAGCAGTGATCACACAAAACTGTGTGCACAGGTGTTGGGTTTTAGGTATACTTGACTGCATGGGTTTGCATGGAAGCTGCTAACCTAGCAAAATGTCATCTCCATGTATGTTGTGACTACAAGCAGTTTGTTTGTTTACTTAATTTTCGAGTTTTAAATCCTGGCTGTGATGCTGTATTTGTAAGGAATGATGATCACCTCAGCTACCTGAATATATCTACTTTCACCTGCATTATCCTAAAATGAATGATACCATTTTCTGAGGTGTGAAGAGGTTTCCTAGTAGTGACACGACAAGGCTTGAGTTGATTGTAGTTACACGTGGCTATGTTTCTATGTTTCTAGACCATAGGAAATTTCAGATACCCACAGGGATACTAGGTTCCGCCCATCAATTGTTTTTCTAAAATGTCTTTTACCCCTTTCTCTTCAAGTCTGGACAAGATTAAAAATAAAGTAAAACAATGATAATGACTGATGTGGGGTTTGGATGGGTTTCCTGAAATGTCTTCAAGAGACTCCCGATTTCAAAATCTGCTAAGGACTCGCTATATGAAAATCAGACTTATTTTGGAAACTTGTTTCCTGCAAGTGAGACTGGAGCATTCAGAATAGCCACTCAGCAGTTGACAGAGCCCTCAGTCGTTTGGGTGAAAGGCCAAAGGGCATCCTCATTCTCTTGAACCTCCATTTCATGGGATTGCTTTTTGTCTACATCGAGAATGGAAGTTTGTGCATAGGTGACACGGCATTCTTGTTGGCAGCTACTTTAAAAGCATTATAAAATCTACTCTGCAAGATGTTAGTTACCACATATCTTATCCCTTGCAGTCCTGTTGTGAAACGAGGTTCTTCAACTTTGCTCTTTCCAAAAGTACTGGAACTTTATTGCATCAATATGAGAATAAAGAGAAAAAAAATACATGTTTCAGCCAGATGGTTAAAAATAGGGAGGAATGTTTTCTTGGTTGACAATTTGTCGTTTTACGTGGGGAATGTGGTGGATATGGTACCCTGATAAGAACTTACTAAAACAGGAAATGTATGCCTATTTTGTGCCAACAATGTGGATAATGGAGTATCTCAAGGCCAAATCAAAGGATTTTAATGAGGTGTTTGAAGGAGGAGAGGTAAACCGACTTGTTTCTACTTGAGAAGAGCAACACCTTTTTTTAGGAAAATGTTAATTAACACAATACCGTCTGTGATGTAATACAGGGAGTAGGGGGGTCCAAGCTTTAAAAATGTGCTTGTTACTATGATAACCTATGTAACTCAAAGGTTATCCTTTGATGTACCTAATACATTCGTGGATGTAGCTGCCACTACTTGCGCCAAAAGCAAAACTGTATTTAACACCACGTTAGTCCAAATGTGGCTTGCTAAAATACCCACCCTGTTTGCATCCTGTAGCTTTGGCTCGTATGTGCTGGATGTCATGGAGAGCGGCATGAAAAGGCAGAGCCAGGACAGGTAGAAAAGGGTCATAGAGGTGACCAAGATTAACGGAATCAGTTGACGTGGGGGCTAGGATGTAGGACTGGGAGATGTGAGTGCAAATACAACTGTGCAGAGCCTGGAAGGTGAAGATGAGGAGCTTCATGTAGAAGCAGAAAGGGAACCAGCAAAGGCATCGGAAGAAAAAAGCGATGCGGGCAGAATGATGGGTGAGGATTTGGATGGCAGCATTTTCAGACAGCTGGTAAAAAGGAAGTCAATAGCTGGAAGCCCCAGAGTGAGTGCCTGGCCTTTGGTCTCCAGAGACTTGTATCAGTAAGAAAACTGCACAGGGTGGTTAGGGCTGAGGTTGGGGTTACAAAAATAAAATTCTGGGCGAGTTATAATTCATCGTGAGTCTGATTGCATGGCAAAGGTGGGAAGTGAGTGATGATTGCCTGATTTGTAACCAGCTGAATAGAAGTGCTGGGGTGTGGGAGCTTTTAAAGGTTGTTTTTCTTCCTTGTGTATGTATATGCTCAGCAGCATTTCTGAGGGAGTTGCACTAATTAACTCTTCTCTCCACCGCCACCCTCTTAAATCTGAGCCGAGTACAGCAGCACCTATCAGAATGGGATATATGGGACACAAGGTGCTTTCTACCCGGGCCAGGCAGCCAGCTGTTCAGAGTTTTGAGCAGATGTTTGAGTCTGAATCTTAGTCATTCCATGTGATTTGTGTTGGTAGCTAACGGAGGCCAACTTATTTATCTGGGAAACTCCCGGTGAGGTAGAGACGCTTACTCTAGATGGATTCCTGTTTAGCAACCTATAGAAATGTCATGCTGGAATAATCCTTCTTTTCTTCGTTCTTTCAAGTGCTCGCTGACCTCATTTATATAGTATTTCACGGGGTGCATCTGGTTTTGGTTGTTTCCTGACGCAGTGTTCCAGTCTGAAAATACAGTGCTGCGATTTAAGGCGTCGTGTCAGGACAGTGATACACAACTACCTGTGACCTAAGTGTTGCTGCTTTTGCTCGCTCCGGCACCGCTCCTGCCGCGGGCCGGGCTCCTGCGGCCGTGCGGGGCTCCGAGCCCGGCCAAACGGCACCGCTGCTGCTGGGGTTTTCATCCCCTCGCGCCCGCGTTTGCTTTGTGCTCGAACACGGTGTCGGGTATTCCCGCCTGGCCGTAGCATTCGCTCCCCGCTAGAATTTCTTGAGCTGCCAGTTGTGTCTTACACACCTGCCGTTTGCTTTTGCTCTAGTCCGTCTTCTGAATTCGGGTGGCTGGGGGTAGATGCGCTATTGCATCCGCGTTAAGGCAATTTGTACGAGTTACCGGGGTAATACTGCATTATGTGGTACGAGCTGCAGTCAGAATTGTTTTCTCTGATGCTTGCTCAGCTTTTTTTCTGTTGAGTGTGAGTTTACATACACTGTCCAGAATCCTTTTCTCGAGCAGGTGCATTTTGGTATTTATCCAGGTTGTGACGTCCGTCTCAGTGGTGCTAAAAATATTCAGGCAACTCTCTTGCAGGTTTTTTGCTAGCAGAGTTAATGATAATAAGCTGAGTGATACAGTTTCTTTTTTTTCCCCCTGCATTTTTTTTCCTGTAAAATCTTAGTTGCCCACACCTTTTGCAGATACGCATCTGTCTGTCAAAGATAATGCGTGTCATAACTGTACACGCAAAGAAACGCGCCTGAATGGGAGCTGAGGAATTCTGCTTAAATATGTAACTAATGTGTTCAAACGATACTCTCATCAGTTTCAGGGTGGATTGACAATTTATATGGCATTTAACAGTTACATTATGGTTCAACATCATAAAAACACTTTTCTAGACTTTGGTAATTTATAATAATTTGGTTTAAGGCAGAAACACTTACTGGAAATTTGCTTGCATTAAGTTACTACTTAAATAACTAGGAGCTAGAGAAGGAGTGAGACTAGACTAGAATATAAAACATATTTACTTAAGACCCATGTAATGATTAAAAGTGAGAAAATAAGGAAGCTCTCTTAATGAATATTAATGCTTCGCTGCTGTTTTACACTTCTGTCTTCTACTCTTTTCCATTGAGTTACTTGATGGTGCATTTTTCATCAACAAATGTGTGCTCATTTTTAAATGACGTCTTTTGAAAGAAATCATAAAAATTAATGAGTTGTGGGTTTTGTAGAGGATTGGATTAATGGCATCATTATAACAGGCAACAACTTGATACCCAGATGCACTGCTTGCTTTGCTAAAATTTTAAGAGACGAAGGCTACCAGCTAGATAGTATTCTCCTTAGAGGTACATCACAAGTAAGATCATACCTACTCTGATCATACCTACCTGCTGATCAGGCTAACAGAATTTTTTTTTTCCCCAAGAGAGCAGGAGGGAGCAGGAGTTCTGAGTTTAGTGAAAAAAAAACCCAACAAACAAACAAGTTATTAAATATTTAACATCGTGGGAGAGAACAGAGGTGCCATATGTGCCTATATAGTCACCTCTATGTATCTCATTATCTATGAGAGCAGTCAGAGGTATGCTCTCAGAGCTTCATGGAAAATGATGACATGGGAGAATTTGATCAAACAAAAGTGTACTAACTTGTACAAGGCTGTGGAAAGACCATATTCTTGCAGAAATATGGTAAGTTACGCCAACGTTTAATGGTTGCTTTTCATTCACTGTCCATTTCTTCCATCATTTTTAAGGTAATGATTGATGTCAGTCAGCACATGCTTGAAAAAAGAGACCTTTTTTTACTGGAATGGAAACTCAAGGAAACAAAACAGGTTTTGTAATTTGCTTCTTGGAAAGCTAAATCCAGAATGACAGCTTTTATAGCAACGTTGTGCTGTGCAGAATCCTAGCGTTCTGGGCCAGGTTGCCAGCATTTCTCAGAGCTATTTTGCCCATGAGTTCTAACGTTATTTCAGGGTAACTGCTCATGAACAGAAGAATATTTTCGGGGTCTCTGGGCTAGCTATCCAGTACTGTTTGTGAAGTCTAATTTTTAAAATGCTGTTGCAGAAATTGATACTACAGAATTCCTAAGGTACGCTTTTGTGTCTTAGTTACTTTCTGATAACTAATCTCAGAGAATAACAGTTGGACATGTAGAAGGCAGAAAAGAGCCTCTGTTACTTTTTTCAAGAAAAAGAGGTGAACAGCTCTTATCATGATAAAATTGCCTAACAATAAAGCTAATGAATACAACCAGACATTAATTTTCACAGCTTATTCCCCTCCTCTTATCTTGTGCAAAAAGCTCCATACTGTCAACTTCCCGTTGACGGGTTGATGCTGAGAATGCTGGCTCTGTGTGTCTGGTACGTTTTTGCAGGTGAAGTTGAAATGGCCATGAGTGCAGCACACCAGCTTTTTAGGACCGTATCCTTCTTTATCACCGTAACTATTTATCAGTGGCAGAGAGTGTTTCTGGAGAATCTAGGGAGCCTTATAATGTAAGGTCAGTGACATTATGGTGATGCTAGAGCCTTCGGAATACGGGGAGAAAGCAAAACACGAGGATAGTTGTCATTGCATATGGTTTAGCTGGGGTGGGGGGATGGAGCTGGAAGGGGCTGCTAATAAGAGAGTAAGAATGCTCTTCAGGGTCCTTGTAAATGGGATTAGCTCCAAATCCCACTGATGCCCTTTATTACTACTTCAGCACCATTAGAGAAATGTTTTTTGGGTCTGAGATAAGATCATCTGCGTATCTATGGCATCTGCTTTGGTGTTACTCTAGACGTACCAGGACTGACAAAATTTCATTAATTTTGGGAATGAAGGATGAGGCAGCTCTTCAGAGTCTGGTATCTGCTTTTCTTGGGTGACCTCTGGCATATGAAAGTTTTCTCTTTGTTGGTGGAACGAAGTGATAACATTCCTCTGTGGGTAGTGAAGGGCTTATTTCTCCTTTATCGTTTTGGATATTTTTTTATCTTGCTTGATTGACAGAAGGTTGAAATTACTAAATATTGATCTACTTTGAAAGGGATTTGAATATGAGCACTTTTTTTTTCTTTCCCCTGTACAATCTATTAATCTCCATTAAATTTTTGTCCTAAAGTATGTCCAAAGCATTGTAAAATAGCACCAAATGCATTGACTACCACTAATAAAGTGATTGACTTCTTTCCTGGAAAACAACTTCTGTGCTCTCGTTAGTGTTTTAAATTAATCCTGGTGATGGTAATACATATTCTTAACACCTCAACACTCTGTATACGGTATATTTGTCATTAATTTTTTTTTTCTTTTAAACAGGATTTATCTGGGGAAGGCTTCAGAGACACTATTGGTGATGAACACTTTCATCTAGAAGGTATTTAAAGAACAAAATTTCCTGGCTAATATTAAGGGATACTGGAGTGCATCAGTGAATAAGTCAGTGTGAGAATGCAGTTCTTGATATACTGATGTGTTTTTTGCCTGGCAAAACTGTCAAAATGGGAGTAGTGTATTATTTCTATATCTCCTACCACTGTCCTGCTAGTATCAAAAAAAAGTCACAAGGTTATATCATAGGGACCAAGTGTTTTAATTCAAGGTATCTCAATTTTTTTTCTAGGTATGTGTTTTAGCATTGGTAGCAGTAGTGAATGTCACTATACCCAGCAGAGGTGGTAAATGTGATCACTGAGAATGTTAGCATTGGGTTTTGTGATACACTGCACACCTTTCTGTGTTACACAAACCAGCGTTAAAACTCCTGCATTAATTTCTAATAAAGACCAGAGACTCTTACTCAATACATTTCTCTTGAATACGAATGGAACCATGACTGCCTCAGATAACAACTTCTTTCCAAGGCTCCTTTCATCTCCTCCTCTGTGATCAGGCCTCTACTTGCAGTGGAGATGGAATCGTTGTTGTGGTGGGAAGGGCCTGTGGGGACCTTGAGTATGGACATGGTATTCTATGTGCCAGAGAACACATCGGAGGTGCCTTGAGCTTCAGTTGGGCAGGTGGGGTTGATGAATGGAAGAGATTAATTTGAGGACATTGTTGCTCATTCTTTTAAAAAAACAAGGAAATAAGATTTCAGAAACTCTCTGGGAAACTCTGGTATAACAAGTGGTTGCATGGGCTGTGTGCTAGATTTGTATTATAGGCTAGTGGAAACAATGTGCCCAATTTATTTAGAGCAATGAACCATGTGAAGCTTAACTTAGAAATTTCTGTCCTTTTATAATCCGTGCATTTATTTCTGGTGGTAGAGACTTCTGTCTAAGCAGAACTTGAAAGATTCTCTATGTTAAGAATGTCTGTCTTCCAGTTCCTTACCAGTGAAAGGTGTTAATGTACTGTGTTTCCTGGATACCACGTTTCTATCATGTCTGTTGTTTACAAAGAACGTTCCCTCCCATGTGCCTGTCACGTAGGAGCTCAGTTTCAGTCGGTGCTTGTAGGCTACTGTTGAACACAAAAGCAAGATACACTTGCCGTCATGGAGTCCGTGTTTGTTAAAAGTGTTTCAGTATTTTGCTTCACCACAGTTTTCCTTTCTGCTCATAGTAGGACATAACTAATAAAGGGTGGCTTTTTAATTTTCAGAATTACAGGAGAATCTACTTAACACAGGATATTAAATGTCAGCGAGGTGAATAATTCCATTATTCTGTGTCTCATTCTACCTTTCCTTGCCTCTAATTTTTTCTTACTTTGTTGTGTAGAATTGTCTTGCATAGCAAACATAATATCCAATATATAATATTTCCAAACTAGTCAGCAGCAGGATTGTTTTTATTAGAGTGTAAAACCTTTTAGGCTACTGTAATTTCAGTCTTTCAGCAGCTTTACATTATTACTTCTGATGCGTCTCATTTCTTATGAAGTAGCTGAGTAGTGAAGACAAGATTTGGATACCAGCAGGTGGTCCTTCCTTTGTGTGCTGCCACGGGGGCAGAGCTGGTCTGTGGCATCTTTCCGGCTGGGAGGCAGGTAACTGTTCCCAGCCGGTGCTCAGGCAAACGTGTGCAGGTTGCCAAGGCTTGGTCCTCATCCCTTCTGCTCTCGGATCTCCAGGCTATGCTTTCCATGCTGGGAACAGTGTTAGCCACTTCCCTCTTGAATGGGGTATTGAAAATCTTCTTATAATTAACAGATGATACTAGAAGCATTATGTTAAAGCAGGATGCTTTCACCCGTTTTGTGTAACTTTGTACTTTCTACTGGCGGAATGTTTTTGGATGATTCTGATAATACTAGCATAAAATTGTGATACTAGGATGAAGTGAAGCTGAAATATGATTTTACACCTTTGTTAGGGCACAGCTTGAATTCTATGTGTTCAGTACAAGATGACCACTGTTGTAGCTCTTCTCTGTATAGAAATGTTTTGTGTGAAAACGTAATTAATATTCTAGAAAGTATATTAATCTTTCCATCTAAAATAGCTATCTGCTTTCATTTTGCTACCTCACAATCTTTACATATGTACTGGTGTAACACATATATGTTGCATGATTATACATTCATGTGTCATAACATCAACATGACTGATAACTAGTTTCAAAGATTGTGAGTTGTAACACCCTGAAACATGGTTGGTTGGGCTAAGTTCACAAAGGGCATGAATGGCAAAACAAAGACTTGAACCCAGCTCTGCCAAGCACCAGGCAAGTGTCTAATCAATGAACTATATTCTGTTTTCATAAAAACACAGCAGGGATGAAAAAAATTAAAAAAGAAACATATCTTAGATTTGCAGAAAAGCACAGCAGGTGCCACAGTTGTTCTGGGTTCGGGGCAAGATACAGCCTTCACACTCAGAGACTTTATTGGAGAATAAATCTGAGTTCTTTAGAAGACCGTCACTGAAAAGGCAAAATGGCAATAAGAGGAATAATTGAATTCCTTATTTTGTTTTACATAGCCAAGTTCATTACCTTTTTTTTTTTTCTTCCTCTCTTTTTTCACCCCTCTTGGCTGTCTGAGCAGCACAGATAAAAAGAACTCTCTCTGCTGGATTTAACTTCTGTGTTGTTATGTAAAGCTTGATCAAATCCTTTCGTCTTAACAGACTTAACTGGCCAACAGCAAAAGGCTCGGGATTCTGGGATTAAGATTGTATTTGGTAAGAGGACTGGTGCATTAGTGCTTTCTTTTGAACTATAGAAAGAACAAAGTAAACATCAAAAGCATTAAGCCATGAGAGCAGATTGTTGACTCAATGTTGCTGCATGACAAGAGGTTAGAACTCAATACTGGCGACTCTGTTTACCGAGTGCTGTGCAGAAGGAAACAGTTTGCCCGGTATTGTCTATTATATCCAGCACCTGCCTTTGATTTTGCTGCTGGGCAAATCACTAAATTGGGATTTTTGGATTTTCTCACACGTGGTCAGTGATTTCCTTAGATAAGAGACACCAGTGGAAACCTGTCTCTTCTTGTATTACTATTGCTGTTTCCCTTCTTCCTCTTTCATTAATAACTCCACAATTGGGCATGCTGGATATAGGTTCTGTAGTGGATTAATTTTCAACTTTCATTCAAGATTTAGCAGTGCTTTCCCACTGCATTTCAGAGACTTCCACTTGCCAGACTTAGGGTACTTGTGCGATCTGCTGTAGCTGTGTGCAAACTTCTCATGCTTGAACTTTTTTGTCCAGCAGTTTCTGCGCAGGAGCCATGTGCTTCATCAATCTTTACGTCTAGGATAAAAGAGCTTGCATTTTCTCTTCCTTGGCCTTAGATAGAATAGGAGGTTGCCAGAATGATTGGAGGTGGCTCTGGAAGAAGTCACAGAAACTAGCACAGATATTGGGAGATACTTTTTATTTAATTTCAGTGGGGAAGGTAAAATGGCAGGTAGGAATTGAATGTAGCATCAAATAGCAAGTCATCTTCCATCACGGAGACATGCAGGTGGCTCAGAAAGATATCTGCCATTAGTGTGTTCAGTAATGACATCCAAGTTCTCTCTCTGCTCTTCAAGACATAAGAAAGCTTTTTAATGAATTGTTCAAGAGTCCTGCTCTTGTTTTCCAGAACTTTTTAAACCTCCTTTCCCCAGAATTTTTGGAAAATTTTCACAGCTAAAGCCCGTAGACCAGGAGAGCTTTCTTATCTTGACCATTCCATGTCTTAATGAAGTGAATCGGGGTTCCTCCATCACTTTGAACATTTAGAACCTTTTCAGAGCAGCCTGTTTTCTCCCTGCTTGTGACATCTGAACCAGAAGCAGGAAAATCTCCCTCTGACACAGACTGGTTGTGGAAAAGAGGTAATTTCCTATTTGTCTCAATACAAGCTCTTTAGAGCCCAGTGGGATATAGCTATTGGTCTACTTCAGCTGCCTTTTGAAGTTCAAGGTGAAGAAGTTCTTAAGCTCAGGAGATACCTAACCTGTCACCCCATTATGTGATAATGTGATTTCTCATGTCACTGTTCACCTGAAAAGTATGACTTAAGTGTTTCTACTAACCAGAAATCTCGCATCTCTCTGAGATCAGTATAGTCCTGTTCCTGTTAGAGGAGCTGCCTCTTATGCTGATAACAATCTGTTCCCTGTTTCATTTGTCAGCTGAGGGTGTTGTCTTTATTATTCTCTCAACAGAAGACTGGAGAAGATCCAAGCCTTCCTGGTGCCTTATCTGAACATGATATTCAAAGTCCTGCTGAAAGTAGTGACAGAGCTTGACCTGAATCAAAAAACCCATTTTTTGATATGTTTCCCAAACCAGATGTATCCACATCCCTAGATGTAAGATGGTTCCTTGTCTGGTACCAGAAAGGACAAAATTATTCAGGTCATCTTCTTGCCCATAAATATTAGAGAGCCCTCCAGCAGAGTTCAAAGCACATGTTGCTGCTGGAAAAAATCTATCATATCTAGCTGTAGCACTTCTCACACATTTACAAGACATTTTGGAATTTCTGAACCTGCAAGTAAGGCATGTTGTATTTAGCAGAGCAGAAAAATAATTAATTATATTCTTAGTATTACATGTTTTTCAAGCTGTTACTAGTATGTCCAGTGAGTGCTTCATCTCCTCCTCCTCCACCCAGCATCCAGGCAATCTGTGGTCAAGTGGGAGCTTGAGGCATGGTTAACAGCTCCACCATGAAGAGCTGTATTGTTATTTTTGACGTTAATAAGAGCTGATAAGCAAACAAGGAACCAATAGTAAAGAATGAACTGCTGATCTTATGCTGCCAACCATCCTGGACCCCCCCCACAGATGCACATGCTTCCCCTGCCATACATGTCCCAGGCAGCCCGGTGAAGAGAGCACATTGGCTTCCATGCGAGTGCTGAGGTGCCCATGCTTCCCCCTTGCTGGGACTGCAGCTGCAGGGGAGGGTATGGGGTGGAGTATGGCCCCCCCAGCACCCCCGGGGTGCTCTCGTGCATTGCGAGCTAATTCCCATTTTTTTTTTTTTCCCCTGTGTCTCCATTCAGGAAGAATTCGATGAACACTTTAGTTCCTGGAGTTGTTTCTAAAATTGGTAATTGGAAGAGTATCTGTTGGGTTGTCAACTCAGAGGAAAGGTGGCATCGTATGTGGGCCCAAATTGTTTATAAACTTGTCAGCAAAGGAAAACTTGAACAAGCATTTTAACTAGTTTTAGCTAACCTGCTATTTGCCTGTGAGACACTTTTTCACCATACTTGTTGATCTCTTAGTTGTAATAAATTCATGTATTGTGCTAGGCTAAGCAATGCATGGGTAATAAAAAGCAGTTATTTCAAACTGCATGCGCCTTTCTAGTTAATGCCTTCAGTTATGATGGTTATTTCATTTATTTTCTAAAGCTTAAATAATTTTCTATATATTATGTATATGAAATCCAGTGTATTTATAGAAAATACATAGATTGCATCTTGCACACAGGCAAAGTTGCTTTATCTCAGCACCGTTGTTCTTACCTACCTAGTACTATTGATGCAGGCTTGGTGCTTTGCAGAAAATGAAGGTCCGTTCTTTCTGTCATGTTCTTAAACCAAATACCTGTTCATTACTGACACTGCAAACAGCGCTAATAATTCTACCACTACTTAAAAGTGCTCTGGTGGTCAGCCTTCTGGGGTGTTGTATGGGAACTCTGTGTTTTAATGACTTGTTGCTAATCCTATGCACTCTAGCGTAGATTCGCTATGCATGAGTATGTGTTATGTGATCACCTCGGACTGGTGATCGCTTGCTCACTGGATGTATTTTTTTGGCTGTCAAGAGGTTTCTGCTGTAGTCTTTTCAACTACTCAGTATGACATGAAACAACTGAAAAATATCTTAAGCTTCAGGGTGACCCACCAGCACCAGCCAGCATCTGACAAACAGCTAGTCCCCGACTAGGCTGGAAGCTGATAAGCTGGTTACTGTGAATTGGAAGGAGTACCAGAGAACACGAAGTGGGGAGGAAAAGGAGCAGTGGAGAGTGCCAAGAGAAAACTGCTTAGTTTGGCAGTTAGAATAAAAGTCACCAAAGAACATGAGACTGGTAGGATTAGCAGAAGTTTTCCTGTGGTCACGCACAGATCCAGGAAATTATAAGAAGCAGGTAGGCTGTTTGCCATGAGTGGGAGGAAAATCTTATGGCATAAGGCACTTTAAAAAAAAAAAAAATTAAAAAAAAATAGAAAATTGTACAAGTGTTTCTTAACATTAGCTGTTCCAGTTGAGGGGTCAGAAGCTTTTACTTCTAGAGCTGCTGTTTCAAGTGCAGCCAGGTCAGTAGTGAAGAAAGACTGTTGCCATCCAGTGGTTGTCCATGGCCTGTGTGTAATGAGTTAGTCGTCTCCAGGTGTTTCCAAATGGACCTTTACAGTGTCTAACAGCTCCCACCCAAGTTGGCAAGCAGAGCACAGAAAGGCAGTGAAAAGTAGGCTGTTATGTCACCTCGGAGGGTGAGCTTTCCTCTTCTGGGCCGCTGCTGTGCGGAGGGTATGCGCTACCCATGCCGTGCTTGTTCCCTGCGTGTAGGGCGTCGCGCTCGTTCGCTGACAAGCTCCAGCTCCTACCTGCGCTGCCTGACGGTTTTTGGTAGATGTGTTTTGTCTACAGTTCGTGAGTTTTGTTTTGGGTTATTAATCCTCTGCATTAGACTGGGAAGGTCATACCTGCTGTATGTAATAGTTGCACATTGATCTCTGTATTCAGATCATTCTACACTGCTGGAAAGTTGTTACTCCGCAACAGAAGTGAGCTGCATGTTTGGTTCAGCGACACAATAGCAAAGCTGAGAACAGAGCCTGGGATTTCCCGCATCCATGTCTGTCCCTTACAATATGACAGAGAGAGGGTTTCAAAGTGTAGTACACGAGAAAACTTTCCAAACTTACAAGTGGTCTCTATTCTTTATGGCAGCTGAAGAAAGCCAAATGCTAATTTAATTGTGTGTAACATATAAAAAATACTTCAGTAGAAAACCAAGCTAACGAAAAGGGAAGTGAACAAGCACCTCAAAAAAGTAGAGTTGATCCTTGGTGAATACCTGAAACATGGAAAGCTTCAAAATAATATTATATGCATGCTTGGTATGTATAACAATGTTGCTTTTTCCATACTCTTTCCTTCTACCTAAGACTGGCAACTTTTCCTTCTTTCACAGAGAAGCTGATGCTCTTTCTTAGCGGTCGTTAAAAAAAAAATCAATTAACAATAAGAACACTCATTTACTCTCAGCTCTGGGGTAGTCGTGAACTAGTTTGCTAGGAGGCAAAAAGTCACCTGTGGGTATAGCTGTTGAAAAATCTACGTCTACAAGCTGCTTCTCTTGTAGCATGTGAGAGCGAGACCATCAGGATGCATGGAGGAAGCAGGAGAATCAAAGGGCAAAAGGACGTCGCTGAGGGAGATCTCACCAAAGGCAGGAGGGCTCTTGCATTTGCCTTCGCATCCCGCGAGTGCGTGAAGCATCACGGCAGGGCGTAGGCAGCAGACTGTGGCACCCAGCTGGTTGCTTACACCGGTGAGGGAAGCTACCATGTAGCGGGACTGAGAGAGGGGCAAGAAATGGGTGCCAGTGATACGAGGCTCGTGCTCTGTGCGTGAGGTTTGAAAGAGCTGGGCCTCAGTGATCTGGACTCACCGAGTCAGTCTTGGTCAGTAGTGTTTCGCTTGGGCTGTCAACATTGTGATTCAGAGGAAGGAACTGTCGCATGTGTAGGCGTATCGGGGTGAGCTGTTCATTTAGCTTAGGCTGGGTAACAGTCCCGCTGACGGCGCGGGAGTGCAGGCTGGTGCACAGCTCTGCACTAGCTGCCCGCTGCGCGGGTACGCTGTCAAACCCCCATGGCCGCCTGAGATGGCTGGGTCACAGCTCCTGCCTCTGCGGTCGTGACTAGCCTGGGAGGCAGCGTCTACCATCAGATACACCTTGGCAAACTGTCAGACTTGGGCATATCTGTGAGACGTGGCTGATCTAGCGTGCGTGGTGCAGAGATAAAGCTGCATTGCTGTACATGTGCAACAGTATAAAAATGTACTTGAACTTTGCCCCAGGACATCCACCACCAAGAACAAAGAATGAAATATGGGAACAAGTCAGGAGTTTGAAAACAATCTCTTTGGAAACATGATGAATACCAGTGGTTTCATTTATTCTACTTGAAGAACAAAGGTCCTTTTCTACTTTTAATTTCCCAGCAACGATTATTACCAGTTATTTTTCTTGTAGCTTTGACCACAGTTCGTGGAGGTTTTATTAAACATGTTTTTGAAAAGTGAGTCAAAATGCCATTCTTCTCTGACTCTCTTGTGACTCTCTCTTTTCTTTTTTCTTCCTTTTTTTTTTGTTTTGTTTTGTTTAACCCATGTGAAACTAGAGCATATTTCCAGGCAAAGATTTGGGGCCAGATAATGCTCTCATGCTGGTGTTCATGGAAGTATTCCAGTTTTGTGCTCTTGTAATTGCAAGAAGTTTTGGCCCTTGCTATTTCAGAAGGCAATGCATTTGTTTCAAATCCCTTGCCTTTATGTGAAACACTACATTCATTTTCAGAAATCTTGAATACCGCATTTACTAGGCGGTATGTCCTGCTGCAACTCCCCTGTATTCCTAAAGTTGCCAGTTCTCTTGTGTTTGACTTGACCTTGACACAGCCAGGCAACCGAGTAGCGGAGTGCTCCCTTTGCTGGGCTTTGGTAGCTTTCTGCTACCGTGGCTCTTGTTTAGATTCCATGTGCATGCTCTTGTAAGGCCCTTCTCTCCTGCCCGTAGGGATTTCATATCCTAGAGTGTCTCAGGTGAGGATGCAGTTTATGACAGAATTAAATAGTTCTTGCATTTCTGGGATCGAATTTAGGAGCCATCATTTTACATAGACGGTGCTAGATCCATGCCTGAGCCTTCGGGCTGGATGGTTTAGACACAACCTGTCATCCCGCTGAACCTTACACGTGCACAAGCGTGTACGCGCAGACTTGCAGAGGCAATTTCAGCGAGAAGCATATTGCTTTTGCCAGTTGCTGTTCCAAATTCAAAGTGTGTATCAGTCAGGGTGCTTTTGTGTGCTTCAACTCCACTTCTGCTGCAGTAGCTACAGAAACCCAAAGTTTTACCTCACCAGGCAGAACAAGTGCCCTTTGTTACCTAGACAGATTACAGCTTTTTCTAAAGTCTGCTCTTCATAAAAGCCCAGCTTGAACAGTGGAAATTCTGACTTGCCTCAGATACTGAGGAGACTTTTATAGTTTCAAGTAGCTCCAGGGTTGTATTTTAAAAGTTGAATTTCATCACATGTTTCAAGTTTGGTGGGGGGGGGGGGAAAAAAAGGCATGATATTTTTAGCAGAAAAAAGTCCCCCCCACACCTTTTTTTCTTAACAGATGTTTCATCTCAATCATATCCAAACCTGAAAGCACAAGTAGCAGTCAACCTTATTCTCCTGTGGAGAAAAAGATAAAATGTCATTTGTTTGGAAGAGGGTTTGTGTTTTTTTTTTTTTTTGTAACCACAACTAGTTTGTGAGTAAAAGCAAATAATAAATGCAGCGCTATGGGGTTGTGGAAATGAACCTGAAGCAACATTTCAGCTCTTGAAAGAGCTTGGAGTCCAGCTGCTCTTGTTAGATGGAAAGTCCCAACCCCCAGCCTACCAAAAAAATAAAAATACCACTAATCAAGTTTTTCTTGCTTTATAAATCTGATCCAGCAATCCAGATCTTTTCGCCAATAAAATATGTCATACAAGGTGCCCAACTTTTTACTGAAAAGGATTTAAAACTGTAAAGGTAACAAAAAGAGAGGGAAGGAATAGCAGTTGTAAAAGAACATATCCAGAAGTAAGGGGGCTGTAACCCGAGGAATTTTCGCAGGGCTCTGGAGGAGCGGAGAGCTTTGCTGTGCCGTGCAGCCGCGGCTGCGCACAGGGCTCGGCGCCGGCGGGGAGTGGCCGAGGGGAGCCCAGGCAGCCCTGAGCTCCCTGCACAGAAGGTTTATTTAGGAGGGAGTTACAGTCCCTCTTAAGGATTTGGAGGCATAAAGCTAAAGTGTGGTGCTGCAGACCCTTGTTTTGTTATTTTAATGAGCCTTTACAGAGAGTGGAGCCATCCAGGTGTGGAAGGATATTCCTGCCGAGTGGGTGTTCAGGTGGAGGCTGCTCTCCGTGCCTGCGGCAGGACCCTCTGGGAGCTCCGCTGACCACCCACCCGCCTGCCCTGGCCCAGGCCGCCTGTGCCCCTGCAGGGGTGGTTGCCCAGGCCCCGCTAACAAGCAGGGATTGCTGCCCAGATTTCAAGATGCTACGTTTGAACAAAAATTCACAGTGACACTGTCGAGGAGGATATTGCAGGTCTTTCCACCAAAGGGGTAGCTCAAAGTGGGAAGCTGGGTCTTGGGTTGCAAAACGCATCGGCTCTCTAGAGCAATAGGAAGGGCTGGCTCCTCCTGCAAGCATGCTCCAAACCATCTCCTTCTGCATTTTGAGCAGTAGGTAGCACAGCAGACTTCCATCTCTGGTTGTGGACTTTAGGCTGTACTATAATTATTAATAGTGGTGAGCAGTTGCCTGCATTTGCTCTGTGGGAATAATTTCTTGTGATGAGATCCTGTGTGCACTCTAGACTTTAAATAAGGTGGTTGGGTCAAGCCTTGATGAATTTTATTTCTCTGCATGTTTTGCAGTATGTCACGTATCACCTCAGTACCATTCCTCACCCATGTATAAATATGAAAAAGGGAAGAGACATATGCTTGTATGTTCTGGACTTTTAGTCACTATATTGCTTTTCAGTTGTGTTGTGGATCAATTTCCATTCTCCCCCGTCTCTCAGAGTAAGATGTAGGGCTCTGAGAGATGGGAACACCGAACCTGCTACTGAATATTGACTATGAGGGAGTTGTCAGATGTGCAGCTGATTCATCACAGCCAAAATAATGTTACCGTACAGGTCCACAACATTGCTCTCTGTGAAAGGCTAGCTTTGTGAGGGTCAGAGTAACATTCTTCCTTATGGGAAGCGATTCTGATTAAATGAATCTTACAGTTCAAATACCTTTGGAGGCCCTTTTATCATAGCAAAGGTGGTGGAAACACGATTTTCCCATTGAACATCTGAGTTAGATGGGAACGAGTTGATATCAAAGCATACATTATTAATAACATTACCTACCCAGCCTTCGTTAGAATAAAGGGTTATGTGGTGGCTAGGTTTTTTCTTCTTTTTCTTCCCTTGTGAATCTCAGGGGGAAGAAGTCCAGAGAGACAAAGAAAATTTAAGACAGAAAATCCTATGGGAACACGCGTACCTGCAACTTACACAGAGAAGGGATTTTTAAAAAGCACAATTCTTACCAGGTACTAACCAAAACTAGTGTATGGCTATCCTTAGAGAGGAGTGGTTTTGAGTCACAAATGATCAGTGGGTGTCCCCATCTGTCACTGTTTAGCAACAGAATTCAACACTTCGCAGGCCCATTCAGAGCTTTAGGGATACATAATGCTGTTAGAAAAGTGGTCCATATGACAGTGACAGTTTTTGCTTAAGAAGTACTTACCGATGTTAAATGATACAGATAGTTATAGCAGATTGCATTCTGGTAATGTGGCTTTTGATACACCCACTGATCAAACACAAATCTTGCTGCTACAGGTATCATCCTGAACTATTCTGACCAAAGCTTATGGAGATTCTCCCCCCCATGCCCCTCCCCTCTTTTCCTTTTTTTCTTTTTTTCAATTTTTTTTTTATTTTTTTTTTATTTTTATTTATTAAGATAGGGGATGGGAGGGAGAAATTATCTTCTTTGATCTCTGATGAGGAAGGGAAAAAAAAGACTGTTCTGTTCAGGCTTTTGGCTAACACAACAAACAGTGTTTAAAATTTAACTTTGCTTAATTAATTAGTAATTCTGTTTAGTGCTGTCTGATCTTCATCCAAAAGGTATTTTGAAGCTTGAGAACTGAACATCAAAGTGTATTGGGTGAAGATGGTCAAGTAAGGCATTTAATCTGGCAGTTGCTGTTGATGAAATACAGCCAGTTGGGGAACTAATTGGAAAAGGGAATCACAGTCTGGCAAAATTCAGCAAACTCCCTCCCTTCAGCAAACTCACTCCAGAGAGAGTGTGAGAAATCTAGGTTTAGTGTTTAAGCATGTATGAGTTACACCCTAGCTAGCAGAGAGAGACCATATTGTCCTTTGTATCTGCATCTTTAGTACAAATCTTTTTTTGGTAAGGAGATAGTAAAAAATCCTCCCCCACCCCAACCCAACAGCCAAAAAAAAGATGTCAGACCTAGACAGAAAGCTGTGACACTATATGGAGGCTTGGAAGTACTTCTACTTATATGTGTCAAATTATTGGGGTTGGCAAAAGGAATTGAAGCTTTAAAGGGAGGTAGTGTTGCACAGGCATGTGAGTTTGGCTACTTTTTATTCAAGAGAGAAAACGTTGTCTGAACATTTGACTGAATTTCAGTTTAGCAATTCCCCAATGTCCTAGCAGTGACTTGTCAGTTAACATCATTATCTGATGCCTGAATGATTAGAACATATTTTGGTTGTCTGTTTTTGTTGGGGTGTTTTTGCAAGCCATCACATGGTCTGAGTCACTACCCCTCTGTTCTGCGCTTAACAGTCTCCCCTTGGTCGGGTGCTGGCAGTAGGTCTTGTGACATCGTGAATATTTTTTTTTTCCACTCCGTAGTGTGCAATTGAACCTTTAATTTGTGTTGTGACCATCAACAGGAAAGAGTGAAATAGAAGAAAATTGCTTCTCTCCGTATTTTCAAGTTGAAATACCCATCCCAGACTAGTACAAAGTACAACTAGTACAGCTCTTGCTAAATTGGTTTTGACTTGTCCCACTGGACTTAAAATGGACAGTTAATTTCGCTGCAGTAAGTTTCAGAGAAGGCAGCTTGATCTTTGTTGTTTTGAAGGGTGTGTCTAATTCATCAGCTTCAGCTTTCAGCCAGAGAAAGTTGAATACACGCTTTTGGCACTGACCCAGGACAAGCCTGTTTTTCTCTGTGCTTATTCTGGTGGCTGTGGAACAGGAGTGTTACTCCCTTCCTGGCCCTATTCTGCCTACATTCATTTGCTGCTGGAGAAGAGGACCTTTGCTCAAGCAAAGTTATCTCCATCGGGGATGTCTTTCAACCAACTATGTGGGATAAAACCAAAATGTGTGCTTAATGGGGGTGACATTTCTTAATCCATGGACTCCAGGAGAACTTAAGAGTGAAATCTGAATGTGAACATAATTGTTAAAGGACGACTTCGCATTTTGGACTTTCAAACATAGTTGTTACTGCTTTGGTCGTTGTGCAGTCAGCAAAGAATGTCAGTTATGTTTGTCAAACCAGATTTGCAATGAAGAAAATGTTGACAGAACCAGATAATTTAGACATCAGAGGCTTCAGGAAAAACAACACGATTAATTCTTTCTCTATCCTTTCGGTCCTCATAGTCTCTGACTTTAAGGTCTGCTGCATCTGCTAGATCTGTAAACCTTACCCTGTTGACGTCAGTGGGAATTTGACTACTGAGCTCGGTTGGACCAGCTCTTTGACGCTCAATTCCACTAGTCCAGTGTTGCTACTGAAGTTTAATTTGAGCTGTTACAGTATGACTTCATCTCCTTGTCTTGATACGTCTATGCATTTTTTAATTTTCCTTTTATCCTACTCCCCCCAAGTTTCAGGCTCCAGTGTGTGTTTTGTTGTTTTTCCCCACATACAGATAATTCTGTCCCTTTGTTCCTGGTAGTAGTTTCAAAGAATTGCCATGGAATCCAGCCTATCCGACTTGAGGGGAAGGCTAATAATATTTCACTTCAAAGGGTTTGGGTTTATGTACGCCAGATGCTGACTTTCATAGGTGGCACTTTTGACAATTCTCCAATTTTACCTTACTGCTTTCTCTCAAGAATTACACAGTAATGACCCTGATGTGAAGATAATAGTCCCTGGTAATGTCCAGTCATAATTTATCACTGAGGAACTGCGTAGCTTCTCCCATAGTTCTGCTGTCTGAGTTAGGGCCCTGTAATCTATCACGTACCGTTCTGAATGGCTGTCATCCCAAAGAGGCTCTGAAGTAGTTCATCTTTAGCCCAAGTTCTCCTAACTGCTGTGCAAATTTGGACTCGGTAGCTGTAACCTAGACCTGAACATTCATCAGAGTTGCATCCTTCTTTGTTTCTGGCCACAAGATCCTCTTAATCCATCTGACTAAAATGCTAAGTACAATTGAAAAACAGGGTGAAACTGTCCTTAATTTGAGAAGGAGGATCGTTTGTTGAAGAGCATGGTGCTTTGCTTCAATGAGGCTTTGAGAAATCTGAAATGACAAGCCACCTGAGTGAAGTTTAAACAGTCACTTTTCAGCCTGACTGCAGCTTTGTTTTAGCGCTCTGTTTTTTCCCCCTTATTCTCCGATGCAGGATGGAGGTGACTGAAGAATGGTTTCGCTGTCTGAAGCTCAGCATTCTGTGCTTATTCAATATATGCAGCACAACAATCAGTTTTCCCTCATTTCGGGGATTTTTTGGGTCATTCCTAAGGAGCAGTTGGAATTATTACCCCCTTCTTTTTCAGAATAAACTTCTGAAAATAAGACTTAATACTTCAGGGATGAGTCTTAATACCTTTAAAATGGTGTTCATTCTCTCCCTGTCTTCCTCCCCCACCTCAATTACGAGCAATTGGGTGGTAGTAATTAACAATCTTAGAGAGAAACATCTGCTAGTACACTTAAGCCAGTCAGTTTGTTTTTCATGAAAGAATGGTATTTCACAATTTTTCCAAGTTAATATTTTTCCTTTATTGTCTTTCCAATTTCAAATATTGTCCAGACACATTTTTATAGTGTCTTAAGGTTATAGAAGTGAATACAAGACCATTAATAATGAACAAGAAAAAGAGAACACCATAAAGAAAACATATGCAGTATTTCAGTTCATGAAACGTTCTGTTAGGGAACATTGTTTTTGAGAGCATATGGTTATTCCCATGAGAAGCAATAAATACATTTTTTTCTTTTTCCTCCAGTTGTGGATTCCCACAACAAGGGTAGGTTTCTCTCTGTATTCATCCATATAGAGCATTCTCTTTGTCAGGACTTGTTATCTGAGCGGGGAGGCACGTAAGTATTTTTGCACAGATGACATATTGTATGTAGACCTACTTCTGATGGCCCAGACTTTGGAAACACAAGTCTATTAATTCTCCACACTCCTTTGAGATAGCTATCTTGTCTGGTCTAGTTTAATGTCATTGGCAGAGCTGAAAGGAAGTTCACATTGTGAATATATCTGAACCTTGGCACGCGGCTCGCTGGTGGATCTCTGTTCACAGGCTGCCAGTTTTAAGTGTCCCAAGCAGACATTCTCGTTTTATTTATAAGTAGGTTCAGCATGTGTTTGTATCCCTCGTGAAATTGAGCGCATGTCAATAGTCAAAACTAAGTATAGAAACAAGATACCAAGCACTTAGCCTCTTCTCAGACAAAACAGTCATACTCCAGTATGTCCAGTATGTATTTTTAAATGTCCGTTGGGTTTGGATAAGGCACACGAGGATATATGCACAGACACGTTATTTGATCACTCGTAAATATTATTTTAATACCTCCATATTCCCCTTTAAAGTTTGCTCATTTAGGTTTCATTTTTCTTTGCTGAATGAAACTTGACATCGGGATGAGATCACCAGATTTTCCCATTTCATCTGAGCTCCAAAATGAGTAACTGATTTCAAAGGATAATTCCCTGGAGCAGCAAGGCCAATGAGTTCTTCGGATCAGAGGTCAGCGAAGCTCAAAGCGGATAATTTCTGGCATATAGTATTTAAACTCGCTCAAGGAGTGTACTGCAAGATGTATCCCCTCCTTCCCCAATAGTTGAACTCTTGTTTTTTGAGAAGACTAATTTGTCAGAGCACGTTTTTTCCTCTGTAACATAAATTATACATTAAAGTGAAAGCTTCCTATCTGAACACACAAACTGTACATCCAGAAAGGTTATTAAACGTGCCAGTGGAAGGGCTATTCCTGAAACCAGAAGGCAACTCTGTGCCGTTCCTCTCCGGCACCCTGTGGCCTGGGCAGCTCTGGTGCTCTTTGCACATGCCCGCAGCTTTCGGCACGGTGCAGGAGCGCGGTGGTGGAAGGGAGAGAACGCTCTGTAAGACGTTTTGCTTTGACAGAAAAACCCAGCAACTGAGAAGTTGGACTTCTTTGGACCCTGGGGCAGAGAACAGTCACCTTGCACAGGATCTGCTCCTCAGTGCTCTCAGCCTAATGTTGATTGCCATGCGGATGTCATCTGGGATGCCGTCCCGTAACGGATAAAAGACCACTGTAGAAGACTTTTGGCCATTAAGTACCTTTATACGTTTAAATCTATGTGGATTGATTTTTTTTTTTGAGTTGGTTGTCCACTGTTCCAACAAAGGTAGGGGTCATACCCATCCAGCTTCCATTTATTTCACATTCCCTACAGCGAGATTGTTAGAGATTGCAGAAGCCCCTCATAGAAATGTTTCTATCAGCGTGGTTACAACTGTTCACGTGAGAAACTGATTGCTGGTACACATGAGCCACTGAAAATCTAGGGGCGTATTTAATAGTTACGAAGAACCACTGTCAATATAACAGTCCGTGTTATGAAGGCCCGTGTTACCTTTTCATTTCTTGTTGATTTTAGAAAGAAACAGCAAGGCTGGACTAAGGTAGAAGACGAAATGTTGTCTTTTGTTTTATGGGGGTCTTTTTGTGGCCTTAGCTTTGAACTTCCAGGAATGTGGAGTTGTATTTTATGGACAAAATGAGTATAAAGCCAAACGACGCTTCTTCAGCTATACTTCAAAGTTCTGTATTACTTTATCTTAGTATGTGCCTTCGTTATGATAAACACTATACAAAAACTCCTAATAAACGGTCCCTGTTCGTCTGATGACACCAGGTTAAAAGGACAAGGGAAAAAACTGCTGTGAAGTGAACTTTCTCTTCTTTCAGCTGGCCTTCCTGCTTAGCTTATGTTTGGTGTAGGGAATCAGTATGTGAAAATCAAAGTGTATTGGTGTGTGAGTAAGTGTATAATAACCTGCATGTCTACTTGCATTTGTGTAATGCAAATTACATGTGCACGTTGGGAAGCTGGTGATAGTATAACATCAAAACTGCAAATAAGTATCAAAGTCGGGAAATTCCAAAGGTCTGGGTTCCTACCTCATTCCCCCTTTCTTTACTGCACATCCAGAATCTTTTACAGTATACCACAGTTGGGGGGGCAGGGGAAGTAAGGCAACAGTGTTAAATTTAAACAAAGAAATAAGGCTAGGAGATGTGTTATATATTGCAGTGCGGTAATGCGAATGCTGTGGCAGAAATCTTAGCTTTTGGAATTTATGAGAGTATAAAGTAAGGATAGATTTTTTTAAGCTAATTGTTCTATTTGAAATGTAAAAGAAAAAAAGATGAAAAATGGCTAATACAGTACCTTAATTTCTAGCACGCTAGTGACTTGCTTTCCTGGGAGAATGCTTGGGAGGCACCTCAGTAGTGCCAAACACCAAGAGAGCCACAGAGTAAACCCAGTTTGAAATGGGTTATCCTGAACCGGAGGGGATCATGTCCCCTTTTTGTAAGGAATCTGACTTTACTGAACTGGCACTTACATGAGATCGTACTTACAAAGGTATCCCCAAGAAACGGTTCCTACATTAGGATAAAGGCTTTGGTTAAATGCAAATGCTGCAGTGCAAGAGAAAAAATGCTGGCTTTAGGACCCACATTCTTGCAGTATCTTGTATTTTTGGGGGGAATACTGCAGGATTACTGCTATGCCTAATGAAGTATGGGCATAACATTGTTGGCAGAGGTATGCGGATGTATAAAAAAAATTCTATCTAAAAAGTTTGAGGGTAGGATTAAAAAAATCTGTGTATATTTTCATAATACAAATATAGAATTAATTTTCTTCAGATAGAAGGTTTCATCATGTACAAGGCTGAGTGCCTCTGCAGAAGCCAAAGGCACAGCTATTAGGTTCCTGGGCATTTGTCTTTTAATCCACATGAGAAGTATGTATATATTTCTGTTATTATTTGATATATGTTATGATACGTTGTGATATCTGTCTGATAGATGTTAATATTGATGCTCTTTATGAGTGCTGTTGAATTATGCAAGTGCATAATGATTTAAATTGAAACTTGGGTGGAATATACATCCTTGAAAAAATGCAGCTTAAGCTTTTTGGCAGGTAGTGTTAACTTTTTGGAAGGTAGTAAGGTTTGTGTGTATTTGAAGAAGGGAAATTGGAACAGAACGAGGACTTCATTTCAGCTTCGTTACTTCATTCACGACTGGTGAATGCTATGTGTTTTTGTAATATGTCACAAACTTTCAGTATTTTGCAAATTATTCAACTTCTTTACAGTAACAGTTTGCTGATTTATATTCTCATAATACTGTGTTAGAACTTCCTGTGACTCTAGTGATGTTTGTAGGAGAGGCTGTGTACCAAAAGCTGTTGGTAGATTGTCTGCTGGAATTATCCCAGATGGGTAGTGAACACAAAAGCAAATCAAGTATAATGATCCTCTCATACAAGTTTGCTGAAATCAATTTCACCCTAAATATAAAGACAGATTTGCAAATATGACTGCTTTGACATTTCCTTCTAAGTGTTTTTGCTTAAATATATTTTTCACAGTGGCTTTGCCTCCAGAGAAGACAGATGGAATTTGCAGTGGAGATGAAAAGAAAGCAGAGAAAGAAAGTGACACACGCACAGGTTCCAAGAAGCAACTGAAATTTGAAGTAAGTCCTCTATATTTTAAAGTTTCACTGTACTGACATAATTATGGTGGAAAAATAACCTGTGGACCAAACAGTGTTCTCTGATGCATGTATATAGCCCCCAGGGATTGTAGTGGGTACAGGAGGAAGCAGAATGGGCACAAGTCAGCATCTTACTGTTGGGGCTCCTTATGAGGTGACTAGTGAGATGTACTTCCAGGTTTGGAGAGCATCGAATGATGATTATTTCTCTGTGGGATCTGAAATGTGTAGTAAGAAGAGGCATTTGGTTTAACCCTTTAGCTATGATTCTTTCGTTAGTAGTTTATTATGCCAGCTACCATGTTATCAAATCTTTAGATTGACTTTCATGGACCGTTGCACTTGATTAAATCTGCGTAGTGTAAAAGTTGATTGTGAAAGCTTCCTTAACCATTGGTCTTCTGTGCCTGGGCCTCCAAAGTGAAATACCCCTGACCTGCTACGTGGGAAATCCATCTGATCACCATCACCTCCATCATGGCAGGAGGAAAAGGATCCTGGAGGGCAATGAGTCTGATGGCCTGTTTCCTTATAGGCTTACAAACATTGCAAAACTGCCAGACATTGTGTGTAGTTGGCAAGTTTTCTTTATATAAGGAGTGATTTAATAAATACGAGTATTGAAGCATGCTGTCATCCAGCTAGAGGGTTGTCTGTCGTGGTGAGGAGGAAGATACTCTGGTACCGGCAAGAAGCAGCATGAATTTTCATCTGTCTGCACTCCGGCAGACGTGGCAAACTTCTACCTTGCAGTGCTGTCAGCCTGTCACAGTAATGAGCTTTGCGTTCCTCAATTCTTGTTTAAAAGACCATGCAGCCACCTTGCAGCATGGCTCGAGTGTTCGAGTGTTCGTTTCCTTCTCTAGAGCAGATTCAGTAGTCTGGTATGATTTATTTTTTACTGGTTTAGGCTGATTAAAAGGAGGTAGCTTTCCCATAGGCAGTTCAGTGCTTGTGTGCCTTCTGGGGGGAGGTGACTTTTCCTCCTTTTTTTTTTGTTTTTTTTTGGTTGGTTGGTTGGTTTGTTTTGGGTTTTTTTCACAGCAATAACTCTTTTTCTGGGCATATTTTATATTCTACCTTGAGTAGCAGACATTTGCAGACAGGAGAGGCACGATAAATTGCAATTAGCAGTGCCTTGATATTTGAACGTTGGAGGACACCTGTCAACATGGTTGGTGCCAGAGTAGCTGGAACTCCACCGTACCAGTGAAGTCTGTGTTTGTTCCCAAGTAATTCTTGGCATGCCATAAAGGTTAGCGCTTGGTACTGGGCTCCATGACTAATGCAGGGAAGGTTGCCATGGCTCTTAACTAAGCAGAGCACATCCTCACATAAAGATGTTATGTTAGGCAATGTGGGACAGGGAAGCATTAATATGTGGCAAGAAACCAAGTATTGATATTTTTTCCCTTGTTTTACAAATGGAAGTTTTCCAGCTATGTAAGCTAGGACCTAAGAGATTGGTAAATGCTTCAAAGGTATAAAAGACTCAGAAACGCAAGTGTCTGAATCTGAGGTGGATGCGCTTTGGCTTTTAAAGGTGCCGGGAATGTTTATGTAATATGAAACTGTGTTTCCACAGTAGAGTGTGGGGCACTTGGCAGCTTTCGGCCGGGCTTGTTAGAACTGAGCGAAGTCTGCCTTTGAACTCCGCAGGGGACGGGTACCGGTAACTGCTGCAGGGACTTGGTTTCAAGTCAGAAGATCAACCAGGTATTTTGAGCTCTATCATGCTGAAGCTATTTGGAGCCGTTTATTTTACTTGCATACAGTGGCTTTCATTTTAATTGCACTGTAACTTTTCTGTTTTGCCTTGTTGTGGCTCTGGATAATTTTGATTGCACAGGTCTTGAGAGAAAGCGAACGATTTGCACCCAGGTGACTGGAGTCAGTCAAAGTGCATCCTTTGTTCTTGACTGAAGTCTTGGGTTTGGTTTGGGGATTTTTTTTCCCTTTAACAAATTGATTCTTTCAGGCTTTCCGCAGATCACGCTCTCACTAACAGAAGCACACTTAAATAAGGACCAGCTGCTACTCCCAGGTCGTTCTACCTTCCAGTTCCTAGGCAGGCTCCACTTCAGGAGCTGCAGTGGCATGATGCTGTACTGCACCAACTTGGACAACCTTCTGGTATCAAATACCTGCGTCAAGGACAGGTCTCACTGGTGGGGATTTGTCCGCTTTGTATTAATGACTACTCCTGGCACTGCGGTGTGCTGCCCCATTCTGTGACTTTCTCGGTGTTATCTTTCTCTTCCTGAGTTAAGCAGAGTTTTCTTTCTCACTTTTTAGTGGGAAATCTTATTATATTTAAAGAGCTTCAGGGAGTAGCTTTCTTGTACCTTTTTGTGTTTTTTACAATGAAGTAGAAAGCATCTTGCAGATTGCCCGAGGTCTAGCCCAAGGGAGTTAGGATTATCATGTGACTGTGATGAGACTCCTTCGCTGCGGTGGACGGAGGCCTCCCTGGGACATAGCCTGAAAGCTTCCTCCTGCGAGGGAGGGAGGAAGGAAGCAAGCAAGCAGCCTCCTTCTACGGAGAATCCCCTCTGCAAACAGGCCTTTTGCTTTAGGTAATCAGCTGCTCTTTGCATGTTTCTTAGGAATTGCAATGTGATGTGTCAGTAGAGGAAGATAACAGGCAAGAATGGACCTTCACACTGTATGACTTTGATAACAACGGAAGAGTCACACGCGAGGTAAGCAAAGTACAGCTGCCCCTTTGTGTGCAGCGTTTGCTAACAAGAGAAGTGTTTTATAACAGGAACATTTTTTTCTTCTATGAAATAGAGGTGTCCTGCCAATTTAAACAGCAGTTTCGATGGACCTTTCCCTCCTAGAAACAATCCCACCAGTAGTGTACTGTTTTCAGATACGCTGTACCACTTTTTAAGCTGGTTGTTGTTTAATATCTGGGATTAGACTTTAAAAAATAGTACTGGCATTTGAGGAGGAAAAATATCTGAAACAACTGAACAACTAAACACATTGTCAAAATAAACCCCTGCACATGTATATTGTTCTGGCTTCTATCCTGCTTTTCAGAGTTAAGCTAACCAAATAGCAAGGTTGCTTTCTGACATTCTTTCCAGTAGGACTAACTATACTGTTCTGTTGTTTTCATGAATATTAGACTGATCTCTGCCTTCTCCCTCCACGTATAAAAACCATCGATGATACTTGCTGGAGGACCATAGTGAATGGCTGTCAGAGCATACCCGTGTGTATTTTTTTATCATCAGGATGTCTTCAAGTTGTATTTCCTGTGCAAATAAGACGCCAAATAAGAGGATGTATAGATTAGAATACAGTCCATTTTCAGAACTATTTCTATCCAAATTGAATGATACTACTTCTAGAAGAATGTTTTTTACTGAGAATTACTGCAGTGTGCTATCATTGATTTTTTGGTGAGGTGTGTTTACTCGCTCCCATGCCTTCAGATAATCAGCTGAAAATGGACAGGTTTTGTCTCTTTTGGCTCTTAAGGTGGTATCTGTGAAAATTACTAAGAACTGTTTGGAAGGAATAGGGTCAATACTGAAAGTGTAGTGGCCTTAGACACCAAATGAGGGCAGAAATTTTTCCTAGAAGACTGAAGAAAATCTCTTTTGACATTTATGAACAAATTGCCAAATGTGGTAGTTGTTCAGGATTTTAAACATATATATGAACAGCATTACTAGGCTTTTTAAATTGTCTTTACTCTGATAGCGCCTTGAATAGTCAAATGAAATCTGTGCCTCTCACGCAAGAGAATAAGCAGATGAAATGTTACAGGCCAAGTCCAGAGTTTCAAATGGGAAGACGAGATATAGAGAGAGGGCAAGGAGAAGAAGGGGTGGGGAAGTAGTATTGTATTTGTTAATGTATGGGGAACAGAGACCAGAAAATTGAAATAACTTGTCTGCAGTCTTACAAGAGCCTAGTGGCAGATTGAACCCAGATCTTTTGAGACCCAAGGCTAAGTCGTCATTACAAGATTATCGTGACTCTCAAAGAATAGGGGAAAAACACACAAAACCCAAACCCACACACATGGGTGTCCTTTACATTCAGGCATGGAATTCCCATTAATGTCAGTGGGAGTTCCATGTGCTGAACATAACGAGAATATGCTTTTAAGTATGTATACAATAATTATTTGTGATTATGTGGTACACCAAAGAGCTTAATTTGACTGTACTTAGAAAATATGTTACAGCCAAAGTCTACCTCTCCCTGCTACAAGAGCAGACTGCAGCTTAACTGAAACCAAATCTGTGCAGGGATTGAAAATTATACTACTCTGAGGTCTGGAGGTTGCTATATTCAGGCTTGAACCTGTGCCAAAAAAAATTCTTTTAACCAAGGGACCAAATAGGTTGGTAATTTTCAGCTCTTTACATGTGACCAAAGATAGAAACAAATAGTATGCACCACTGCAGAGTTTCCCCGTTGTTACACATTTCTTTTGCAAGCTGTTCCAGTGCCGTTTGTATAATTCATCTTTTTTGGTTGTCTTTTGTTGAATCCAGATGCAGTTTAAGAGTTGCTTGTGCAAAAATGAGTAACGATAGCAGCTCATAGATAAACTTGGCCACAAAAGAGGAATTTCAGTCTCTTCATATGACATAGGATTTCTTTCCTGTTAGCCCCTGAGAGACTGGCAATCAACATAGTGGGCTTGATACTGTCGTTTGTTAAGCAGCTCTGCTCCTGATCCAGGAAAGGACTTAACAATGGCGAGCATTAAATGTGTGAATACTTTCAATTAAAATGAATGGAACACATGCTTTGAGTTAAAAGTATGTGAAGCACATCGCTGGATCAGGGACAGAACGGACAATCTGAGGAAGAGGGCAGATCTGCACCAGTGCCATTTAGTGACCTGATGAAAGTGCTTTCAGAACCGGTCCGTTTTTCTAAACAAAGGTCCAGTGTTCTGGTGAGAAGGAGCTTAATGTGAACCTTTTCTACTTCTTTGAAAATTTCACATTAATGTCTCCTGGATTTAAGAAAAATGAAATTTCTCAAGTCAGATTTCTATTTGTAGACCTTGAGGTGCTTTAGAAAAAGAAGTCAGCCTTATCATTCTTGTTTTTCATGTTGGAAAAGTGAGACGCTGGAAAAGGAAGTGACTTGCCCACACACATCCATTTCATTGGATTCAAAGTCATTGTGTTTAAAACATTGGACTTCATGTCCAGAGAGTTTGCAAAGGAATACACAGTGTTAAATTAAGTTTATAAGAGAGATGTAGGTGGGGTGCAATTTTACAAGTGGACTAAATGTTTTTCTCATTAAAATGTTTGAAAATTATAAATAAGATGTGGATTTGGTTACTGGATAGCATTTCCCTTGGGCTTTACACAATGACAGATCACCGCAAGAGCGTTCAAATTCCATCTTAGTGAAATTTCTTCTGGATCTTAACAACATCTTCAGAACTTAATACTGCTTTGATTTTCTCCTAGAGTCTGTATGATTTATTCTCTAGTCCTTATAATTAGAAATTCAGATCTAGTCATGCTTCTTGAAGAGATACACCCATTATGAAAGCATAATCATTGGGATGGCAAATTATAAAATTAGCATTACTCTATGTTATTAAACTACTGTTTTTTCTGTCATAGATGACCATGTTTCAGTCCTCTTGGTGTAGCGGGAGATGACTTTTCCTGCTCTAATATGTGTATTACAAAACTTGACTAATAATGTTTCCCTTCATTCCATAAGCTATAAGAGGACAATTCATTAAGTACTGCAGGCCTTTTAGAACTGACAGCTGCACTGTAATTATCTTCACACGGATATTTGTAATCGGACTTGAAACTTGGATAATTGAACTAATGTGTTTTGATCCATGAGGTTTTGTATTGAGCTCTCTGATTGTAATTATACTTCATAAACACTAGCTTTTTTTTCTCTCCCCCCGCCCCCCGCTTCTGTCTTGCAAAATTGAGTTTCTTTGGTGAGTGGCAGCACAGGAATAAGCACACAAGAAAGTTGCTTATCAGGAGTAAAAAAAAAGGAATTTCTTCTAGGCTAGTTGTTGAGTAGATAGCAAGTGAAGCTCCTTTCAGGTTCCAAATAAGAATGGTTCAAAAATATATGTGATCAAACAAAGCTGATGTTGCAATAGAAACATCCTGCTGTATGTAAAAATCAGACTACAAACAAAGTACAAATGAGACATTTGTACTTTTTCTGAAGGAAAAGTAATGAACTGATACTGATGTTTCTCTTTGTGCATTTTTAATGCTAAAAATGTTCTTTGTGTCTTACATTAAATACCCAATTTTTCCTCTTATGTTCCCTTTCTTTTTTTTCCCCGTTCCCTTTTTAGTTATTTTTGCTCATATCCTCTGTAATGAGTGAAAAGGTTTGAGGTTATTTCTGCATGCAGAACTCTGTGCCAGATCTTTGACTTGGGGAAGGATACTGGCTTTTCTGGGGCTACCGTTTATCAGCCTGACCTGTATATTGAAATTTGCCGGTTTTCACTGTTCTTGTCAACACTGTATTAACTCATGATATAGAAGCAGTAATGGAAGCAACAGATAGAGGAGCAGTGCCTGTCTGTATCAGAGAGGCCATCATTTCAGCCATTAGATTTAGTGGATTTGTGCCAGAGAGGAATATTGAGAGAAAATAGGACTTTCTCTTCTGGTTTTGAGGGGAGCCAAACACATCTCTTCCAGACAAGTTACAAAGAATCCAACTGAATGTTGTCTTTCAGCGTTACTAAACTCAGTGGGGTTTTTTTGTGGTGGTGGTGGTGGTTTTGGGGGGTTTTTGGGCTTTTTGTGTGCAAATGTCTCGTTCTTAAATTAATTCTGCTGGAAAAGCCTCTTAGTTTCCTTTACAGAATCTCTAGTTTGCTAACTAGTCCTCTGACGATAAGCTATGCTAATACGGGAGAACGTAGGGTCATCCCTCCACCACTTATGTTCCTTAGAGGTAAAAAATTAATACCTGGAATAGGGACTTTCTCCGTAACATGAATTCTGTAAGGAATGGAGAATAATTCAGTGTAACTTGCTCTTGTTCATGCTTGCAGACCCATTGGTTTCTCTGAATGTTCTAAATTCCTGCTAATCTCCTACCGGAGATCTGTAAAATACTCTGCAGATACATGTGTGAGCGCAGCAGACGTGTAGCCTTAACTGTTTGCTTTTTAGTATTTCTGATGCCAGTGCTTCTGGCAACCTATTAAAGTTGCTCTTTTTAATATACTTCATTGTATTAGTTGCTTGATAAAATAGGATGTGAAAAACATACATACTAACACTGTTAAATCCTTTGGCCCCGGAGAACCCACTGTAGTGTTCAATAAGCAAGACAGAAATAAATCTGGGTGTGGCATGTACTGGCTGCTTGGGTACTACCCAGCAAGCATTTGTTTCCTCTGCGATGAAAAATATCATAGTTTCAGTTTTATCACTTGATTTAAACTAGCTATCCCAGCAGAAATTCCCCCCACTAGAAGCCCTTAAGGAGTTAGAGTTGTGCAGCCTACCTCCCCCTCTTCCCCTTCCCGTTTGCTATAAAGGAGAGATTTATTTTTTTAAATTCTTATTTCTCTTTAATATACTTACTTAAAAATGCACAATGATTTTTAACTAGAAATGGCTTAAAAATGCATTTCAGTAAAAAAACCCCAAGCAAATGATATCTTTTGAAAAATAGGAAACACCAAAAAATCTGTTCTTGTTTATTTTTCATGTAAAAAGGGAGGAAGTTTGGGAAATGTGGGATGAAACTTTTTGTGTGGGAAGTGCTGAGCAGTCTTAAGCAAAGCAGTTGCAAAATCATATGACTAGTAAAAACCCTAATCCACTGTGCCGAACAGGTTCTGAGACATGCTGGTTGGTGTACCAGAAGAGAGGAAAATTTAACTAGCTTCTATTCTTGATCTTTGATGCTAAATTTCTTGAGGACAGTGAAATGCACAAGCTGTAGAAGGTAAAGCTGTGTCAATGGTTTTAGGCAGTTCTTTAAGGAATTTAAATGCAGATAATATTCAGTGAGAAAGCTTTCAAGGAGAACATAAATTCCCTCAGTTTCCTGGCAGGCTACTGGAATATGAAAATTCTTTGGGGGGTGAATATAGATACAACTATAAAATACAAATTTTGTAACATATATTTTAATGGTCCAGTGCTCCTAGTTTGGCAAGACGCCATTACCGTATTAGCTGACAAAAAAGGGCTGTGTGAAGGTAGTTTTAGTCACCATTCAAAACTCGTTGACGAAGACCGTTCCTACCAGAGCAGTACCTCAGGAACTTGTATGTTATAATTGTGAAGCAATAACTGGAAAGCAGCAGGAGGTTCAGGCCTCCTTGTAGCTGGTACCTACTTGGCCAGGACCTTGGTAGATGACAGAGTAGTGAATGACCCGAGCAGACTTGTTTGACCAAATCAGAACTGTCAGTTTGCTAGAATTTCCAACCCCAAATTAGGACCACAAGTAAATGAATCCTATAATAAAAATGTTGTTGTCGGTATTTAAAAGATCAGCATAAGCATTAAGTGGTTACTTATGGATATCCCTAACCTCTGTCTTGGTATATATCCAGTCTGACGACCACATTCATTCAGTGCCAGAATGAAAAGCAGTTCAGATTGTCGTGGGGGAAGCTGGATATTAAATACGTAACGAAATGCACAGGCAGTAGAGCATTAATGCTACAAGGTGTGCTGATACCCCTGTGCAGCCTCTTAAACTGCTGGGTGCCTGGGCATTAAATTGGGTTAATATGGGCCTGTTTGGCTGAAAGATGTAAATAGTCCTGATGTGATATCTTCGTGTGTGTATTTCTGACTTGCCAAGTATGTGTCACACAAGTGCCGCATCTGGCCTTCCTTGACAGCATTTGGGAGTACTTTTTAAGCCGCTAAGTCAAGCGACTTGTTGAGAAAGACCCTCACAGAACACAAGGGGCAGATTGTATGCCAGCAAGTTAGACCTCATTGCTGGACAAAAAAATCATGTAAAAGAACCGTGGGAGTGAAGACTTTTTGTCTTTGCGTATTGAAGTTAAGAGACTAGATGACCAGCTTGTACAAACATCTGGCATAGTGGAAAAAAGGAAGGAGGACAGATTATTGTGAATGAGAGAGTTGATGATAACGTCTTGACAGTAGCCTTGTGTGGAAAGATGCCATGTTGGCTAACCAACACTTGCTAAGGAATGTATGGGAAAGGCTCCATTCACCAAAGCGCTGAGTGTATGAAGTCCCGTTAAGAATAAATATGGTGCTTAAGCATTCTGCTGAAGGGGAAGGTTTTGCTTATTGAGGTATAGGATTATAGCACAAGGCTCCTAGAGCATAATTTATGGACAGTGTATAAAACAACAGGTATCTTTTGTTTGTCTATGTTCTTGTTTGGTTGGATTTTTCTCATAGATGAAATAAAATTCCAGCCCTTCAAGCTGGCTCTCTATTTAGAGGTCTGGCTAGGTTTCAGTTTAGGTTGGAAGTGAGATGTGTTAAAGAGCTGTGAGTTGTCCACCCGATTGTCACTGAGGAGTCTCTCCCTCATTCAAGCTTTAGATGCTGGATCTTGTCAAGAGGATGGAAAGTGGCTACTGACATGGTAGTAACAGCCCGTATATAGAGACTCTTGATGCAATGGTAGAAAAAATATGTCAGTGGGGAAATAAGAGAGACTGCAAATTCTGCTCTCTTTTTATGAATATGTTGTCTTGAACTCACAAGTCTGGAGAAATTCCACCAACTGCAGAAAAGTTAGAGAGGGTACATGTTAAGACAAAGTCTGGACCCTCTAGGATTTAGATACTCATTCTGCCTATTGATCTGGAAAATCACCTACTGTAAAATCATTTTTCCTGGCCATAAGGTCAGTATTTCCCTAAATTCTGTGTGAGTAGAAATTAGTATTTCTGTGTGTCACCTTTAAAGCTGGTAGATAATGAGGACTGTGTGGTATATTGACTAATAAAGTGCTGGGCCCCATTAGAGCATATGAAATAGAGCTGTTATTGTTATGGGCATGACCCCTGGGCAAAGGAAAAATTGTGGAGGTTTTGAATTTTTATAGACCTGACTCTTAATCCTCAGAACCAGTTATGCTTAAGGAAGGATGATATAGATATTTCCTTGGTGCTCGCAGGCATCTGGAAAGAGCTTAGGTACTAGGATAGATCAAGAAATGGGAAGACCAGTATGGATAAATTTTCAGATACACATTGAATGGGATCTTTATAGCCTGCAAGGATCAGTACGCTTTGGCCGTAGGTTGGTGCCCAAGATCAATTTTGGTGAAATCCCTTTGGGGAAAAGCAGTGAGCCAAGAGATCTCCTTTTCATCCCAGCAATTTAAGGTAGTACCCTATTTGAGCCTGGCTGGATTAGATCAACCTGACAGACCTTTGAGCATCACCAGCTATAAACAAGTGTTTCTCCTGTTTAAAACAATTGGCTTATTAAAATGTGTTAGTGTTCTTTCTGATATAGCCAGACATGTGAGCGTTTGTTCACGTCCCATTGCCTTCAGAGAGATGTGTGAAGAATGTTCTGTAATAGATACAGAATAGATACAGATAATGGATAATCCCCGCTGTTCAAAAATGTAAGTTTAGAACTGGGTTGAATTTTGCAGAATAAGCTAGACACCAATACACATATGGTAGAGTGACTTTCAAACATCATTTATTTCCAAACCTGATGTTTACAGTTCTGCCACTTCGCTTACTGGTTTTCATCTATATAATGAGCTATTTAACTACCCAAGAAACAAACCCAAGACATAGTAGGATTGTAATGTCCAAGATTTTCTTCAGTTGCTGTATTTGCTTTGGTCATGTGAACTCAATTTTTGGTGCAGTATGAATGGTTACCGTAGAATCTTTGGGTTGAAGGGGACCTTTTAAGGTCATCTAGTCCAACCCCCCTGCATGGGTTCTGTTGAAACCAAAGAAAAGAAAAGGCAGAACACAATTTTGCTGATTCACAGTTTGGGAAACCTGAATGCCTTGTGCTTTTATTATTGTTTTGATCTGATTTGCCCCATTTCATAGATCTTCTTGCCATTTGATGAAGAAGAATAGGGATCTACTTGAATAATTCTCTTCTGTGTCTGTGAGCTATATTACAGTCTATATTAGAAAAAATGGGGGTTAACAGAAGAGAGAAAGGTAACCTTTCTTGTAAGGTTCTGTGCAAGTTCAGCTCCTTTAAATTCAGTGACTTCTGAGGATGTTTTAGCATTAATAGTCACAAGTCCAAAATAGTTGGAAGTATCAAAGCTGTAGGTTTCATACCATTTTCACAATAGTGTGTCTTTTTGTGTTTCAACCCAACTGTAGGATATTACCAGCTTGCTTCATACCATCTATGAGGTAGTTGATGCATCAGTAAACCATTCTCCTAGTTCCAGCAAAACTCTGCGAGTGAAACTTACTGTGGCACCAGATGGCAGCCAGAAGAAAAAGAGTATCTTGTTAAATCATACTGGTAAGGATATGCAATCAGCCATTCGAAAAAATATAGAAAGCTTCAAGAATCCCTTAAAAATCCATCTTTGTATTTTATTAATACATATAAAAAGATACTTAAAGGCAAATAATTATGTGGGTATTTTATGCCTCATGAATCTCTTTTAAGATCCTGGGTGCAAAATTGTCTACTCTCCTTCCAGTGCCTCGTAAGCAAATTAGGGTTCCCTGTCTTCATTGATTTTTTCCTCTTGGCAGCAGCAATAACCCGTATGTTGTGTAATTGTCTTTGTGTACTGCAAGGCAGATTTAAGGCCTTTTCAACTTGCACCATTTTAACTCTGCTGATACTACAGCACTGCAGTTGTGTGGAAACAGGTGTAGTGATATAAAATGTCTTCTGCAAGTGCGTAGCTGTCACTGCTGCTGGATAAGAATAATAAGCATAAGTAACCTTCATGAATTTATGCATAAAAATTGCGCATTTTTCTATACTGGCAGAATCTGCCATTATAAGGTTGCTTATACTCTGATGGCTTACGCATCTTATATTCACTCTAATAAGAGTTGCATCAGCATAATTACTTCAGTAAATAAAGTGGTACTAAATTAGAATACTTAAAACTTTAAAGTAATACTGCAGTAGAAAATGTGAGCACCTTATCCAAAAGGAGAAGCTTGTTACCTCAGTTTTAATACGTACATCCACTCAGTTAAGTGCAGACATGAGCAAATTTGCACTGCTGGGGAGCTATGTGGTGCGTTAGTACACCATCAAGCTCAAACTACTGAGCCCTCCTGAGGAACAAGTATATCACCGTAAACGTGGCTTCGTTTAACCCGCCACGTGGCTTGCCGCCTAACCCTGACTAATGTCCTACCGTCAAGGTTAAGGTTATGTCTGCCTAAAACCTGTCTTGTGGACAAAAGCACTTCTGAGAAGGTTACACAAAATGATACATTACATCTTGGTCTACTGACAAGAAGAAAAATATTTGCAATGCAGCACGTTAGTTCTGCTGATCAGCAAGGACAGTAATGTGAGAATAATGTACTTTCTCTTGTTGGCAGATCTGCAGAGTGCCAGGCATAGAGCTGAAAGCAAAGCTAATGAAGAAGTAAGAAGTTCTGAGAAGAAGCAGCGGGCTTCTCTCAGGTAAGGGGAAAGACATGCACTGTCTTTTTAGATGCCATCTGCAAATATTGTACCTACCAGTGGAGTTTATAGCACAGCCTTTTGGCTAAAAGTGCCCTCAAATCTTTTCATCTTCACAGTGGTCAGCTACTGCCTTTCTCTGTCCTCCTTCCAGCCCATCTTTTTCACTGGTCAGCTCAGCTCCAAGCTTTGTTAAGTCAGTCTTGTTACCAGGTCATAAGCGGACCTGCTTCTCCTAAAGGACGCAGCTGTGAGCTGGCGCTGGGTGTGCGGTACCTGGCCGAAGGAGGAGGGAAGGGAGCTTGCAGCAGAGCAGCAGACAGCCAGCTTTGCAGCGAGCGGTCTGCGTGGGCTATGTCCCGCAGAGTAGGCGACAAGCAAGAGCTTCCAGCACGCTGCCTGCTCCATGCTCCGTTCTGCCGAGGTGATTCTGGCTTATACCAACCGTGGGGTGGCTCAACTCCACTTACAAAGTGTGTTTGTACATTTAGTAGGAGAAGTAAATTAATCTCTTTTTTAGCTCACAGTGACTTATCAGAGTGGCTGTCTCTGCTGACTCCCACCTGCCAGAAGCCATGCTTCCCCGCTGCCGCATCAGCTTTAGGTCAGCTTCTCCCTTACAGAATTAGTTATTAGGTAGTACCCATGTAGGAATTAGCCTGCTTCCGTAGAATAGATATATTTAATGTAATCTTGCAGGAAAATTGGGATAATTTATCTGTTTCTTCCCCCACAAGTTGCAGAATACATTTCACCACTTGAAAACAATACCTGCCTGTTGTCTTTCAGTGGAATCCAGCCTGTGTGACTCGGAGTGCATCCATTTCCAATAAAGCACAAGCACAGTGGTTTCTTTTATGAAGAGCTGCAGGTACGCTGGCAGCCATCTACAGATTAGATGAAAAAACGTTTTTTCGTTTTTCCCTAACAGAATATACAATATTATTTTGGATGCCAGTCCAGAACAGGCCTTTTTCCTCTGAAAATGTGTAATCATGTGTATCTGTCCTGTTACTGTGAGTTCTACCTCCCTGATAGATATTACCTGCACTGAACTTCAGAGTATCTGATAATAATTTACAATGCATTTTTCAAGTATTAAAATTTTTTAGAGATAAGAAAAATGTTAATCGCTTGGTCACATATACGTGTGGTATTCCGTTTCTGATTTTGGTATTTTAATTGATAAAAAACCAAATCAAAAGCAGGTAATTTTGATGAATTTTAGTGTAGATTAGTTGTTCCAAACAGGACATCTTGGTGTATAGGCTTGATTTGTTTTAGGATTTTATGTTTCATGCTAAGGCAGAGGGAAATGTTTGCTGAAATGCTGCAGTAATGACATTGAATCATTCATTGCGTTTGTTTCTTCAGCTGCAAATTTAAAAAAAAAAAATCCAGCTTTGGCTTTCCTTGTATTTAGGAATATTTGTCCAAAACCACGTATTTAGTTTAATAAATTTATCAGGAGAAGGAGCATTCAGTTTTATTAAAAATGACAAACTGTGCCTCCCTTCTTTGGATGGAGTAAAAATACTAATGAGTTATCCCAATGAGTGAATGCCAGTACAATCAGATTATAGATTAAAAAAAGACTTAAATGACTTCTAGTCTTCTGTTAGCAACTCTGTACAAAGTCCGTGGTGAACTAAAGAACACTGCACATGAACTAAAGAATACTCTGAGGTTTTGCTTGCTGGCCTAGATATGGTGTTCAGGTTCCCTCTGCCCATTAGCAAAGGTTTGCCCTTTGTGAATTTAATGGACTGCTTTTGTTTGATCATCTATTGCAAAAATCCCCTTTCAGTTTGAAGTCCCCCTCCCATCTACCTTAAAGTCCTGGTTTTGCAAATGTGGTGGTTTTACGAACAGAACAAATCTTTTATCTTGTGCTGAGCAGATTAGCATCAGACAAGTGTCAGCATCTGACAGTTTTTCTTGCCTCTCATTAAATGTGGACTGGACAAAGAATGTCCTGTTCACGCTGTGTATGTTGCAGGGATGTTTGTGCACTCTGGCCAGATTGGTAACCCTCAAGGAAGGCGCCCTGAGGCTCGTCAGTACCTCGCCATATTAATGCAGAGGCTTCCCCTTTGAAAGCAGCAATGAGGACTTGTGAGAAGTGTACGCATTTCACAACTTCAGTCATTTAGATGTGATTAATATTTGAGATAAAATGGATAGAGATATTTTTATCCTGAAGGTGGGGGAGATAGATGGGTTAGGTTTTTCATCTGCTGGAAGCTACAGGCAGGAGTTTTCACCTGCAGGGCTAATGCAAGTATCAAGATGAAGTAACTGGATTCGTAGCTAGCTTGCCTGGTGTGTGTGATATAAAACTGATGGTGGAAGACCACTGGCAGGCAACTTTGTGGGTTGAGTATCTTCATGCCATTCTAGCTTATATTTTGTTTAGTGCTACAGGGTTGCACACCAGCCTCTACAACATCTTCCTTTTACCCACAGATACACATTCTCACTTTCTGCTTCTTTCCTGCTTAAGTAATTTCTCCCTGACTGGCTTAAACTCTATGTTATCAGTGAGCGTAGCTTTCAGGAAATGTCCTTGCATTTTTCTGCCCTGTGCTCTGTCACTGCTCTGTTCCCTTTACCTACTATATTGCTGTGTGCTTATTACCAGCAGGATGACAGTCCAGTGTAGGAATTCTAGAAAGGGCTTTCATACACTCCACAAACACTTAAGGAGATGCCTTTTTTATTAAAAACAAAACCAAACCAAAAAACAGTAACAACACTGTATATTTTTACACACTACGCTTGATGCGTGGTTGATGCATGCCTGTGTCTTCTCATGCGCGTGCAGGAGAGCGTTGTGGGGCTGGATGCCAGATGCTTCAGTTCTCTGTACTTAAAGTTCTCTTTGACAGTGGAGCACATCTCTCATCAGTATATAATTGCTTCACTGTGTATATTTGCATGAATATTGTTGAACGTCATCTTGCATGTAAGAAAGCTATTAGAGTGCAGGGCTGTGGCGGTACTGGTGTAGTTTTTCTTTACTGTCTTGATGAGAGATGGAATTTGTCACCGTAACAAAAAAACAGGTTCCCTATTAACTTAGTTTTCAACAGACAGTGCTGTATACTGTGTTGCTTAATTGTGATGGATCAAACCCAACGATGTTTTTTCTGGGTTAACTGTGCATTATCTTCAGCACAAGTGTTCGAGTCTCAAAGGTTTCCGTAGGCAATTTGTGCCTGGCAATTTCAGTTAGGCAGGTTCTAGCCCCAGAGATCTTTTATGTTGACCTGCTAAAGTGTAATCCGTAAAGGTGTGTCTGAGGCAGAAAACATACAAATTGGCTATGTATCCAAAAAAATAAAGAATATCTGGACATTCCCTCTTTTTTGACAGTACCCCATGTCACTTCTGGAGTTCAAAGCTGACTCAGAGTCTTTAAAGCTTACCTGCTTTCCAGGCAGACTCTCCTCCATTTAGGAGACTCTATCTCTATCAAAGTAGAGCAAAAATGATCTTCCAGGTAGGTCAAGTCTTGCGACTTTTATCAAAGAGACTGTAGACCTGTGTCTGACAGAGATATGGGGGGCTCGGTTCTGTAATGTCCCTGAACAGTACTACGCTGGACCAGGAAAGCAGTTTGTACCAAAACTCAATGGGATCAGCAGCCTCTGGAAACCTGGAGATGTGTTAATAGACTAGAAGTGGAGTACTGGGCTCCATACAGTACAGAGCACGTATTTAGCAGCTGGTGTAGGATACAAGGCCAAATTCTGGTCTTAGATTGACATTAGTGCAATCGCCTAGAGAAAGACTAAAGCCTATCTTGTGGTCTTGGAGACTGAGTTATCTAAATGACAGGCAGTGACTTAATCAAGAGTTTTCTGCTTATCCTGTTTGTTATATTGAAAATATTGTTCATATCTGCAGACATCCATTTAAATTGCGGAATTAAATTGTTCGGCATTATAGGCTACAATACTGTAAACCTCTGCCTGATTTTTTTCTGCCTCATGAATGAATGGTATTTCAGATATTCATTCTCAGGAAATAGTTCTGCTATAAATAAAATCGTAAAGCTGAGCAGGAAAAGGAGTTGAGATTCTGAAGCCAGCAGCTGATCTAACCTTATTAATTGTATTTTCGAAAGCACGGTTATCTCTTGGTGTCCTACCAACACCTTCTCTTCTCAGACTCTCTCTAGTTACCACACCTGTGCTGTTGCCTGTCTTTCTGAAGCAGGTACACATGAATGTTCATCTGACACTAGGCTTACCCCAGTGCTTTCCAACAGCGGTGGGAAGAGCCATGAATCAAACAGCAGGATGTTTTTGTCATGTCCAAATTAGAGAATCAGTTGAATGGTTTGGCCCTAAGACAGAATGTAATAAACTCTAGCAGCATTTTTATTTGTTTTTGCATGTGTGATGCAATTTGAAAGCCTCCTTTGCTTTGCAACATCGGGGTCGATTTATATGGGGGGAAAGAACAGTCAGTTCAGGCCTATCGACTTAGCAAATCGGTCATCCAGAATTTCAAGTGTTTGTTGTTTCTTTGTAAGCAAATCCTGTCACTTCAAAGGGGCCATTAGTTGTTGGTTTGCAGATGGTGATAACAACTTTAAAGAAGTTCTGCTGAATTGTAATTTTGCTTCCTGCTGACAGATATCACCAGAGTGAGAACAATCCAGAGCAAAGTGGATGCTATCGTCATTGTGTTGATGAGAACATTGAAAGGAGAAACCACTATTTGGATCTTGCAGGAATAGAAAATTACACATCAAAGTTTGGGCCAGGTAATTTATTTTGCAACCTTTTTGTCTTTTCTTTCTTCAGTTGCATGTTCCACATCAGGGACAGTGAATTGTGAAGCTGTGTGATTTGTCTGTAGTGACTGACTGGAAGGAATAGGGCTGTGTGAGTACTGCAAGATAATTACTGGTGAAGGTGTTATCACAATGGAGTGGCTAATGTGCTGCAAGCCTGCTTTGAAGTACTTGTTTGTGTAGCAAAACTTGGAGGTGAGCCTAGGAGAACTATCTTTACATCCAAAGTATTAAGTTTAGTGTATGGGTGAGGTGAGGACTGAGTTTTGGATGTTGGAGCTTGTTCCCAAGATGATACCCACATATTTTCTACTCACTACTGACCCAAAAATTGGAGAATGTGTATTCATACCTGGAATTTTGGCTTCTTTCCCCGAATTAAAGGGATTTGGATTTCTTCCCTTTCCCATGCCAAGATTTTACTATTCCACTCACAGTTATTTTGGTGAATTTCAGATAGATGATGATGAAGAAAAGATAATGTGAAGACTTTTATACACACGGACACACACACTCTCTTATATAGATATGTATGTATATTTGTGTGTGTATTGTTTGCTAGTCAGAATTATTAAATGTAATTAAACTAGACAGCTATAATTGCATTCACTTCCTTAGGAAAAATTCACTCTGCCAATAATGCTATCCCTGCCAACTGCGTGCTACTAATTAACTTTGAAATACTAGATGACTAACTCAGCTTGTTATTTCCTAGGATCTCCTCCAGCAGCTCAAAAACATGATCCACCAAGCAGAGTTGTGAATCAGACTAGATCCCGTTCTCATGAACCTGAAACCTTCCATGCTCACCATAGGAAATCTCAAGTGGTGGATCCAAGCCACATCAATCTGGCTGAAAGTTCATATGCCAAGATTGCAGAAATCCAACAGAGGCTGCGGAACCAGGACTCAAATAAGCACTTTGTGAGGTCTCCCAAGGCCCAGGGCAAAAATGTTGCCCCTGTGCATCCTGGAAGGGCAGTTAGAAATAAACCTTTCCAAGGGGCGCCCATGCCAATGGCTTCCCCAAGTGCACGAGTGGGCCACAATCTTCCTTACCTCCCCTTGCAATCTCAACAGGTTCACAAGAAGCATAAGCAGAGGGCAAAGGAGAATCATCAAATGTGTAAAACCTTCCAGTCTCCAGGGACAGTTGTGGAAAAGGAACATGTGAGAGACCTGCCCACAGTCATTTTATATGAAGGCCAAGTTGGACAAATGATACAAAGACATGAACACCACCATCACCATGAGCACCACCACCACTACCATCACTTCTACCAGACATAGAAGAGATCCCACCAACATCCTCCAAGAATCATCCCATATGAAGGAAATGCGTTCTTGTGATACCGGAACTAAGGCATTACTATGTTTAATATTATTGTTACTCCATTAATATTCAGCTAGCATATATTTTAGAGGTTATATGGAACTCTTGAAACATACCCTATTTATATGTTGTGGAACTGCATAGCTTACTTAAACACCTTGTGGATTTTTTTTTTTTAAGTGGCTTGTAAAACAGCAAACAGCCATAGGTTTTTGAGCTGTGATTTAATACAGGTCATCAACGCACTTCTTTACAAGTACTACTTCCACTGTAGTAGGAAAGATACTTCAAACACTATTGCAGACATCTAGCTTACCAGTCTGCTGTATGTCGGCTGATCGCACACAAGCCTTTTATCAGGGGAGCAATGTTCGAAGGGTTGGACTCCAGAGATACTCAGAATAATGGAAAATACAAACAGCTGCTACCTCTAGTATTATTCAGATTTTATTTTCTTTTTATTGATTGTAATGTGCTACAGGGGAGATTTTAATATACTGCATTCATGTAGCCTGTTTGTGTTCACATCCTTTCAAATTATCTTAATAATTACAAGGAAATACTAGCTATACTTGTCAACAGAGCTACATTTGTATGACTTACACTTTATTTTCTTGAAGATTCTTCACTGACACAAGTACAGTTTGTTATATACTGGGTAATATTTAAATACACTTCTTCTATTTTTTATTTTTCTTTTGCTTACTCTCCCTTCTGTTTGGGGTAACCATTTGAAAAGAGGAGGATGTGAAATGGGGTTTTCAAAATCATCACTAGACTTTAGTGCTTGGGCCATAAGTATCATTCATGGGGGTTTGAGAAGGAGAGGGGTTGTTTGGTTTTGTTTTGTGGGGTTTTTTTGTGTGGTGTTTTTTTTGTTGTTTGTTTAAATCCACAGTTCTTTGTTTTGAGAAAGAATTGAGGAAAATATACTTTCTCACTTTAAATGTTGGCAAATATATATAAAATATAAATATAAATATATATATATAAATATGCACACTCTCAGGTACATTTTGTTGTGTTTTAGAAATCTGTGGTTTGAATATTAACATTATAATTTTTTTTCCACAACAGTGACTTTTTAGAAACATATGCCATGGCATTTTCTTAGGTGCCTCCAGTTGAAATTTCTCCAGCAATTTGTGCTTCTCCTATTTTAGACACAATTTAACATGTAAAAAGATACCATTCACAATAATTCTGGCCACTTCTACTTTTTCCATATCAAAGGGCTTCCGTTCCATGAAGGAGAATGAGACCATACTCACAAGACCTTACTGGCTGCTGAGAAATTTGAAGGTCAAACGCAAATTGGAAAAGTGGGCGGGGGGGTGGAAAGGGGTCAGTACATTCAAGTTTTACTTTCTGTGGGGCCCAGGTTTATAAGACATTCAGTTGGGTTTTGTACAGATGACCATTCTGCAGGTAGAAAGTGATTGAAAAACACCTACGTTGCTTTTGGAACTTTTAAAGTAGAGAACTCCTCACATAAAAACGTAATTGTTCTATAAACATATTTGCTTTTGGTTTTTATTATTTTAAATGTTGTGGTATTTTGTCTATAGTATATATTGTAAAATGTAACTATCCCACATTGTTATAAGCCCTTTATGATTACGGTATTTTTCTTCTGACTAGAGTTTTGATCAGTCCAAAATGGGGTATTATCTCACTGCTGACCAGTTTTAGAGGGATATTGTCTTTTCTAAGAACATGGAGACATCAACTTTTAAAGACAAGTGGAAAGCCTTGCCTTCTTGTGGGATTGGAGTAGAATCACTGCTTTGTGGTAATTGGGTCCATCTCTTGTCTCTCTGGATCAGCAGTTGTTTAGACTTATTGTCCTCTTTAAAAAATCTGGTTTATTTTATTTTTTTAGCTGTCAGCAGCGTGTTCTGTTAAATCTAACAAAATGTTTTCAAAATGTGTTTGATCTGTGTGACAAGTATACTGTTCTGTTTATTTTTAAAATTCCTAAAGTCCAAAAATATTTATATGCAGAATTTTCTGTCTTGAAAATACGAAAAGGCCACAAATTTGGTTAGTTACCACTGAGTTGTTCTAGTCTAAGCCTTTTTTGCTGCTTGTGTATCATTCTTTTTCAATGTATATATAATTATGGACTGCAAAAAAAAAAAAAGGCATTTATATGTCTAGTAGAAGGAATAAGCTTATTTATATTATAGTGTTAACAAAGTCTGATGTATTCAAGTGACTTACGTTATACCGCATGCAAACACACAAGTGTACATTCCATCTAAGAAGGGATGCCATGCTATTTGTTTGGAAGTGTCGTTAAAGCTGCTCTCTTTTCAGTAGAGCATGTGCCAGAAAGACTGGGAGGTGGGAATTGTTTCTTAGTCAATTTTTTTAAACGCAGATTGTTGCTGAAAAACAGAAAATGTTCTGGAAAACTAGAGTGCTTTCAGAACTGTGGGTTTTTCTAAAAAAGGGCAGCAAAGGGGCATAAATGCTCTTTCACCCAAAGGTAGTTTGCTGGAAAAGGTGACAGCACCAATAACAGAATCCCACGTGATTGAAAAGGGTGCAGTCCTAGCTGGACTCTGAAATGTAACACAGCTCACCATTGGTTACAACCTTGCGTTGATTTGTTTTGGTTTATTATATTTGGAGATTCGAAACACAAATTCTACCTTGCTCAGATTCCGTGAAATACAAATACATTTTAATAACGTGGCATCCCCATACTAAAACTACACCAGCCATGTATGAACATACAGTACCTAAATACTGTGTTGCAGTTGTGTTATGTGCATTAAGTGTGAATAACATTGTAGCACAGTTTCTTTTCACAGAACCTTAAATTTCCGTATCTTTTAAAAATGTTTGCTTTTCAGTATTTTGTATAGTAAATATAGATGGTTTTGACTAAATGCTTTATTTATTTAACAGCAAAAACTGTGCCAAGAGAACCCCCTGTTAATTAAAGTTTTACTAGTTCAGAAAGTATATTTCCTTCTTCTTGTTCTGGATTTCAGGGGCTAATTGCAATTGCTGTCAGTGCTTGCAGAACCCACTGATGAAAGAGCTTGCATTAAGATTTTTGGGAACAGGATCAGGCCGTAAGGTATGGACTGGGTATGCTTTGGTTTTAGCTTTAAACTATCAAGTTTCAAAGTTGTATTTCTTGTCCCCCCTATTCTGAAAACCTTTTTAAAAAGACAGATATATATTATTTTAAGGTGTTCAAAACTGTGGATGAATCACAATTTACAATAGATTAGTTTCTGGTTAAACAAAACATCTCACTTCCAAGAAAAAAAAATTCAGAGTTGAGTATATTATTACTATTTAAAAGTGAAATGGAGTGGCATGAAGTAATTTCAAATGAAAACTCCAGCCTTTTAACTTACTTTTTCTGTTTTTACATAAAGCTTTTCAGCAAAACTAAGATGATCCCAAAATTTGCACTATTATCTGAAAAAATTTAAACTGAAAAATTTTGTTCAGCTCTACCAGCTGCAATTTTTGGGAAGACAGGTTTTTGAAAAGAAGTATTGCTAACCTCTTCTCACAACTTCATGACCACCTAATACAAAGTAAACGAAGCTAAGGATGGCAAAGTAAAATCTCTCTCCTAGTGAAACCTCTGGCAAGACTGCCAGATTCCCACTGGCTTCAGGGTGCCTATAATTTCGTTCCAGGAATGTCGGCTTGAAGTCTACATAATGTGCAGACGGTGATTTCGGTATTTATTTTTTATGCATCTTACTGCTGATGGTTTTGTAGTAACTAATATTAAATGGAAATTTTACTATAAGAGATCAAGCTGGTAAATTAATTAAGATTAGCAGCAAATATGTGCTTTATAGTCCTTGGAGGTCATTGGAGGACCTCAAGGCACTTCCAAATGTTTTTGAAAAATCCACACGTCATTTAGTCACTGTTAGAAATTAAGACACAGTTCTGCCCTTGGATGGCGAAGTACGGGTTTTCCTGGCATATTGGCAGACCAGCCCCTTAAAGCCGTACCAAATTAAAAAGCCACATATATGACCTCTATAACTGCCTTCCTACTCTAGTCCTCATGAGCATAGAACAGCGAAGTACAGCTGGAGAAGTACCTTAAGGGTGTGTGTGTGAATACATGTATATACACACACGTGTGTGCATATACATATATATACATGTGTGTGTATACATATATATGTGTGTGTCCTCTGGCAGAAGTTAGTGAATGGCACAAGACGGATTCTGACAGAGGTGATCTTTTATAGAGGGATAAGTACTGTGTTTGCTCCACGGTCTACAAGTTGCCACACCAGTATACAGCTATGATGAATGCTTACTGTTCTCCATATGTCATTGTGTACCTCAATTATTGAATGACAGATTTCATTTGTATTCCAATTAACAGGAAAGTTAGGCCCCTTGGGGCCTAGATTATACTTGAGAAAAATTCATCATGCTAGAAAATTTGCAGAAACATTCACCATAATTTTTGCCTGGAGTATAGGCAAGAATGTTCATGTTTGGAAAAGTGTCAGCTAATCAAGTCTCACCTTTAATTACCTTGATGCAATTCATCAAGAACTGAAAATATGTTTTCAAACATGACTTATTCATGGTTTTGCTGGGAACCAAGTCATATTCAGCATCCTGTTAGTTGTCAGGCTTCTTTTTTATAAAACGTACCAAGCAGAAGCATGTTTGAAAATCCATGAAATAAAAATGGAACTTAATCTATTTTCTAAATAGCTTCTGGAAGAAGATTTCTCTTCTTTTCTAATGCACTTAGCAGCAAAACCAGCCGGAATTTATCGCATAATGATTTATTTTCTTTGCATATCTGATAGCTGTTCTGTTGATTTGACTTGGAAGGGGATGTTTTGGGATTTTTTAGGCTAATGGACTAAAAATGGACTAAAAGGAACAGACGTAGAAAAACAAGTAACTTTATATAGAAATTATTCAGTAGACATTGAACTACATCTTACATGAAGTTTGGCTTATAGTTATTAAATAATGCGGTTTTCAATGACACTTCTATATTTCTATATAATTCTAGAGAATTCAATTCTGCTGAGCTAAAATGATAGAAATCATATGGATGAGGTCTTCTAATTTCTTTGTTTTAAAATAGCAGGACTTAAGGGCTATTCAGATGGATTACTGTGAGGGTTAGAGCTGTGAAGAAAGATTGGCAAGGGAAGGATGGAAAGATTTGGGAAGTGTAGGGATAGCACCAAACTGTCCAACAGAGGGGCAGGAGGGGACAAGGCAAGAGGCAGGAAAATACTGTATGGAGAAGCTGTATTAATGTTACTTTTTTGAATCACTTATGGTACATTTATTGCTCATAAAACAGCAACAGTAGTTCATAGAATGCTTTTCACTGGGAAAGCTTGAAAGGCTTTCTAGAAGGGGTCAGTCTCCAGCGTGCAGCGGGAGGCGCAGGGAAGGAAAGCTGTGGATAATCACCACTAGGGCTGTGGCAGAGTAAAATATTATGCCCCGGCTTTCCAGGTCCCTGTCCAAGCTGAGGGAAATTTTTTCAGAAGTGGAGTTGTTTCTGCAGGTGTTTTCAATATTCTTCAGAACATGTTTTGAATAGTAGCATCAAGTTCTTTTTCTGTTTGGTTACAAACACACATAAGGTGGTCAAATGTTGCCCAAAGCTTCAATACCTGTCCTGATTTTTCCGAACACTAAGCACTAACTATGCCTTGGAAACCTACTGTCACAAAGTACAGTCTTTATATCCCAAGAAATGGCAGACTGGACCTATCGGTTGTCTTGTCAGCTTCTGGTCTGAGAGTAGGAAGTTCTAGAATTTTTGTAAGAATGTCGAAGACATAAGGGCCTTCATAAACTTGGCAATGGGCAAGCATTAACAATACCAGGCCTACTGGTAATGATGTGCACTGTGCTTTCTGCTTTTGACGGCATGCTTATGAAGTGGGGGTTGCGTCTTCCTTTGAGTGCCTAGTCCATATAGACAAAGCATCTTGTGATTACCACCAGCTATGAGACGTACTGTTTTGGTGAGCCTGTACTTTGTGGGTGAAGATAGGGGGTTCAGATCCTTCTGGTGCTGAGTGCTTATTCTTGCACTTAATCCTTCCCATTCCGGTTTCTTCACAAAGTATAGCACATTGAGGCTTTGTGAATATTCTAATAAAACACCTAACACACTGGGCCAAATTTGTCTTCAGCTTCTACAAATGGAAGCCAGAAGAGCCCCATGCATGTCTTGGAATTTGGACCTTCAAATGCAGTTTGCTATATGAGTCATCATTTGTTCTTGTACTAATTTCAGATATTTGACAAGCTCTTTTTATGGTTTACAAGTTTAAAAAGACAAATAAAACTTTGTAGATTAAAACGTTGTTTTGGAGGTTGTATTTTGTCTGTTCTCACTGGAGTTCTGTGAATGGTCTTTTTCTGTGGGCTTTAGCTTAAACCGACAAAGTGACTTTGGAGTGGGTGTTTATAGTTCCTCGCTTGCTTGTTCACAGGATAAGACTGTTGATAGATGAATAAAGTGCCACTTGAGGTTGTTAACAACCAGGACTAGTTCAGCTAAGATAAACACTGAAATGCTATGGCAATTAGCATTAAGGTCTCACATGGCCAGTGCTGATTTTTAAAGTTGTAGATATGGTGCTTTATAGATACCCATGGCCATGGGGTCTGGAGCTATTTATTCCATCCTTGCTCTGAGTGCTGTATGGACTCCCGTGCGGTGCGTGCCCAGGGCATCCTTGCATATTCAACATGCCTTTAGGAAGCGGGCGTATGAAAATTGCAACGTTTCAGTCCGAAGCAATTAACCCTCTCGCCCTGCAAGGAGGGGAGGGGAGGAAAAGCTCAATTAAAGAGACTCGGAGTTTCCAGTAAGTGCAAAAGTATGAAGGGAAGCAGAAAGCAGCACTGTGGGCCTCGCATTCCTCCTGTCTCTTTACAGCCTTCTCAGGGAATATTTTTTACTTTTGATGTCTATAATCTCAACTTCTTGCCATTTGCGTACACCATCTGTTAAGGCCGTAGCGCTCAATGGCTCTGCACATGGGTTTCAATGGAAACTTTGTGCAGCTTTTCTGGATCGGCAGATGTAAACAGAGGTACTTCAATTTACACTCGCTTGGGATCAGTACCCTAGGGCACTCACAGCTCGAGCTGATCAGGGACAGGTTTTTATAACAATTTTCCTGGTCTAATAAATGGATGCTAAATTCAATTAATTTAAAGATTACAATCTTGACAGCTTAGGAGTCTGAAGTATGGAGCCATTTTAGCTAGTGACTATGATTCAAAGGAGTAAGTCATAGTGTTTTCAGGAGCAGGGCAAGACTTTTGTACCTCAGTCTGCTAAAAGCATCATCACTGCAACAGCCTTCCTTATAACTGAATCATAAATTCAGCTTTCACAGGATACTATGCATCTGCTGATGTTTCTAACAATAGTTAATGAAGTTTATTTTACTTAGAGCTTTTGTTCATACAGATACTTCTCTTACTGCCCACAAATGTAAAGGAAATCCTTTGAACAGCAGACCTCACCGTGCGCATCCTGCGTGCCCTGCTACCCACATCCCCAAGGTTGAGCAGGACGGAGTCACTCCAAAGAAATGGTCAGAAACTTCTGCTTCCAGGTGCACAGGAGGTATGTTTGCTATGTCTGTAACCCTGACAGAGCAAATTGAGGAGTCAGAGTGATTCTGAGGCAAGTAACGCTGCTTTTTCCTCAAGAGAGGCAGCAATGTCTCGTACTGCCTAATCACTCCCCTCAACGCCAGTACACTGGGTTTCTGCAGATGCTTTGGGACACCGGACAAGTGAATGCTTGTCCTCAGTAAGGCCTTAGATTCCAAAATGCTCTTCCATCCTTTTAGTCGGTGATAGGGAACGTTTGGAAAGATGTCACCGTGAAAACTTGAACACGACAATTTTTTGCTATTGACTCTCTGCTGTGCCCTTTCATGGGTTTAAAATCCACTTATCTGAAAGTGTGCAGTTACATTTTGTCCTTTTTCATCGTTTAAATGCATCTTCTTGATCTGAAGAAATAAAAGCAATTTAAAAAATTAGAGATTTTGTTTTCATATGTGCTGCCAAGTCTGATACTGCAAAGTAACTGCTGAATTGGCACAAGCAGTTTGAGAGAGCCGGCAGATTTAGGAAGGGCGAAGATAAACCTTATTATGTTTCTTTGCCAAAGGAGAAAAGAAACGATATTGACTTAAATGTGGGAAATTTAAAAGGGGCCATATGTTCTCACTTTGTGCTTTGTTTCTAATAGATAGACAGAAATCTTTGAAGTGTGGATTGGCACAGTAGGGTGCATGCTTCTGTAGAGAAAAGATGCTAAATGGGGAGGATGTGAGGGGGCACATGAAACTCTATTAGCCATGCAACAGCAAAGAGAGAAAGGCAAATCCAATGATAATGTACATCTGTTTCAGGGAATTTATAAGCTTTGAACATTTTTTATGTGCAGATAAGTGGATCCTTTTCTTACCATAACTTAGAACTTCAAAGCAGATTGTGTGGATAATGCAAATTGCTGAAATATGAGATTTTCCTACAAAGAGGTTTCCAAAAAAGAAAAAAAAAAAAGAATTAAGGCTAATTGATGCCACAGTCTTTTATGTACAGTGTAAAAACTCTACAAAAATTGATTTTTATGAACTAAGAAATTGATGAAAAAATACTGCAGTCTGCTGTTTGCATTCAGGGACTGTAGTTTGAGGTTCTGCGAATTAAACATTTGTCTCCCATATCACTACAGCAATATTGTAACGTAAATTAAGATATGTAGCCAAGCTGTAATTGTATCAAAGTCTGCCATGTCGTAGGAATGTAAAACTCACGAGCGTGGCATGATACACAGCACCTGACATTAATGTCGCTGTCAAGGTAGTGAAGCTGGAATTTCTAGGCTATGAGAAAAAATGATTATATGGGACAAAAACTACTGGGGGGGGAGGCAGGAGGCAGAGGATACCGATATGGTGAATCTTGGGAGTAGATGAATGTGTAACTTCTGAACTGCTCAGAAAAATTAGTTGCTCTCTGAACTGGGGGGTGAGGGCCGGGCTTGGGGATGCCGGCTGCCTTCCAGCTGGGAGGTATCTCCCAGCCGAAAGTGCCAGGCGATGACACCCTGTGTGAGAAATGACACGAGAGAAGGGACTTCCAAGACTCTCGCTTACTGCACGTACTGCAGAGGTGCATTCCCTTCCTCTCTTGCCAGCCTCAGACTATAAAGCCGGCTCTGTGTTTCTCCCTGCCCCGTAACTGCTGGGCACCGGGGTGCTGGGGCTTATCTTGATGCTAAACGCAGAGGCAACCGAAAGTGGGAGCTCACGCCTCATTGCCGAGTCTTTCCTCAAGTGTGGCTTCCACTGCCAAGCTTGGCGTCTTCACTAGATGTTTCTCTCCTGCGCCTCGGTCTGAACAGACCGTCACGACCTCAGTCCTGGATGGTTTTTTTTTATTCCTAAATCCTTGCACAAGCTTGGTCACCCTCTGTCATGGCGGGAGATCTGGGGAAAGTGCCAGGCCTCGATATCCTGGAATAAGCTATATTCCATTCATGCTTTTGCAATGTGTTTTCATGTTCGGGGCTTGTTCTTCTGCCCCCAGCCTGCCTCAGCTGGGGTGGCCCCCGCGGAACCTTCCGGAAAGGCGCCTGCAGGCGCCTTTCCGGAAGGTTCCGCGGGGGCCACCCCAGCTGAGGCAGGAAGCGGCAGCTGCTGCCACCACAGCCCCTGGGCAGCACCAGCTGTGCCCCCTCGCCTCACGATGGTGGTGACCCCAAGTGCCTCCCCCTCACCCTGACAGGTATGATTGCCCTCAAAAGGGTGGACATTTTGGGGATTTTCTTGGTATTTTGGCTCTGGAGATGAGATGAGTGTTGTGAGGCTGCGGGATCCGTCCCTGTGTGGTGGCGTCTTCCTAACCCCAATTGAACAAAACTCCTGGGAGGTAGCGAAACAATTTACCTCATGATTTGGGCCAAAACTCACTGTTTTAGGCAATCAGCAAGGGCCCTGCCTTTTAGACACCTTTATCAGATGCTGTGTGGGTTAATTAATCAGGCAAGAGGCTGGCCTCCAGCAGCAATGGCGGCCTCCAGCAGCAATGGCAGCCCCCCTCCGCCATCTTCCCAGGGCTGACGGAGGCCCTCTCCCTGTGCCTCTCCATCTCTCTGGGCTCGCAGTTCATCGGTAAGCCGAGGCTGCGCTAGCAGAGGCTTAAACTTGAGGCAATGTCGCCTCATCTATTTACAATCGTACCCCAACAGCAGGGAAAGGGCAGTGATGTTGAAAAGAACAGCTGTATGCCATCAGACTAAAGATAGAAACATGAGGCATGCGGGCTAATTAAGTTCCCAAGTGGCAGTGTACAGAGTGTACAGACCAAACAGAACAGTGCCTTCTGCTTGTTTTGATCAACTCTGTTTCTATCACTTTGATAAAAACAACAGCCTGATTTGTGGCTCCCTGTGGCTGCCAGGGGATCCCTCACACCCCGCGCTCTCAGGGGCGGATGCCGCCCTCATGGCACGCGGCACAGCCCTGACACGGAGCCCTTTCATAGCTAGGGAGTGACTGTGGCTTCTGTTGTCTGCAAGAGGGGCCAGTCGGAAGCACTGAGTGTCAACAAAAAAAAAAAGCGTGAAAAATATTCAGTATTTTTGAATTTACTTTCCTGCATTTTTTTTCCAGACAGCTAGAATATTAGATACTTTCACCCTAAATAGGGTGAAGTGGGCATGCTCTGACCAGCTCAACACAATGGTCTGGACTTAAGTTTTTTTTATTTCCCCTTTTCTGATGTCTTCCAGTCATTTTTTTTTTTTTTTTTTTTCCTTCAGGGGCCCCAGCTGCCTCTTTGTTAGGGCAATAAGCTTGCTTCCTAGCCGGTTTGTAGCTCTGGCAACTTTTGATGTAGACTGCATGTGAGCCAGAACCCCCTTCTTTTTCAGAGTTCTGAGTAGAAAATTAACCTTAAGGACAAACACGAAGAAAAAAATTAATCTGAAAACAATCTTCCATGGGGAAAATGAATTTGTGATGTTTCTAAGTCTCATACTCCAACCGGAAGCAGAAGGGACACTTTGGGGCAGTAAACCCATGAACTGCTCTAGCAAGTTCAAGAGAGAAGGGCTTGGCTCAACTGTAGTTCTGCAGCAGGTTATAAATTGTAAAGCTGAAGGGCTGTGACAGGTTTGAATTCTTTGCCTGTAATGATGCTCAGATAGAGACTGAAAGGTGAAAATGCTCAGTGTGAAGAGATGCCCTTTCTTTCTTCTAAGTGTAATAGTCAGCAATAGTTTGCATCGCTAAGCTGCTTCAATTAGAAGCATAGGGCTGACTTCAAGTTTTCTTTCATTCCAGCACTGCTTCCAGTGAACTCTGAAATTTAAATTAACTTTATTGTAATTCCAGACTTAATCTCTCGGCTAAAACCTTGAGTTTTCAGAAGGTAGTATCATTGGTGGCTGCTTGATTCCTGATCACCTGTAATTAAGTTATGATGAGATATACACACACTTTTTTTTATTGTGACCTTTCTTTCTGAAGTGTTCCTGGTTTAATCTTTTAGCAGTCACATTTTTCATTCTTTGAGATCTAAGTGCTCAGCCCGCCCTTGTTTAATGCTGCAATCTACAATAATGGACTCCTTGAGGGAATTACGAATCAACAAAGCTACATCTTCATGCACAGGAGACCTGACGTCCTGTAAGCTGTCAGGCCTCACTGTATCATACAGAACATATTGCCACGGCTGCTGTGCTGTTGATGAATCAAATAAAATGACTGCTATTCTTTACAGTAAGAGCCTAAATTGCTCATGTATTTTATCATGACTGTGTTTCATATCTCTACTGATAGAGTCTTAGACCCAGTTAAGTCCTTAATCATTTTGTTTGATATAGTAGTACTTCAATTAGCAGTAAGAGTGTCAGCTGTAATTTGCTGTATTGGCCACTTGCAGTAGATTGATCCTCCCCCCTGCCTTCCTTTTTCACTGATTGCTGACGGAGTTTACACATCTAGTTCCTACTTCTGAGCTTCTCAGGTAAGGAGACTAGTCTGTAGATGATATTTTTAGATGAGGGCCTTATTGGTTACAAGTGTGATAGGTTTTCTCCCTTAGCTGCAACAATAACTGCAATTGGGGAAAGATAAATGAGAGTCTGACATTACAGGGGTACTATGTACTACAGTTGTAGGGCTAAGCAAAATATATAACATACCCCTTGTTTTCTAGAGGGTTTCAGAGATGTTGCGAATATTTGACAGAAGTGTGCAGGTTACTGCTGTGTAATGCTCGTTATCTGCCACTGCAGAAGAAACGGACCAGTTTCCTTAACCAGGGTTTACAGCTACATGAGATCAGTTAATTAGGCTAGTAATGAACTGGTTTATTTATGAAATTTCCAGAGATCATGGTCCCTGACAAAGATCCCAAATCTGCACTAAATAAATATTACCAAAACAGGCAATGCTAGCAGGTAGGTAGTTTAGCATGACAGTTTTGACAGCAGCCAGTGCTGCACGTGTTTAAGGGATGGGATGAAAAACTCAGCGTTGAAGTTACTTCCCAAGGCTTGTCAGCAGTCACAGCTTGTCTTGAAGCCTGCAGCAAACAGGTGACCCTGTCCTTTCCGAAACTCCCAGCTCCTTGTGCTGGGTGATGGTCTGATGATGGCTATCACTATTATAATTCTGATGATTCTTTTTGCCCTTAGTGACTGCACAGTATTTACTCTTCTGCTTTTGTTCGTATTTTAGTCTCCTAGAAGGAGGTGGGATTTCAGGGAGGCAAAGGGTATTGCTCTTTCTCTTGGGGAGCTACCACGTGCGCTCAAGCAAGATGCTGGGGTGTCAGAGAGTCCTGGCAGGGCTGTGAGGAGGCTGTGAGGAGTGCAGGAGCAGCAGAAGCTGCAGCCTAGCCTCAGGGGGCTGCAGACCCTGTTGGCTGCAGCTCAGAAAGTCCTGGGGCTGGCTGAAACTGTGCCTGGAAATAAGGTCCATTCAGACTGGGCAAGTCCCCTAGCCTGAATGCACTGATGCTGGTAGAGAAGTGTACTGCTGCTGCTACAGACAAAGGCGTAGTTTGTGTCAGGCACCTTAAACTGGCATAACTGCTGTTTGAGAATTTAATCGGCTTCCTTTACCTTTCCCTCTCTAGTCTGCTGCTACGCAGCTTGTACAAAACAAAAAAGGGCTTTTTGCAGCTGAGTTGGTTCTGACAACTATTTCTTTAAGAATAGGCTAATGCTTAATGAGAAAATTTATGGTGATTTGTGACGTGACCAGACCTTATTTTGGGCTCAAGAAAAAAGGAAGATAACTATGGCCTATAGATGGTGTACTTTTCAGTGTTTGGCCTGGGGAACAAAGGGAGCAACGCAGGATTTCACTTGGCTAATCCTTATGCCCCCAACAATTCTCTTCAACAATATCCGATAGGTAACCTGAAAAAGGTGCTGTAGTACGGTGTTTGGGTGCTAGCAGCAAGGGGGGCTGAAAGGAAGTGAATGTGATGCTACTAAGCAGTTCTCAGTGCGCTGAATGCACAGCAGAGCACTAAAGTGTTGTAATATTTCTATTGCTGTAAGTGATATAAATAACATTGTGAACACTTTTCTGTTAAACGTTTTAATGCTGGCAGGCTTGGCCAGCTCATAACAATAGCAAAACCAGAAAGATTTACATGCGTTTTAGAGATCAACAGACAGTCCTCTAAGGTAGACTGAGTCAGTGCTTTGACAAGGAGGGAATCTTGCTGGAATAATGTTGAAAGCAGAGAGCAGAATAACAATGAGTGTCAGGAGCACTGAGTCTACAGAGGAGTTGAATGCAGAGGGCAACAGTGACAGACTGAACTCCAAAAGGCAGAAATAAAAAGGTTAAGTCACACACACCGCTTCATACAGTCAGAAGGTGCTGCAGAAACCTGCCAAATCTGTCAACCCCCCCATCCCCCATACTAACAATGGTATTTTTAGGCAATGTCATTCTCCTCAAAATCCGCATTAATTCATGAGTTGTTTGGGTTTTTTTTCCTGACGCTCAAAATACCTACCAGAAAACCTCTTCCATTCTCCAGCAAGTGCCTGTCAGCCAAGGGGAAAGGACTGATGCTCTGAGGCCTCCAGTTTCAAACCTGGCGTATTTCAAGAGCCACCTCTGAAAACTCAGTGCTCTTTGATCAGAGGCATCCATTTTATTTGGTTGGCTCTAGCAACCCAGATAACTGTCCAGACAATTTTTCCTATTTAGTTGTTATAAGGTCTAGCCTACGCTACAAAAAGATGTATTTTTAAGCACATTTTGTCTCTCTCTCTCTCTTTTTTTTTTTTTAATCTAATGGGTATTTTGTTTGTATAGGCACAAAGAACACAATATAACCTAATGCTGAACTGTCTTTTAGCCTTGGTACCTACAAACTTGCTTGTTCTGCTACTCAGTAGTGGTAGCAAAGGCAGAAACTGTAGCATAAAATGGGCTCGGGTGTTTGTTTTATTTTGTCATGTGTTTAATTTTTTTATTTAAGAGACATAAACTACCTTTCAGATTTCTTCAGTGTTATAAGGTCCATTGACAGTCTACAGGTTTGGATTTTTGCAAGAAACCAGAAGAGGTTATTTGGATTGGCCTGTGTGAGTAATTTGCTCTTTAATCTTGGTCCATTTCTTAGCTTGGTTTCTGCATCTTTCAAAGTAAGCTGCAAACCATATCCATTAGTGAAGAAGGGCTTTCTCAAAACCTAGGCTTAATAAAAGGTTTATTTGGTACAAGCTTAACTGGATAATGGTTGTTTGCTGTTTAATGAAGATAGGCTAACAAGGATTTTCTCTTGGCTCCCTGAAAACTTTGAACCAGATGAGATGGTATGTTGTGAGCTAAGCTACTTGGGTTTCATTCACACACAATCACATCTGAGTTTTTGCAGAAACATCTTCAAAACCCCACTCATTTACCTCTTTCAGAGAGAGGCATCAACATAATTTATGCCAAACTTAATTTTCTAGGTCAGTTAAAACTTCATAGGTTTGAATAAAATAAGGTAAGGTAGACAAGATTTAGCTATTAAACCTCCCTGTACCAATGCTTAGTTGTCTGACAGAATTAGCATCACCTCGACTCCACTGGGTAATAAGAACAAGCCAACAGCCATATAGGTGCCACCTGGGCAGGAGAGTAATAGAGGGCCCTGGGGAAGCTTCTGTGGTAATGGAGGGCAGTTACAGGATTGGACACACAAAACCCCATCCAATCTCCCAGTAAAATCAAATGGCATCTTTCCTTCAACTCTCTCGGAAGCTGGATCAGGCCTCCCATAAATTGTAATGAATAGTTATATTAATCCACTGCTACGTAGCTGGGAAAATCCTGCATTCCCTTCACTGAGATGACGGTGCAAGGCTAAATCACCATGGATATTCAATTGCATTCTGGCTCATGTAGCAGTAAGAGCATTACCAGGCAGCATTTTATCTAAGACGAGTGCTCTCTACAGTACTCACAACAAATCTCAATTTACTGAAACTCCAGTGATTAAATGTTTTACAGACCCCCGCAACATCAGAAGATTCTGTGAAATAGGCATGGCTGCTTTCAATATGATCTCATGGGGATCTGATTACCATTTTGGCTCTCTTCTTGCAGTTATTCAGATGGACCTTCAAGGAAATGTAACCCATTCACTTTCAGACTTTCTTGGTATGCAAAACACTTGCTCAAGGGTAAAAGCCTTGAGTACAAAACCTGTAACACTGTAGCCAAATAGTCAAACCGATCATATCTGTCCTGGTCTTTAAGTACAATACAGCAAGAAATGAGGTAAAGTATCTATATATGTTGTTTTGGAAAATTCCAGGCCCTAAACTGAAAATAAAAGGTCGTTCTACAGCAGAAAGTCTGGGCTAAATACATTCCTGCTGAATCAGTTGTGGGAAATGTTTGACATATGTTCTTGTGTTGGCACCAATTATTGATAAAATCCTGTTTGAAAGGAGTAGCCGACACCACAGTATGTGCAGAGTCTACTCACATCCAGTTGCTTAAAATGTAGTTCCTGCAGATTAACAGTGTGACCAAAGTTTTCATTCCCCTCCTTTTTGAGCAGGCACATTACAAATGCACATCAAAGAAAATGAGCTCTATTCTGACTTACAGTCTAGGCATGTTCCTGACAAACCACATCTGATGAAGAGTCTTAAAGAAATAGCACAAGCAACACTGCCGGCAGCAAAACAACAAAAGGGCTGGCCCATTCCACCAATGAAGGGAGGCTGGTTAATCAAAGGATTTTGTACCAGGAAGAAGAACCGTGCACTTTACATTGAAGCAATGCAGTCAAATAATACATATGCAATGACCTAGCTAGGCAGCATTCTAACAAATCACATTTAATTACATATCCTTTCCTCTCATGATATTCTTCTCAGTTTCACCGCAGTCTGGGAAATCAATAACAAATGTTCATTTTGAATGTCTCTATTCTCTAGCCTTGGACTAATTATGCACATTCCTACTGTCCTTATAAGGACAGGGTAGCTCTTCACTTCAAACAATGAAAGAAAACATGCAAAGAAAACCTCCCTTGATAATATTCAAAACAATAGGAACATCAACTATGAACTAAATCAATTCTTTCATATTGTGGTGTGCAGCATGTTCTGATAAGGTATGACAGGCCTCGACCCAGGGTTATTGGCACTTTTCGTGTCTGTTATGGTGCTGAGCACCATCATCTTTGATTTCATGACCAGAGTGAGTTGCCGAGTCAGGCATCTGCATAGAAATTGGGACTGTGCTGTTTTATTGCTGGCTATTTGCTACCAAATATTTGGCCAAACCAAATAACACCTCTCACTGCATAATTTCTTCATCTGCAGCGTAGGAATGACCATGCTTTTCTCAATTCCTTTCAGTGACCTGTGGATGAAAAACACAGAACATGCACTATATTATCAGTATGAGTGAGGTAATGCTAGGGGTCATGACACCTGGAGTGTGTAAAAGTCATGGGTGTGAAAAAAATATGCTCTTTAAATAAAGTGTGGGTGTTCCTTCAAGCCACTGTAGTTTAGGCACTGGGGCCCATATTTAACAGACTACAATGAAATGTGCTTGGTTTTTTACCGGGAACAAAATGTTTATACAAGTTTAGTGAAAATGGCAAAGATTTTCACATATTCATGGGGAAAGCAGCAGTATTTCTTTAAGGGAAAAAAGAGCAAACTACAAGTTCCCCTGGTCTTGGCAAATCATGAGGCGTTTTTCATTTTGTAACATCAAAGTCGGCTCCTCTTCTTTGATGTCTTCACATGCTGTTTAAGGTAAAGCATGAATGAAGAAATGTCAATCTGCAAGGTGTCCATGTAGTTTATGCTGAACACTGAAGAGGACTTGTAGATAAAAGGCAAACACAAGGTTTGATAATGAATGTCCAACAAGGAGGTGTGCATATCTAAAAGGAAACACTCAGCTGGAGAACAGCTCTGCAAACCTTAAAACTCCGCTTAGCCCAAGTTTAAGAGATTAAGAAAAAGTGGATTTTTTTAAAAATGAAAATTAGGAATTCTGTAAAAAACCTTGTTGTTTATAAGAAATGAGTGTTCTTTCAATGGTTTTACTTAACAATCATAAATGTGCCACCTACTGTGCTTAATTTGACAGTGTGTAATTTTGAAAAGATACAGAGTTAATACTGGGAAAAGTATAAACCAGCACAGTATATTGCTTTGTGGTGTCTAGTGTCTCAATGCTGGCAAAAGTCGTACGCTGAATTAAACAAAGGAAAGTGTAAATTATTTAAATCAGTTTGTACCTGGGATCTAGAGACTGTAATGGAGTGTTAGTCACTTGGAGGGGCTAAGCAGTTTTGGGATGAAGGGGAAGGTACTTTCTGGACCCAAACCCCATATTTTTCAGTCACAGAACATCTAGTGACCTCACTAGAAACTTAGCTGTAGAAGAGGGTGTTACTACTGTATCATCATGCTGCTTGCACTGAATTTATGTTTCCTATTCGTTATTCCTGAAGCTGGTGAAAAGGTTGGTTTGATGAAGCGTGTGTGCGTTGCTTGATTTACTCACAGAGCAAGTGCACCGGGCATGCTGCCCTGGAAAAGGAAGCACCCACGGGGACTGCGATGGGAGCTTGGGCTCTGCGCCAGTCAGTCTTTTTCTTTGCTGAGACATCTCTGCAGGGTTTGAGTCTGAAATATATCAATGCCTGAATATTACCATCTGTCTACTAGAAACTGGACTGTGACTGCATAATAGTTTTGATTAATTAACAGGCCATAAAAGCCCTGCAATGGGTGCCTGTTGTGGCGGGGTGTATCTGAATAAGTAATGCATAAAGGTGAGTTTCCAGACGCAGTCAGGCTCCCTTTGTGTGTATTAACCTGTATGACACTAAAATGACTCTTGTCCGTTAGGATCAGAAATATTTGTCAGAAAATAGAGATGACTGGATGTTTGATGTGTGATAGCTGAGGAATGGATAGCCACAGGAATCCAGGGAAACAGGAGATAAAAATCCATGGCTTTGGTCAAGGCACTTAAATTCTTACCAGTCTTTTCTTCTGTTCGTTGGGAATAATTATAAGAAGATAATATTTATTAGCACTTTGAAGATGGAGAAGAGACAAGCATAAACATGGAGTGACTTTTTCTGTTTAAGGAAACATAGCATTCAGAGCTGCCCAAAACTCCCTGGAAATTTTGCATCCTTGGGATGCTAACTCGTAAAAGAAAAATGTAGGTTATAATGCATGGGAACACGGGTGCCTTATTTGTTTTCATTCTTACATGTGAGACATCTTGTGAGAAGATAGCAATATTAGAAGAGAGGTTGCCTACATTTTCTCTGGAAAGCTATCTGTAACTCTTAAGAATCATCTCTTGTATTTCTTGAATTTTTCTCCCTCTCTACTCTATTTTAACAAAATAATGTGCAGAGACAAAAAATAAAATCTGGATAAAAGAGGACCTTTTCTTTCATCCAGATATCCCTGCCAGACTCAGGCTTTTTTGGCTGAAGAGAATTAGGTGTGGAAGAGGCTCAGGGAAAGTCCAATGTCAACAGCCTGAAATATTTTTTCTCAGTTAAGGTGGGACAGAAGTGAACAGAGATTATCTGATTGTAAGTAGTGTGAGCTGCCTATAATACATGCTAATTTATAGATACACAGGTATATGAAAGTGAGATCTGGCATAATTTTAAGACTGAGCTGTTATCTCTAGACTTGGATTTTTTTTAGTTTTATCATCAACCTGTGGATTTCACATCCATTAAAGAAATGCCTTGGAAAATTCAAGAATGGGGAAGCTTGCCTGGGGATGGTGTGCAACTGCAGTACCCTTTGGAGAGCTCTTGGAAAAAATCCTACTGAATGCCATTGCGCACAGTTAGAGCTTCACCGAGCTCTCCTCTTCCAAAGCTCCAGGACCTTGTTTTGGGGTTTGAACAGATCATGGGAACAAGAAAGAAGATCCTTGTGTAACAGTGGCTATGGGAGCAGAACTAAAACTGACCGTTGTATAGGAACAGAAAGACAGAGAGTGGCTTCTTTATTCTTGCATCAAGCTCTCTCCCAAAGTTCAGTAATCAAATCTTGTGCTTTCAGGTTTACTTGCAGCTGCACAGTGGAAGAAATGCTCTTGTAGTAATCTGACTCATTAGGCCAAGCAGACTACGTATAACAATAGGAGCAGCTGAAATAACGTGTCTTGAGCTAAGCTGGCGTGCAACATCTGAGATCTTTCTCCTTAAGTCTAAAAGAAATGGCTGAGGTCACTTGTTACCATTCAAAATCTAGGCTTAATTTGAAGTGCAATTGGCTTGGACAGTTCTAAAACAGAAGACCAATGTGTTAGAAAAGAGACAAAAATATTCCCAAGACATTGTCAAGGTCTTCAGACATATTTCTTGTGTAGTAAGGGGATCCACATACCCTCAAGTTCACTTTAGCTACCTCTGGTGCAGGTAGCAGGGAAGCTGTCACAGAGTAGAATTTAGCCCAGCCTGTAAAACCTATCTGGGCTGCTGAGCATACTCAAGTCTATGCTGTCATAAAAGCACTCAGCCATATTCAGGCTCAGGTAAGGACAGTTTGGTAGTCTGAATGCAGCCATCACACCTCTCATGGCATTGTAAGTATTTTCTTCACTGTGAGCCACGCTAAATTGCTGATGGATTTGATCCGCTATTCACAGAAGCTCTGGTTCCAGCAGACAACAGCATCAACCTTAATATTGCACTTACAGGAGTGAATTTTTAATTCTTTTTTTTTTTTATTGAAAGAATTGAAGTCACATATAACTCTGGTCTGAAACTGACACCATTTTGTCTCAAGTATCTTTTAAATTAAGTCCCAATCTTATACAGTCTTTGCCTTTGTGGTCAAACTGTTACAAAGAGATGTCCACATTCACTTTATTTGGCTGGTAGGTATCCAAATATTTGCTGGGAAATATAACTTTTGAGAAGAGAGATTAGCTTTCAAGCTCTGAGTCTTTTAAATGTCATCTTTGTGAAAACTACTGACAGTCAGCAGGTGAAGAGTTAGTATTGTCTGACAAGGATAGTCATGGGGAGCAACTTCAAAATGCAACACAGAAGAAATTCAGGACTCTCAAAAGACTTTGGAAGCAAGAAAGTTTTACCCCTCAGCACTTGAGCTAAAGGAACTGTATTTGTTCTAGGAGGCTTAATCACCTTGTTTTGTTGTGATCCTCTCTCAGTTCAATTTCTCCAGACACAGGGAATTGAAATAGGGCTGGCAGGTAACGGGTGATCTTGGCATTTGAATCTTGAAAAGACAGAAGAACCAGTGGATTAATTTGTTCAAAGTATATTCTCGCTCTCGGGCTGTTGGACTGCAGTATTATTCAACGGGGTGCCACGCTGCTTCAGCTTACAGCAATGATGATGACTTTTTTTTATCGTGTGTACTATAGTTGGGCCTAAAAGCCCTATTCAGCTTCACTTGTGCGAGGCACTTCATACAAGTCTCATGCAAAGATAATCCCTGCTTAGTAGAACAGATCTGTTACAGATCACTTTTCTGTCGTACTCTAGCTCTGAAATTCAGGGCTGTTGTCACAGGAAGGCAGATGTGTCTGAGCAATAGAAATAGAAAGGTGAGCTCTCAAATGGATCTTTTACATTTTCTGACAAATGAGATGCTGAACACTAGAAGGTGTGTGACAACCAAAGCCTTGCCCCGCCTTGTGAAACTTTAAAATCTGTTTAATCCCTTTTATAGCAATATTATTTTTTTAGCCTTAAGAGCTTTGACCTGTTTTGTCCCTCCCTAGAGAACAGCTATGGCTTTGTTCTGTCCCTCCTCTTGTTCCTTCTGCCTGCTTCACACCCTTCTGTCTTTATATCTCCTTCTTTATTCAGTACAGTGCCATGTGTTGTGCTTCCTGAACCTGCAACTTTCCTGCATGCTCAAAAGCATGCCTGTTCACTGAGTGTAAAAACACTTGTCCTCTTTGCCAGTTCCCTGAAAACCTGCTGCAACTGCAACGCAATCAGCTCCTGGGGAACACTCTGAACGGGAAGCAGGTCCTGGCTCACCCGCTGCACCTTGTCTCCAAATGGTTTGCTGCTCTGCTTGGACTGTAAGGCTCCTCGGATCCACCGCTCTCATATGGTGCAGAAAACTCTGACGGCACTTAACAAGCAATGACTGGTAACAATAAGAAGAGTCTTCAAAGAGTTATATTTACATGTAAAAAGACACAGAGACATTTATGTATACCAGATGGCCCAAGCAGGTGGGTATTATAATGTAGCTATGGCTTACTGCAATGCCAGAAGAGGAGAGTGCATGTTATTACTGAAGCAGCACCTCAGGGTCCTAACCCGCACTGTGCTATGACTCCTGTTTCACTGGCACTGTACAAATGTGTCATGTCAATCACTGACATGAAGAGATCACAATCTAAACAGACAAGATAATTACAGAGTGCAGTGGATGTAGAAAGACTTTCAAGGGCTCTGCAGCCTGTCAGAGGCAGAGCTGGGACTCCAGCTCAAGGCATCTTAGTACAAACTGAGCCTCTTAGTCATCAGTCCTTGCTGCTGTTGGCTAAATTGGCTGGGGTTTTTATTTGCCCTGGATCCCCTAGTCTGCAAGCCCTAGCCTCTTCTGTAAGCAAAGGGACCATTAGGAGCCAAGCACCTTAATCTTTTAAAGGCTCTTTAGCATTACTTATGAAGATCCTTTTCATGAAAAAAAAAAAAAAAAGATCTTCAAAAGAGCCTGATTTGGGGCAGCAGTGAATGTACAAGACACTGGTTTTATGTCATGCAGCCAGGTGGAGCTGCAAGCTTTTTGACACCCTTTGCATCAAGAAATGGACTGAGACCATTAGATGCTGTGGATTGTACTATTGCTCAGAGACCATTCAAACCCTAGCTGTGGCATTCAGTGAGTATCCTAATCCCGAAGCACACCAGAAATTTCAGACGGCATCTGAATGCCTCTGAGTTTACTCAGTTGTGTGTAACTGAAATACAAAATGAACTCTGGAGAGGATCCTGTGAAAAACAGCACAGTGAGGGCAGAGTCTGTTGTGTAGAAGTTCCGTGAGCCCATAGAGAAATGTGCTGCATTACGCAAGAGCTTCTGGAAAGGGAAATCCTGCCCCTAACCTGCTGCAGTTCAATGAGCTGTCAAAAACCATGTGCACATCAATACTTTGATTTTCCAAAAACCTTTTTCAATGTTCCACACAAAAGGTTATTGAAGAAACTACATTGCCAAAATGTTGGTGCACATGTTATTCTGTTGAAAACTGGTTAAAAGGCAGGAAATAAAGGGTTGGTCTTAAAGGTTACTTCTCCATTGCTGGAGACAGAATGCTAGTTTAGATGCACCACCAGCCTAATACAGTATTTCTTATGCTCCTGAATTAGCTGCAGTCTCTTTTCCAGGGTAAGTTTGTGAAGTGACCATATGAATGTCTTCTGTGTTACCTGGAAGCAACTGGGAGTATTCTGCTCTCTGTATTCAGTCAGGAGTGATTTGCAAAGGAGAGGTTATGTACATTATGTAGAACTAGAAAGAGTCAACTTTGGGCCATCCTTGTTAGCCTAACTTAGAAACTTCTGAAGTTAGCCGTAAGTTCCAGCCCTGTTGGATCTGGATGTTGCTGTCTTGATCTTGGAGCACCTGGCAGCTAATTTACTTACAGAGAGACAGTCTGTCTTCCCTGTTTCTGAATTTTGGTTTAAAACTGCATTAGACTGTGTAGCTTTTTAGCATTGTATTCATTGTATGCCGTACTGCAGAAATAATGGGCAAATGAGCTGTTGGAGACCCAAAAGGGATGATTGTAATTTTCAGTTTATTATGAGGAGAAAATACATCTGGAGTGATCAAAGGTAAAAGCTCTGCCCTCCGGAGCAAAAGCAGCCCCTGTGACGAGCAGGCATATTGTGGCACACCTGGAGGTTAGCCATGGGTCAGATGTCTGAGTCTTATTTTTTAAAATTTCCATTTAGAGGAGGGGAGTAAAAATGAGAACAGAGCCAAAGGAGGGGCAGGAGCTGAAAGGAAACAGAGTAGTGATTAAAACAGACCGAAGGATTCTATCCCCAGCTGGCGCAGCTTTGCTGCTGGGTCTCACATGCTGCCACAAGTTTTCAAAACCAACAACAACCTTGTCTCACTACAGAGGGAATAAAACAAACTTTAGCTCCTGCTCAGTCTCTCTCTTGGAATAAGAATTCTCAGTGTCAGTCAAGCTGGGATTTTTTTGACGGAAGCAAGGTTTTTCCAACATGTGATGGAAGAGAGGGAGAGTAATGTAGAATCAGCTTCCTTGTACTCTGAGGCACTGGGAACTGTGTTTTTAAGTATGTTAGCCTCCCAAAATGGGAGCCTGGGGGACAAGCAGAGCAGGAGCACACAGTTCTGTTATACCGAGGCAGCTGGAACTGTAAATAAAAAGTATTACTTTAAGTAACCTTGAGCCCAAACTCAATATTTGATATCACATTGTGTCATGAATAAAGAGAATAATACCCTAAATAACCTGAACAGAAGAATGGGACATCCAGAGCTGTGACTAGAGGTCTCTGAAATTATAGGAGACCACTGAATTAAAGAATTGAAGTTACAGAAAGTATTTGCTATCACAGAATGCCAGTGAACACAAAGACAAGGAGAAGACAGCCTTTATCTGTGAGAATTAGAGGTCTTTGTGCTCTTGCTCTATTTAACAGTTCTTAGGTAAATTCAAGTGGAGGAGGCGTTCTGTAAGCCCTTTAGTACAAAAACAGGATAATACTACATTCCTTGTAAAAGATGCATGTGAATGTAATTTTAAGCACCTTCAGGTCCAGGAGAGAAAAAGCTGCAATAGTGGAGAAGTGTGATGGAATTAGAAAATATCTGCTTAGGATGATGAACCTTTAAGAGAATTGTCTTTTCCAATGGCTTCATACCTTAAGGTGTATACAAACCAGGCACCTGAGGTACGTTCTGGGCTGTGATGGGGTAGGAGTCCAGAAGGTAGACAGCTTTGTATGGGCCTCAGCTCTAATCAAAAAGGTGCTGTCAAGGAAGTTTTGGGTTAGCAGGATGGACTGCAATGCTGCATAGACTCTGTGCTGTGTTGGAGTCTGCGTAACTCCAATTTACCATGTTCTGCTGTTCTGTGGAGGGTCAGTGGCTCTGGATAGAGCGATCTGGGCTTACGGGCTTAAGTACATCTTGACTGGAGTGAAAACAGTGGCCTGTTTTCAGCCTGACCACCCACTCCAGGTATTTCTACAAGAAGGAGTGCTGAGAACTAAGTATCTGACAATGATAATAACTGGGTTATTGCATACTGGACATACCATACCTCACAAAGTTGATACTCGTGTCTCATTACTGCTAACAGCATTTCTGGCTCCCTGCACTCCTCCTGTCTTCCAGAATCTGAAAGCAGGCTGACAAGATATAAGGTCTGTTCTCGTGCTTTTAACCCCCTGATTCTTTCTCTTTTCATTCTGCAAATGTCATTTCAAAGAAAAGGAAACATCCATCCAGCTTTAGGCTTGGAAACTGGAGGAGGCATACACTGAAGGTGTCATAATTTAAGTTCCAGTTTAAGTCACACAATGAGCCTAAAATGAAACCACAGTGTTCAGACAAAGCTTTGGAGATTTTTTTTTTCCTCTAGATGTGTTGTAACTTGATATTAAAGATATTCCTAATTCTTCAGGTACAGTGGATGCAGACTTCCAAACCATTTGTCTCTATTCATGATGAATTACTGCCACATGGAGTGGAAGCCAGTGACTAACTCTCTTCCCTTACTCTCCTCTTGTTAAGCCCCCTCACCCTCCACCTTAGTGTAAGGAATACAGCACTAAAGCTTCATAAGGTCTAATGAAGTCTTGCCCTTTGCAGATCCAAATTCACCTCTTTTTTTTCCTCTTCTCTCTGAAGCACTTCTCGGTAAAACAACTAAGCTGAATTAGGTTCTATTTTAAAACGGTCTGCTGCTGACAGCTTCAGTTCTACAAGCAGTTGAAAATGGCTGGCAAACCTTTATACAAACAGCATGCAAAACATCACACAAAGCCTAGGGAAGAAATGGCTTTAGATGTAGGGATTATAAAAGAGTGAATACAATTTTAAGATAAAATACAAGTGATTAAGTTAATGATGGATAATTTCACTGGTTTGAAAACTATAATTAATAGGAATGAATTGTATATTTAGAAGTTTAGCATAGCTCCACTAAAAATGCTACATCAAACATAATGATATTGGAAGCCTATATAATGAAGAAATGATCCAGATGTTCATAAAAGCTTATAAAGCTTTAGTAAAAAGGGGGCTGCATGAAGAAGCTCTAATGATAAAAAGATGCCACTTGCTGTTCTGCTCTTCTTTTAAATACATCCTTTCTGAAATAATGATTATCATTTGCACTTTCATCTTAAGTTAAATAGCATATGGCTTTGGCTGATTAAAGCCCCCTCCTGGTATTAATCAGCATCTTAGTATCATGTTTCTAATGGAGGCAGCAGTTGCCCTGCTGATATTGTAAGCTTTTTAACAACATCTAAAGTCTGTGGATCACTGCTGCTGGCAAGAAATAGCTTTGAGCTTCCTATGTACAAGAGTATTGCAAAGATGTCACTTACAGGTGCCATTTATATGAGCTTCTACAACATATTTTATTTTAAATGTTTGCTGAAATTTAAAGTTTAACAATTACCTTTAAAAACTAGTTACATGTTTTTAAAAGAAAATCAGAGAACTTTTGAGCGTGGTAACATTTGATACATAGAGGCACCATGGACCCGGAGATTACATGCTGGAGGGAAGTGTTTGTTTGCTTGTCAATGTCTGTAAATCATGAAGTCTGTCTGCATGGCCACCATTCTAGCCCGAGCCCAGGCCAGCAGCAATGCTCACAACCTGATCTGACAGCTGTGGCACGGCTTCATGCAGAAATGGCTTCCTATAATGGCTAAGCTCGGTTTAGGAGTGTTGTAGGTTTGTCACATCATCACTAAAATGCAAAGGGAGAACTGCAGGCAGTGCTGTGATGACAGCGTAACGGCCCGCATAAACACCTGGGATGTGGTTGCTCGTTGCTGGAAGCACCCTGCTCCTGCGGCGCCAGGCTGGAGGGGACCCAGGGAGACCAGACTGTGGGATTTAATGGAGATCGTACTGTTCTCCGTCACAGAAATATATGGGGGGGGAGGGTGTGCTGCGCAAGTTTGGCACTTCCACAGGGACTCTGCCCATCCCAGCTCGGCTGTAAAGCAGAAGTGGAGCCTGGGGCAAACCACCAAGTGCAGAATGCTGTACCACGCTTCCTCTGTCTGTTTTTTTGCTGGTTTGTTTCTCTTGAGACTTGCGCGCATTTACCATTGAGATTTAACAATGCCCCCCAACTTAGCTACCAAACTTGTTTTGTTTGTGCTGAACGGTAAAACAAACAAACGAGCACAAAACAGCAATAAAACTGATGTCAATAGACGAGTTTAATAAAACTTGCTATTTCAGAGATATTTTTTTTAGTGATAATGGAGTTAACATACATGGATACTTTCCCAGATCTGTTATTTCTGCCTTAGCACCTGGGAATCTGGTTGGACACTGCTTCCATTTGCTGTTTGATGTAGCTACCCTAAGGCACTGTGGATGCACAAAATCCTACAACCCTCCACTCCTTTTCTGCCTGGATTGCTCTCTTAAAAAGGTGTAGCATGCAATACTTAATTCTGTCATCCAAATAAATTTTAGCAAGGAATACTATCATAACTCTATTGTTGCCACCTTCTCCTTCATTAGCTCCCATCTTTCTTTTCTTACTTGTTATAGTAATGTGTTCATCCAACAACTTATTTATGCCAACTGGACAATTAGTCTCTGCCTTTTTGTAAATGGCTCTTATTAACCAAATGTTTTGTCCTTGTCTTTGGAAGCTTCTGGGCTCACTGGATATCACCATGCACTGCATACATAGACTAAATTATGCAAACAAATTAATCTCTTTTTCTTAGTCAGAATTGGTGGTATTAGGGCCAATTTACTCCCCAGAAGAGCTCCTCTTGGCAGCTTAATGTCTTTTCATTTAGTGATCTGTAGCCATCTGTAACTTGTTTCTGTTCTATTTCTTTATTGGCTATTGATGAGGTCAAGATGGTGATTCAGCAGTTGCTGCCGACCACCTGTTTTTCAGCTCATTGGCCCACATGCTTGCCACAATGTCACATAAATAGTACAGAACCTGCCTCCATCCAGGGGTTTACTCGTAATCGATTTCCTTACAAGCCACAAGGAAGTTCCTTCTGCCACTGCTCCGTCTCACTGCCAGCAGTGTGCCTGAGATCCCTCTAAGAGGATGTTCCAAAACAACCGTTCTCAAAGGCCGTGCAAATTTGTGTCAGCCTTTCCATAAGTAACAGGAGAATCTGCTTCCTGTTTAAAAAGAACCACTGACATTGTGTTTCAGTTAGCAACCAACCACACATGCCTTTTTGCAAAAATTCCTCTTTGATCATTACAGTGCCTTCATTTTTCTTCCCCACAAATTTGCCATTACTCAGTTAAAAAAGGAGAACATGTAGTTCCACTGGCTGCACATCTCAGGAAGTGAGCAGCAGCTATTGCACTGTGCAGTGGGATCTGCGTTTGAGAAATGGCAAATGGGGACCATATTTCTCCCACATTTCTAGAAGAGAATTTTAGCAGTGGCATCACCACTGGGTTTCTAGCAGCTGTGTGCATTTTCTAGTGGTGATAATTATAGTTTGGGGATAGAAAACATAATTGTCTTGTAATTTCTTTTCCCTCCCCCCTCTTAATGAGAAAGTACTATTCTTACTGATTTTATACTGACATCTATGAACTTAGTTATGAAGCGTTACCACACTGTGCTAAGTGCTGTAAAATGAGCAAGGTGTGTCTCTCTCAGTGTCATATATTTGCTTACAAGTCTGCAATTCAGCTGCTGAATTCCGCATAAAGCTGCTTCTACAGAGGAAGCAGAGCTGAAACTTAAGGAGCATGCAAGTTGTTGTCCAGGTACTTAATAGTTCCTTTCTTTCTGAATACTTCACAATCCAGCCCTTATATTTTTGTCTGATATCAGGAATAAACTTGAGGAAGTGAATGTGCCCAAGTGAAGAATATGGGCTTGCAGAGTGTTTCAAATTTTGCCAGTCTTTATTTACTCCGGAACTGCTTACCACACGAACCTCTGAACATGTCAGCTGAAGCTTGCCTCTAGGAACTCAAATGGCAGGAGGACCGACATTTTCAGTAGTGAAATGGAGTGGGTTTACTTTAAACTGCATTGTGCGCATGTCAGTAAGAATCTACTCCTCAGATTTGTTTTCGATTCCTCATAATTTCTTCAGATTCACAAACGTTTCATTAATAATATACACAATGGTCCTGTCAGTCTTAATGCAGAGTCTGCATAGCTATAAATTGCATGACATGATGATTATCATGCAATTTGGGGGGTTGTGGGAGCTGTAAACATTATTATAATCTGATTTAAATACTCAGTGCTCCAACAAATTAGGCATGATTATAGTGAGTTGAGTTCTGCCTTGAATGCAAATGTAGTTTCATCCAACTCCAACAGTAATTCCATAAAAGTACACAGAGAGAGCATGTGGCTCATAAAGTATTTTTAAAAAGGAAAATGTTGTATATATTAATGAACACAAAATAAAACCTAGGGGGAAATATAAATATACTTTGTGATGCTTATCTCGGGGATAATTGTTTGGATTTTTACATCTGGAACAGCTAGCATTTCAAAAGCTAAATATTTGATTCATACAGTTTATTTTATTTATATTAGACATTCTCCACGTGTCTGAAATTTATCCCTTTGCTCTGGACCTGCATCACTTGCACCCTTATCTTGTATGATGAAGCTGCAGTGCTACACAGGCCCTGATGGGCCCTCTGCACAATGGCAGATGCCACGTGCTAGATGATAGAGGCAGGCGTTCGGGCTGTGTGCCTGTCTGTGCTTCTCTGGGCTGCTGCTTGTCACCTGGAGTACTGTAGTGTGCAGGAGCTCCAGTTGTCGGCTGGTAACCCCAGATCTAGTTCAAAGAAAGAACAAAAAGTCAGTCCGTTTGCCAAAAGCTGCCATTTCTAAGACAAGAAAAAGCAGATGGATGTGGACAGGCAGGGGATAAAGAGAAGCGATGACAGTATTGATCTGTATGACTGTGCACTCTGCCGTGTGTTGTGTTTAGCTGTCTCCTTCACGGTGAGAGCTACGGAGGGAGTATCTTTATGCAGACTGGCTTAGTTTTGCACTGGGATAGCCGGCTCAAAACTAAGGGCATACGAAGGATAAAATTCCTGCTTGGGTTTAAGAGATAAAAGTGCCTATGAGTAGCCAGCAGTGTCTTCCTAAAGAGGAGGGAGAAGCTCAGATGAAGTGTTTTTGACATCCAGATTCTACCTACTCAGCTTTCCTAACTGTGTGTTGGAATCCTACGGATAAATACAGAGGCCATCCCGAAGCAGAGTGATGCACCGCAGGCTGTTTGCGAAACGCCAGGAAGAGCTCTGTTCCGTGGCTGACAGTTGAACCCCTGGAGCACAACTCACTGCACCTTGTCGTCCTCGTAGAGAAGGGACATCACAGTGAGTGCTATAAAGGTAAAACTGAAACGGGAAAGCCAGAGTACTACCATAGACAAAGCAGAGCTGTCAGCAGAAATCAGAGCAGTACCTAAGATATCCATTTTCTTCCCACACTGTGTGCTTACACACACTTGTGATTTTCTGTCCCTTTCCCCATCTCTCTTAAAAGATGCTAGCTATGATGGGCAAGCCTAGAAGTGCGGCTATGTATTTCCCCTTACCACCTGCAGCTGAAACAGCTGGATGAGTAGGTCGCCATGCACTTTGGAGATGATACCAACGGCATGTGTTAGATGGTCCGGCAGGGCGTGTTTCAGAACAGCACAGGCACCAATCCGCTTCCGAGACATGGTACATCATGTGCGCTGTGGCCTGAGCTGGGGCATTGCACAGCATTTTAGCTGTCATGCTGAAAGACTGGCAGCAACAGAAGCTAAAATGAATTAAGTATCAGTCCATTGCATATCTGCCATAAGCAGAAGCATTTGCAGTGATCAGTCAGCAGTTTATTGGCTAAGATCAACAACTGAGATAACTACAAATAAGTGGCTTTGCAGCCTTTTCTTCTAGCATGTCTTTTGCAATCAGTATGAATTATTACACTGGGTTTCAAGAGGTACAAAGAAAGTTCAGCTAACAAGCAAATAGATATAAAAGAAAAGGATAAAGGGAAAGCCAATGTTAATGGCTTTTCCTTACCAAAGACAGCTGGAGTTCATAACTGTATCACTATTAGTCTGCACAGTGTCATTGTCAGTCTGAAGACAAAAAAATCAATGTGCTGTTTTCTTTTTTCTTTGAGAACAGAAGAATGCAAGAACTAGATTAGGATAGATTAGTTCAAATATCTGGTCTGATGGCAAATAACATTGGGATCAGAGAAATGAAAATGCTCTATGAACTCTGGCCAGAAATTCCACATTTAGTAGAAATCCAGTAGTGCTCTTGTTCTCTACTGGGTTGCTGTGATCCTGACTCTTGTCCTGACTGTTCACTTCTCTTTGGACATGGAAGAGGTTTCAAAAGTGAAATCTTCTGGAGAGATGGCCCCCATTTTAGCCAGAATATTTTGTGCCATGACTACAACTGCTTTCATTATTTAGAGTCAGGGCTCAAACAGCCTTTGAGAAAGAACCTAGTTCTAAGCTAGTGCTTGCTCACTGCCAACATCCCCATATGACCCGAGGAGGAACTCATCTGGTGACGGTGCAGTGCGTTTTTGAATATGATGAAAAAACAAATTCCCCATGACTTCTCATTAAAAATCTCTTAGTATTTTTCTAAAAGTAGGGACTTCTTGACCAGATTTCAACATGGATAATGCCATTGTTAAATCCTCTCTGCTGACCTAGCCATCGCTTCCTTTTCTTGCTCCCCAAAAGGGTTATGGAGGATTGCTGTTCCACTCAACAGCTGAGGTACATGGTCTCAGAAAGCACCATTCCAGCAGTTCCTGAAGTGCAGCATTGCCAACTCTTACAAGTTAAGTGCAAACCTCACAACATTTTTTTAAAGCTTCAGTTCCTTGACTAAGTGACTAGGTGAAAATCTTAGCTTTCATAAAAAAAGTAAGCACGTCATTTTATGAAGATGGATGTAGAGAAAAACTTGACCATATATACTTTTATAGGATCAGGAAAATCAGGCTCAGAAGAAACTGAAATGTATTATATTTTTAGAACACTCCTGAGTTTTTAGACCTTACCAGTGTGTTTTTAATTCCTGAGCTTGCATACTGAAAGTGTACAAATATAGAATTATTTCTGTGTACACTATTTCATGACATAGTGCTGTGTGATTCCACTTTGTTTAATATTTAAAGAATTTGGTGGGCTGAAATTCCAAAAAGATAAATTGTTGTTTTATTACTTGTTAGATAAATGATGTGATGGGAATATATCGTATTCCTTTTTTGACAGTTAATTAAGAAATATCTGATTGCATGCAATGTAGAAAGTGGACCTTTCAATTCACTATTAATGCACGTACTACTTCTTTTCCTAAGATAACTTATCTCCAAACGAGGAGAGAAAAAAAGATGAACTTTCAGTATCTTTCCCACATGTGAGAAAAGAGCCCATAATCTGTCGGTAATGTAATAACTGGCCCTAGAAGGGAAAGAAATGACGTGTCTAGTTCTGGGAATGCCTTAGAAGAAACCTTCCCATGACAGGCTGTATGACTTCTTAGCGAGTTGCTGTTGTCCTTCACAGAGGTTTCTTAACAAGATCTTGGGACTGGCCATCACTCTTTTTGGATGCATCTTTGCCTTGGTTCTCAAGCTATATGTTGCTGTCTGGTATTGAGTCTGTAAATTTCCCCACCTCGTCCACTGGCAGTGGAATCAGCATTCATTTTATTATGTGTGCTTTCTCACTTCTATTAATGGATCAAAATTAAGGAAGACCAAAAAAAGCTTCTAAAACAACTACTGCCACCTAGTGTCTGACCAAACTCAGAAAATCCCACACAGGCAGCTCAAACTCTTCCCACTGGAAAAATCCTCATCAGTAAATCCAATTTCCATTGATTTCAACTGGCACCGACTTCCTCAGACATTAATGTTACAGCTTGTATAGAAAAACCTATATATTTTCCATCACTATATCCAGGGAAATAGTTTTACATAGGACACCTGAGAATCTGTGTGTTCATTGACATGATGATGGAGAGTTTAATTCCATTCTGCACCCTTACACTAATGCAGAGGTGGACATTTCTTGGCAGCCTGTGGTAGGGCGGCAGCCTGTGACAGTGGTGTTGCAGGTGAAGAAATGTGTCTCCCTGCTCAGTTACCAGTTTCAGAATGCTAGCTCTCAGCAACATAAAACCTTTTTGAAGTTATTTGCCATACTGAGATAAATAGCACCATTCATTTTAGCATATTTTAAAGCACTGTAATAAGTATTTTATACCTGATTTTCTTATGGTGGAAAATCCTTAAACTAGAGCTTAGCACAAGGAATTTGTGATGCAGTGTTCTCTTCAGAATGATACAACTCCTAATGATCCTTCTTGTTGAATGAAAACTATTATGAGACTGGTTCACCAGAAGATATTAATCACACTTCTTGGTGCTTGTGGCAATAACTCTGATTGAAATGCATCATTTATTAATGTGAGGCTTGATACACTGTGTGCTTTTAAATATCCTTTCTATAAGACAAAAGCTCAGTTAGAACAGTGTTATAACCACTCACCTCTAATGGCTGGATGCTGAAAGATAAGTAAGATTGTCTCTGTCTGGTCTGAGGTTTTACTAGCAATGGAATCCACTGAGATTCCTGCAAATACTTTGGGCTCAAGTAGTGCCTGTTCTCTGAGGTCCTCAGTGGTCTTAGAAATTAAGTGATCCTCCAAATATTTCTGTATTAACTCGGTGCATATTATTGAATACGTTTTGTAGACTGTTAAAGCAAGGTGGAAAAACTGACACTGACAGCACCTACACGTATGTGCATGGGACCAGTACTTTGAAGTACATACTGTGTTTCAGTGTTAGCTGTAGAGCTAGGCCCAGGGTCCAAAAGTTTTGTCTGTGTTTCCTGTTCTTGGATCAGCACACTTCTCAAATTACTGTAGCAGGATTTAGAAAATGAAAGGAAATGGGGCACTAATAGTCAAGACTCCGAAAAGAGTAGGAATTGTCAAGAACCCTGAGTGAATGCTCCATCTGCTCCTCAGAGGACTGCAAAGTAATAGCCAACATGCCACAGACACATTCTAGAGCACCTTATGACCCCTTTATTTATGAAAAGCTAAAGTAACTAAAGTAACTGAAGTTACGAAGGAATGTTTGAATATCATCTTCTTACATGCCTTAGTGATCATCAGCAGATCTGGGAAAGTTTAGAATTGCAACCTGAGACTAGTCTATGAACTGTGAAGGGCATAAAAACTGGCAGAGCTCCTGATGCAGGAAAATGCTATGCAGCTGTTTAAATTTCAACACATGAATATTCCCTGAAGTTTAGTGTGTGCTCAGTCTTTGCTGGATTGGCACATTAGCACTGAGAGGTTAAAGGACTATTTTCCACAAATCCTTCATTCCCGGTGCTTTGAAAAATTGAGATACATTTTCTCTTACACAGCATCTTAGTCCATGCTGTGCATAATGTCCTGTTATTCTGGTGGTATTGCTCACAAGAACGTCATAACCTGACCCTTATGCAGATTAATATAGACAAAGCTTTTGCGGTTGGAAGAGACAGGTGCAGTTGAGGTTAATGCTGAATTTATTGCCTCGTCTTTCCAAGCCTACCAGTAAAGAACGAGCAGTGAAGACCTATCTATTCTGTTTTTCTTAACTAAAAAGAGCTCTCCGTTTTTAACTTTATTTTCACCCTGAGGGTAGAGTTTGAGACAGTCTTGAAAGATTTCAGAACTTACTGAACACATATCTCCTTATTCTGCTGTGCAAAACATCCAAAACATCCACAAAGGTTTTAACCCCCTGCTGTTTTATCTTGACATATCTTGGCCTAGTCACATACAGAAACAGGAGGCTTATCAAACAATCTCCATGTTTTCCATGAAATACATTATAAATAATTACAATGTTGGTCATTCAGATTATCCTGATCTATGGATACACCCGAGCATCATATTAGACTCAAAAAGAGAACGCCTCTGAGCATTTTGGACAAATGTCTGCAAATCTGTATGGACAGTTTCAAGTCTTTCAGCTACAGGTGTTACTAAGCTTTAAAGAAAATTAAAATCTGTGTACGCAGGTAGAGCTAATCATAATACCTGCAAGGTATTTCCTGGCAGCCTGCCAAAAAAAAATGCAATTACGCATGAGTGTTCTCTGCTCGGACGCAAACTTACAACCAGCCTGAAAACTTGGTTATAACTTTGTTTGAGTGTCTGTCTTGCCTGAGTGCATGAATATAAATATTATTTTGCATCGCTATTAGTATACTACACATGCTTGAACGGCTGTCATGTAGTCAGTTGTCAGTCATAACAACTATTTACTTCTTGTATGCATTACTAAAAGTCTCTGAGTGAATTTAAAGTTTCAGTAAGCCTGAGCAATCAAAAATGGGTAGGCCACAAAAATAATGAGGTTTTGAATCAGGAGATCTAGAAGAGTCATATTGGGCTTCACATCACTTTCTTCTGGAGTTTATGTTCTGTTTTGCAAGCAGGAGAGATATAAATGAACCCTTTTCTTCCTTTTTTTTAATTGAAAGCTGAGACTGATAAGCAAGGAACTGAAGCTTTAAATAACTAAATTTAAATAAATATTATAGGACAAATAATGAGCTAGCTGGATATGGCAACACTAAGTCAAAGAAACTTGCTACTGTTATGTACAAACAGCTCTCTTTTTTTTTTTAATTTCTTTAAAAATCAGAGCCAGAGTGTGTTTTGCACATCCAAAATAATATTTAATAGTGGGGAAAGAGCCATCACATCCTTTCCATTCTTTTCTGTGGTCAGTGGTACAAAGGGAGACCAAATAATATTATATGTGTCAAGTTTCTGCTTGTTCTGCAGTGTGGTAGTGATTGACAGTCCACTGTTGAAGAGTGGAACAGTGGAGCCCTTAGGGTACCTGTTATGCTTTCAGAATGCATTTTTACTTCAAAATTAGAAGAATTCAAAAGCCGCAAAACAGAAGGAGATTTTTTGAGAGCAGTCCTAAGTGTCTAACTTCTAGCTTGGACAGTGGTGTGTTCAGTGCAGGCTGTGGCCTGGTGACCATGTGCTTTGGGAGGAAGAAGGAATCATGCAAGCACTTGGAAGAGCCCTACTTTGACAAGGTTCAGGGATAGTGATTTCCCATTATGATTTCTCTATAGTACTGAGTTTTGAATGAAGTCATTGCATCAGCATTAGTGATGGTTTGGACAATTCAGCTCTATGCAGGAGCATTTTTCAGAAAAAGTCCTCTTTTTAGTGTGCATGTCATCGTATTTTGATCCGGCAAAAAGAAATGGCAAAATAAGCCATGTTTCTACTTTTTTTTTAGCAGGTACCCTCAGATTTTCGGCTTAAATCACACTTGCAACATTCAACTGCAGTACATCTATTTGGTTAGTAGGAGCAGAAGCCTCAAAGTTCTTATAGCTATGGTATTATGGGCTCTGGTCAGACTGTTAAAAGTTAACAGTGCTCCTTGGATGAACTTTTAATCTATATAGACTAACACAGAGCAGAGGAAGAATGTCTTACAAATAACTGTTTTAAATTTACTTTGTGACTTTAAACATAAGCTTTATGATAAATACAGAGAGGGGAGAGCAGAAGTTGTAAATGGTCATATCTCACTCTTCCATGTAGTGAGGCAGTGAACTAATGCTTCCTGGCTGGGTGGTTCAAATGAGATGCCTCAGAGACACATTTCCCAAAAGGCCTGTGAAAGAAATGTAGATCTCCATGGCCATGGATTTTTGTGTACAAAGGAACTGGGCCCTTCACAGTTTGTGACACCATTTGTAATCTTGAGTTGGACATGTACATGATTATTGAAACTTGGTAGGGGGTCTTCCGATACGGTCCCCCTCTGAGTGGTTTCCTGTGTTAGTTCTTCCTCCCTGTCCCTTCTGTCTGCCTTCATGCTGGTTTATTTTTCAAGTGCCTGTTCAGGCCTATTCAACTCTTCTTTTTTTGACTTCTTGTGGCAATTGAATGATAAATTATCACACAAAGGTTGCTTCTGTCATTATTTTTATTGATTTCTATTAACTTACAGTAGAAGTTATTCATGGCAACACTATTCTAGATTGATTCAGCAGAAAGCTATCAAATACACTCTAATGAAAAAGCTATATAGAAAGCATGAACCTGACATTTCATCACTTAAACTTACATTTAACTTCTAAGCATGAGTAGTCCCATAGGCTATCAATGGAAGTGCTTGTGTTACCCGAGCTGAAAGTACTGGAGGTTAAAATACTGTACAATTTAACCGACATGTTAGGGACAGAAGGCTACAGGAGCCTCATTCCAGAGATGTTCACAATAATTGTCATATGTTTGTTAATTAGCAGAGAATTATTGTACTCCAGGCATTTTTTTAGCCTGGAATTAAATGAAGGGACTTGATTCAAATATTCGTAGGGACAAATCAGGGCCCCATTGAAGTCAATGGGAATTTTGCCATTGATTAAGAGGGCCAGGATTTCACACATAATCTAAATACAGATGCCTGGAAGAAGATGGGAAGAAGGCATAAATTCAGTAACAACGCTGAGGCTGGACACAATGATCTTCATAATGTCGCCTTCCAGTGAGATGCCTACCAGTAATAAAACCCTAACGAAAAACATCTTTCAAAAAGTGCTTTCTGCAACATTTTTTCTGTACTAGTGCATAAGTCAATATGCTGGTAAGAAAGAAAGGTTATATAAATGTGCCTTGGTCTTGCTATTGCAGTAATACTGATTCATGACAATATAGTAAAGTTTAAAACTGAAATACTTGAGCTTAGCTGGAGAATAATGGGCTCTGCAGAGGCTCTTGTGCATTTCATAATAGGTGCTGACAAACTGTGGAAAAAGACATTTTGGCTAAATCATCATTCATACAAAAACTGTACACTATGATTAGTTACTTCTGTCTTTCTAGATTAGATGAAGGACGGGGGACTAATGTAATTAGCAAAGAGGAGGAAAAATGGCTTCGTAGTACCTTGGAAATCTCCAAGTCACATAGACATTTGGATGAAAATTGCTATCTCTGAAGACAGATTTTTCAGAACTCAAAAGCTGACATCATATATCTGTTCATAGATAAGCTGTGTAAAACACAAAGATCAGAAATATATTTTCTATGATTTTGATACGCACAAATATCTTCTAATATCTCATAATTGTTCTCAAGAGTTTAGAAAGGGAGGAATAACAATATCAATGAAAGTAGATGTCTGATCCTAAAGGATTAACAAAAAAATCTATTCCTGAATGTTTTAGATTTTATAGGCTTGTATTGATCTTTCCTTCTCTCAGTTAAAAAAAACTCTGCTTTTTTAGTTAAACTATTGATGCTTTTGGGCTAGCAACTGCTGTTCTAGTGTCTCACCTGAATCTGATCAAATGTTTCTTTTATTCAATGAGAGAAGAGCTGCAAACAATTTAATCAGTGGCTCTGACAATGTGCAGCAGCTGAGGATCTGGCTTGAAAACAGATCGATGTCCTTCTTGTCCTATTTGCTGTATTTAGCCTTGGGAAGTGTCTGCTCTGAAGTGGCTTTGTCAGCAAGGAAAATTGGCGAGTGTACTTTCTAATGTAAAGATTATTTTGGTTTTATGGCACAAAGCAACTTACTTTGTTGTGCCACCTAGGTATGTATTCTTTTGGCACCTGGGTAAAGAACAGGTCAATGAAGCAATGCAAGTGCATTTCAGATCTTCTCTCTCTCTCTGCCTCTGCTTTTCAAAGACAAGTCTCTTGTACAAGTTTTCGCTATCAGCCTTACTCTTCTTCCTTCTCTTTTTTGATACTTTACTGGCATGTTTTGTTCCTGAACTGCTTTTCCACACTGCCATGAGGTACTAAGTGGTGGTAGCTTTGGGGATTTCTATGCGTACCTTCTGGTACACAGCTATGACAATAAATAGGTTTACCAGGTCAGCTCCAATGTCTAATGCTGCTGGAAATGTGAGAGTCCTGCTTCTCCATGGAATGCAGAAGGCTCACTTACAAGAGCACATTTTTAAGCCCACAAGTCTGAGTGGGTTTGAAATGTGTGCAGCAGAGCTCTCTCGGTCCTAATGAAAACATGCATCTGGCAGCACTGAAATTCCTGCTTTAAAATAATCTTGCTCTTTGGGGATTATTGACTTAATAACACTGTGGACCCTTTTTCTCTCTCCTAGAGTGCCTGTTTTTTTTCTTTTTTGTCACCACAACAACCAGTGACAGATATTGTATTCCACCCCTGTTTTATTTCTTCCTTTCTTTTTAGACCACTTTGAATGTTTAAGTTTAAGGCATTTCATAGAGCTCAGCAATCAACCTAATTTTAATGAATCATTTTGGTACTAGCACCCTCCTCCTTACTAACAGACAATCTAATCACTCCATGTTGCCTGTATCATAATCTTTGTGTCTTCTACAGCTACTTACTTAGTGTAAAATAAATGCTGATTATTTTTACAAAACTTTGTATCAGTGAAGATGTCCTTCTACCACCCAGAAAAATGTTCAGCTTCACCTGTAACTTATTAACTTTCTCACTTAGCTTCTGGTGTGTTCATTTTTCATGGTTCAAAAGACCTGTAGTTCTACCTGCAAACTTGAAGCATTATCCCATTATCACTAGGGATCAATATGTAATTTTACCTCCAAAAATACTTTTCAAAGGCCTGTTTTTCCCATGACTATTCCTGTGTATGCTCTTAATTATAGTCATGACTAATTTTAACAAGTTGGACAATATTAATTCTGTATTGCTATGAAATATCTTTCCCAGCTGATTTAGAAAATTGCTCTGTGTTAACTATAGCTGTTTAGTGAATTGTTTAAAGAGCTGGCACACAGTTGCAGTTGTATGAAATTACACAGTCTCAAGTTTAAACTGTTAGTACACGTTGCTGGAGACAGCTTGGAATAGCCATGTAAAAAAAACTGCAGGCTTTGTAACTTACCTTTAGAACATCACGTTTGTATGAACTGATTCCTCCTCTAGTTCTTGGCAGTTTGTTCTTTTCTTAAATTTCTAACAAAAGTTGAATAATTATCTTTTGGTTCTGCCTGCTGTTTGGCATGTCTGAAGCTGGAGCTCTGGACTGGGACAGAAATCTAGAGTTTAAAGCTGTAAATGTCGAGCCTGGATCTAGGTCTTAAATAGACAAAAATCTATGCATTGTTAAATGTGAAAATCTGGTCTACCTTCAGCTTCTCCTTGGAGTCATGTTTTTCTATATAAATTGTCCTGTATATAATTATATTTCAGGTGATTTTCAGGAGGGAGGCAAACAGTACCTTTTTGTACCCAACAGCTTGAAGCAAAAACAATCCTTAGTGCTCCTTCAGTTAGGAAGAGGTAGCTGTGACTGAGACATGAAACTGCCATTGATGAGCTCTTCCTTGTAATAGAGTAGTGTTCCTTTTGGTTGCCTCTTCTGAGGACCTCTTCCCCTCCGTAACACATAAGTCAGGGGTGTCATCTCACTCATTTTTTCCATCACTGTAAAACATAATTATCTCAACCATACAGTTAGCTGGTGTTGCCTAACAGTCCACCTAAAGGTACTGCAGCCACAGATCCCACACCAGCACTTGTTTTCCCAAGAGCTGGTGAGAGACTGCTTCATCTCCTGGAAATGTGCTTTGACTGTATCTCCAGGTACTGTACAAGTCGTAGCTATAAGCATCCCAACTAGCAGGAGCAGAAAAACATTTTCCAACCCTGCAAACTGAATTAACTTTAATTATAAAAAAAAGGTGATTACTTAGCTTTTATCGCTGTGTATATTTTTTATTATCTGATTTACTCTGTTCATGTCTTTCTTGTATTGTATAGTGGCATAACAAGGCCAGCTTTTTCTATTTCTAAACCCTTTAGGAAGAAAGTATGAAGAGATGATTGTTACAATCAATATTTCAGGTTTCGTTTTCATGTGTGTGTGAGGAAAATTCTTTGTGATGGCAGATATAGGGAAGTAGAAAGGGGCAGGAAAAGTGGTAAGTGCTGAAGAGGTTGATAACTTGTAACTGAAAAATAAACAACTGGTCTTGGGAATGGGAGAGAGAAGCCATGTTCTGGCCAAACCTCTAATATTGCTCTGTAAAGCAGAAAACCTAACTTAATCCTGTGTTTGGTTTTAGATTTGTGGTTTATAAAGACTAGATGCACTATTTTATGTTTCCTCCTTTCCTTATATGACAAGCTGACGCTAAAGTATTCCTTCTTGTATCTTTAAATAATTCAGGCTTGCCTCTGAAGGGAATATAGTAGACGTGAAAATGGTCCCTCTGCTTGCCACAGAAATATTCTCCAGAGCATTGCAAGATGACATGACTGCAGTGCATGGGACTCTGCCATCCTGCCAAAAGCACCAGCTATTCATCTGTAGCCCATGAGAATCTAAAGCAGGGTCTGCTGCGGCTCAAGCTCTGCTCCTGTGTTGAGAGCACGGGAGACCCCTGCCCTCCCTGGACTGGCCACAAAGGAGGACAGCCCGGCAGCTAGTTCATGTGTGGCTGTGATGCGTATAGGCACACCGGGGCCTCTGTGCGTGCAATTGAATCTTTCTTCACCATGTGGCATTTAATATCTTTCATCAGTTACTTTCATTGCACTCTGAGATTTTTATGACATTTTCATGTCTGCCTTCTCTTCTGCCCTCTTTGCTCCGTGCCTCATTTTTCATGAGAGCAAATTCCTCCCCTGCCTCACTTGATCCTTTTTTTCCATTTCATTTTTATATAATTTGCTTCTTATATTTTCTTTGCAGTACCTGCGGCAGCTGCTTTGCAGGTCCCCTGCTGTGCAAATCGCCCTTCACAGAGGAAGATCTTCCTGTCAGCGACTGACAAGAGGTGCCAGGAGCAGGCTAGGAGACTTTTAAAACCCATGAGTTTGCAAATCAGCAGGTACCTGTGTGCAGTTCTGGATACGCCCCTAGCATTAGTTTCTATCTCGTATCAGAGAGTTTTTAGGATGATATGGCCCACAGGCAGAGTTTCACGTTAAAAGGAACAGTCTCATAGTGTTTGGCTGCATCTATCGTCTTGATTTTTTTTTTTTTTTTTTTAATATAATGGCACCAGCAGTTTGTTCTTGGGGGAGGTTTTTGGTTTGTGTTTTGTTGTTTTTGTTTGTGCTTTTTTGTTGTTGTTTTTCTACAAGGACTGTGTTTACAACTATCTAAACAAGGAGAAAATGTTCCTAGTAGTAAACATCTCCTGGTTTTCTTCTCCAAAAAAATAAAGATGCCTTTCATATTTTCCAAGGCTGACAATGTTCAAGAGGCTAAGATACATCAAAGACTTGAAGGGAAAGAGGAAGGAACCTGCTGTAACTACCAGTTTCTTTAGGGAAAGATGTGGGATTTTTAGGTGAGACTTGGAATGCTCTGGACAGTCTTCTCTCCTTGATGTACAGGAGAAGACAAAGGGTCTAGAGGAATTTAGAAACTTGGTTTGGTTACTGAACAATCTTAAAGAGGTTTTAAAATTGGTCCTAAGTGAAAGCACTTTGCACAAGAAGGTATAGCTTTCAGGCAAGAGAACGCTTGAATCAAATGCAGAATAAATAGCCTGAATAAAGGGCACAGAACTTGGTCCACTGTGATCATTTGATCTGAGTGGCTTAAGGCTTTGTATGCTTCATATTTGCAAACCAGCTGTAAAATGCAGGAAATACAAGTAGCCATGGTCTGACGTTTCCCCATCTGTTCCCAATATTTAATAATTTGCTCTCTTCTCTGAGCATATTAAGTTTATTTATAAATTCAAAAATTATGTTTTATTTTATATAATGAGCTTAAAGCTATAACGGCCTTTTTGCTCCAAATTGCTCAAATCACCTTCCTTTGCCAGATAGAGGATATTAATTTTTCTGGAGGAATTTGTGTATAAGGTACAGATGGACAAGACGTACTTTTTGGCACACCAGGCTTTTGCTTTGCTGTTGTGTGTGTGTTTCTATTCTCCAGAGTTTCTGTGCAGTGAGTGCTTTGAAAGGCCTGAACTCTTTTTTGCTTTGCTCTAAGGATGATGGAGAGTGAGACGTAAACCCTGGTTCTCACAGCTGAGACTAGTGTTTTACTAACTGGAAAAAACATTCCCTCTGAAAAGTGTGCTAAGAATCATCCTCAATGTGTTAGATTCAGTAAGAATTTTGCTGTTGAGCTGAATAGTACTAAACAAAACTAAATGGCACTTCAGTTAAGAACAGCCTTTAAGACATTTCAGGGAAGGCTTGTTTTCATATATGAGATAATAGATGCTATGGATAGGTAAAACTTACTGGATCTAAACGTACCTCTACCCAAAAAGTGGCAGAGTACAACCTCCCAGATTTATGCTGATAGTACCCCATTCTAGTTAATGCTGTGTCCACGCTCATTCTGTGAGTAGGAGGTGGTTGTAGCTACAGACTGCATGCCCCAGAATGCTACATTGAGAAGAAATGCTGACCTAAATACCTTCCTGGCCTCTCTGCTTCATAACATTGGTTTCTGCAGCACAGTCTCAAATCTTTTTATTCTGTAGTATTATAATTTTGAGGATGTTTCAAACTGGATTTTAAATATCTGAAATAAAAATATAACACGGGCTGCTTCCTGCACCTGCTTATATTTATGTAGCAGTCCAGTGAAGTGAATGAAAATATGCCTATCTTACATAAAGATTGAATCTGGTCCAAAATGGGTTGTTTTTCACATACAAGTAAAATTCAGTAAAGGCAAGTGGGTTTAATTTAGTAATACTTTGTATAGTTACTTCATTATAATTCATGGATTGATTCACCATACTTTTGTCTCCCAGCAAACTGAATGGGAGCTGGTTAGATTGGATGGGAATGGACTCTGTTAGTAAAAGAACCCCTTCTGCGTTTTGTCTTGACAGGGGGCAAACGAACCTGAAACAATTTTGTTTATAAATCAGTAAGAACCTCTGATGGTTATCAATTAACCTCACTTTTACCAAGATTCTTAACTTTTCTAAAAAGTGACCAGGTTCCCACCTGCACTGAAAATTAGTAATTCAAGTAATTCTAGTGTTCTTGGTGATCGTGGTAAGCTGTTAAAATTGATATTGTAGTATTTATTTAACGAATTAATTGTAATGGTCAGAATAAAATCGGTCACAATCAAGATGAAAAATAGATCTTTTCAAACAAACCTGACTTCATTCTCTGAGAAAATTAAAAGTTTGGTTGAGGAAAGTAACCAGACAAGGAATATATGTAGGCTTCTGTATATCTCATGACCATTATGTAAAGAACATTATAGTTTGTCTATATGGAAAACATTAAATAATTAAGAACTGGATGATGGACTCTTCTTATGACAGCTGTCAAAAGAAATTTTCATGAAATGTTTCCAGGAGTGGTATATATCAGTGTGAACCCTGGCATTAATTGATATTTTCCACTGTAACATCACTGCTATGACACTGTTAATAGCAGAATGCCGACTGAGGGCAAACCTGTCCTTCCAGGTGACTTTGATTGCAAAGTAGGGTTGGAAACAAAAGAATAAAATCTTTTGTTATATACCCAAAAGCAAAGTAATAAATCAAGTAACAGGGACTATAATCTGTGCCTGTTGGTGATTGTGTGGTATCGTGAAAGCAGATACTGTGAAACGTGTTTGGGTACTGTAGTGAAGCAACTGAACATACAACAGAAGTAGTGCAGTGGGAAGTGGCATTAGAGAGGGTATTCACCTCTGTGCATGGCACTTCTGAGGTGGTACAGGACTATAGCATGCAGCTCTAGCATTAGATTTCTAAAATTGTACTAAAAATGGGCAAAGTGTAGGGACTGAGCAGCAAGGGAGACGATATGTAGGTTCAGTGGATCTACAGCCACAGGATCTATAGCTGATACAGTCCTTATAGATCCTGTGTCCGTGGTGGTATATGCGTCTATATGTCTGTACATGCAGCTGTAAACCAGATGACATTTTTTCTAGTCTTCATTTTGGGGAAAGCCTTAAGGGACAAGGATTGCATCTTCCAGGTTTCGCTTTCTTGATTTTTATGGTAATTGAGTCTTAGTCCTTGTTTCCATGCAGCACTAAGCAAAATTATTTCTGCACTTCATTACCTGAGGTCTCTCAAGGATAAAAACGATCACAGCTTAAGTGAAACTGAAATGTTGAAGACACAAGAAGCAGCACGAGTCTTCCAACTTGAACTATGTTGTTAAAAAATAATTACTGCAGAAGTTGTGGTATCTCCCAGCTATATCCTGAACATCCCCAAACTCTATTGCGCTGTGGCCTGTTAAAACCTTAAGTGCGTGTCTGTGTAAAGGCACTTGAGAACATTAATTCACAGCTACAGTTCATTCAAATGAATTTTCCTGAGCATTCCTGTTTAGGAAAGCCTAAACTTAATTAAAAGATGTCTGGTTAGCAGCCCCAAAATGGAACTTATGACAAGAATAAGCATTTCTGTGACATTGTTGTTACAAGCCCTCACCACTAATATTTTTCCTTGAACTCCCTGTCTCTGTATCCTGAAAATAACACAGGTAAATCCCTAGTCTTTTACACATTGAAAAGACTACTAAGTGAAAGAATACCATAATAAATGATCAAGTATAAAAACATGTTTTGGCTTAGATGTTTCCCAGAAGTGATACAACAAAATTAAAATCAAATGATTCTCCTGGAAAAATCCTAATACATGCCACTGCAGCAATTCCTCAACATGTTTCTCTAAGTTTAATATAGTTTCTGGAATAGCTTTTTAGAATGCTTTTCACAGAAATTACTGAAGGAAGGGGGTGTTACCTGAATGAATAATAACAAAATGCGCTACGCAGATGGTACAGAGATCTAGGATATAATTTGTGCCGGATTTCGAATGTGGTCATTCAGCTGACTTTACATTTTCTATGTGAGGATAACAAAACCAGCTTTGGAAAACTCCCAGCTCTCCCCATAAGCTTTAAGCAAACCACTGAGATTTTTTGTTTTCTTTTGATGAAGGAAAGTGGTGGTGTTCTTAGAGCTGTCTAAAATATTTTGACATGGAGCTACAGTACAATTTTCACTTGAAAAATTTAATTTTCAAGTAGAAAATCCTTGCAGTTTGTGGGGTATTGGGAACTTTCCAGTCACTTTTTTTTTTGAAGGAAAATAACATGAAGAGGGTAATGATTTTCTTGCTGAAAATGAGTAGATTGACATTAAACTTTTGATTCACAGTGCGGCTTTCAGAAAGTCATTCTGGATTTCTGTCTAGCATATTACAATAACTAAGACCTGTGCATCTTATGTTAGTCTTAATCTTTATTTTCTTTTTCACTTTTTTTAAATTTCTATAACTGCCGCCTTATTTTTCTTTTTTCCCCGTGCACTTTATTTGCTAAATTGTAATTCTATGTCAGCATTTCATTATTCTTTTAAATCCCTCCCTCCCTCATAATTTTAAACCTCTCTAGATTTGACTACTTTCCTTTCTTTTTTTTTCTTTATCCTCTTTCTTTCATTTCTTCTTTCTTTTATCTTTCGCATAAGCTCTCTTTTTAAAATTCTGCAGTTTCTTGTATGCTTTTCTTTCCCAGTGGATGACTGATAGTCAAGGTAGCCAGGAAACTTGCTGCTCTCTTGGTAGCTGCACAGGGAAACACCTTACTTAGGAAAGAGGGTGCTGATGGTTGGGAACTGCAGTATCAAAATGCAGGCTGCAGTTTAGCCTGCACAGAGCAAAGCAGCTATCTCGGCTAACAGATATTAAAGGTTTGGTTTGTTCTTTTTGCAGAAATGAATTAATTATTATTATTTAATTGAGTATTTTTTTAGTACCGCAGCTTGTAGCTAGCAGAATTGGAGAGATGTGGAGGGGCTGGAAGTCAGGGGACAAACCAACCTGGGGACTTCAAAAAGCACTTAGCCTTCTGAGTGCTTAATATGTGCAGCTAGACATTTCAGTAGCCTCCTCTCTTCATTCTCCAAAGAACACTATTCTTATTGCAAATTAAGAAAGGAAATGGCAGATTCTCTTTCCTCCCTGATACATCTCTGACACTCAGATTTGCTGTGTAGATATGGAAATTACCCATACATTTCCATCAAACAGCGTCAGGATATGCCCTGGAAAGTTTTGACAAATAAAATAGAGGTAAATACCAGGTGAAAACCTGAGTCTTCCTGAGGTGGCCTGAAAACAGAATCAGTATTTTTTTCCAGAGTCATACAGACTGAAGAGCAACCCTTTTTTATTTTTTTTTTTTTCCAACAGTATGGAGCTTACAGTTTCAATCTTGTGAGGCTAAACCTTAAAGTCGTCGCTAACTTCTGTACAGGCAGACACCTGTGGAATCTCTGACACATGATTCTGTTCTGGAGCAGGACTGAATGTAATAATCAGCTTGTGTGGCTGAAATTCTTTTGTGAGCTTCAAGCGCTACCGGCATGTTGCTAAGTGCCCTTTCCAATACTTAACTTTGAGATTTGTAAAAATAGGCCAAAAATGTGTCCTACTATTCTGGACACCATACTGTTTCTTTAGTAAAATGCATGAAATGGACAGTTCACGTGGAAAAAAACAAATGTAAAAGATCTATTGTTTTGAATACAAGAGGCACCATTTCTCTGCAGGTGTTTTGCACAAGGAAAAGTTGCAAGAATTGCATTTTGTGAGCTTTAAGTAATGAGCACAGAACTATGTATCTTCTCCAACGAATTATTCTTCCAGTGAATATGATCATGAAGGAAATTGAATTCAAACATCAACTTATTCCCATGCTAATTAGTGCACTCTCTGAGTCTCTCAGAAGATGAGTAGTCCAGACAGAATCAAAAGCAACTTCTGTTGTTTTTTTGGTGGTTAATGTTGTAATTGTACTTTGGATATTACAAATAGTACTATTTTAGAAGAACAACACAGCCCTAAGAGTATGTGTGATTGTGACTTTGGAGGTATGGACCAGATTGAGGTTAATTGGTGGTTCAGCCCAGTGAAGCTAATGGTGATGGAAGCTGCCTCGGGGTGTCTGTCTGTGTAGCTGCACTCAGCCCTAGGCTACTTCCCTGGTTTAATTCCTCCCCTATCCAGCCTAGAAATGCATTTCTTTTTCTTATTTAAGATTCCATAGACCCTTCATATTTAATGTTAGTATAAAGGGGAAACGGAGAAAGATCAGAGTTTCTGTTCTGTTGAGGCATCAGAGTCATTCTTCCTCTAATGAAGAGGAACAGAAGGATGGGTAAAAATCAATGACTTAACTTAAAAATCCAATTTATTTTTTTAAAAACCCAAATCTTTCTTGAGTAAAACTATTTAAAATTAAGTTTAAACTTATATTAAGTCAAACTTATTCTGATGTATTAAATCATTCAAAGTTTAAAGCAAAAAAAGTCCCAAAACGTGTTGCTGGCAAGGTTTTCACATTGGGCCAATGAGTCACTAGTCGTTAGCAATGAATAGAAAATAGTTCTTCTAGGTTCCATTTACTCATTTAGTTTCATTCAGTGACTAAAGTCAACACAAAGAAAATTGAGATATTTGTTTTCACTGTGTACTCTTCAGTTATTTTCCTAAAAAGATAACAATATTAAAATTTTTCCTTGGAATTAAATATATTCATTTTGCCATATCTGGCACTTGGTGCTGAGTCTCTGAAAAAGCAGAATGTCTGTTTTCCACCTATGGTCAAAAATGGAGTATAAGATGAGACCTACTAATTTTCAAATCTTGAATGACATGATAGTCAGAAACAACCATTGCAAGTCACTTTAATAAGCCTTCCTTTGTTGATTAATTAGTTTGAAAAGCAAAATATATTTTGATAACTTTACATTTTCCCCTTGAGAACACTTGCATTAATTTTTATTTATAAATACTGATTTATAATGCACATTTTTGTAGATTATTACCTTCTATAGCCGCTTTAATAAATGCATGTAGTTAGAAAACTATGTATGTAGACATAATAAAATGGCTATACCTAGTCATAAATCAACATGTTTTAAAAGTTACCAGCTTGAGATAATCGGTCTCTCTTTAGGAAAACAACTGAGAATGTTAATTCAATGTTAAACAAGACAAAAATAAATAAAATATTTTCTGCTTGCTGACTTAAAGATCATGATTCTCTATCAGGTCATTCTGTTCTAAGCCTTCATATAACTTGCTAAAAAGCCCACAGGCCTGGCTTATTATCTGCAATTGACCAAGCACATGTGATAGCACAGGTTATTCACAGGAAAAATCACAGTGCTACCACCTTTTGGCATGTCTGTGTCAGTCTTGAAAAACGAGCATGTTCTCTAGACATCTGCTGTGAAGGAGGTGTTGAAGAGTGTGTGTGTGTGCTGCTGTTAGGAGGGGGCTATGTAGGAAATGAGCCTGCTGTTGGATTTGCATGCATCTTTGTTTGCTGTTTAATTCAAAGAACTGAGACTGCCTGTCCTACCTTAGCAAGATACCTATCTATTTGCATTTGACCATTATCTGGGTTAGAGAAAACATACAAGCAGCCCCTGCAGATGAGATATTGGCTAGCAAATCTGCAGAAGCAAATTAGAAACAGGAATTGGAGGACGAAATTGCTCAGAAGGCTGAGCAGCTCTTCATAGCACAAATTAAATTCTTGCCACTTGTTTGAGACTGGTCTCAATGCACATACACTTCATTTGATCCATGGGGTTTATTCCAGTTGTTTTCAGTGTGAGTAAATGGAAACATACCCATGGTTTTAGGGCCTGAGGATGTGTTAACTGCCTTCAGTCTTCACTAGAATGAGAGCCTTTGCACTAGTGGGCAAAATTCACTTTGAAAGCGAAAAGCATTTTGTTCTGGCAGATCCTGAAAAAAAAAAAAAAGTGGTGTAAACTGTCATTGAGCACTGAGGGGTAAAGGCCTAATCTGGATTTGGATTCTGATTTTTAACACTGCTGTATTCATGGGGTAGAGGGGGGAAGATATATGTTACCTTCTCAGCATGTGCAGTGTGTATGGGGAAAAAGCAAATACTATTGCACAAAGAAATGAAGCTCCACATTTGCATATGCAGTTGTTTCAGGATTTACCCCAGTAGAGATTATTGATGGGAATAATATTTCTACTTACTCATCAATATCCTGGTTTGATTCTTCTACAAAAGCTTTTTCCCCTATTCCCATCCCCCTGTTGTCTTTGTGCCTAGTATTTTTCCACACTTTATGTCCTAAAAGACTAGCAGGTTTGATGATGCATTGTGATTTCTTTTCTACAGGGCTTTATGAAGGAAGCTGGAGGCAGTTCTCATTAGTCTCACTGACATCTTTTATCACTTATCAGAGGAACAAGCAAACGGAGAGCAATTCCTTTGATCATGGCAAAAGTAGAAAGAGTATTAAAAACCCTATGAAGATTCACTAAGTAGAAAGTAGAAAAGACAGTCTGTGGCATGTTTCAAAGAAGTAACATGATTTAAAGTTGCCAGATTTGCTTGTATATATTAAAGAATTGTTAATGATGCTACATTTTACATGCATCCGTAGGTTTTTGTTTTTTTAAAAAAAACAGGCAAAGGAGTTCTTGGTTAGAATGTGTGGATTAGATCAGTTGGAAAATACCTCTAAGAGGTGAGCTGTGTCAGAGAGGAATTCTGTGATTTAATGAAAATTCTTGAAAATAAAAATAAGGTTGTAACAGTGCCACAATAGATCGAAAAAGAAACCTGCTTTCATGGGAGAATGTTAAGAAATCTGAAGAATTCCTTTTCTCTTGGAGGCATTCTGCTGTGAATCAATGTATGTTTGTGAAGACTGCATATAGAAACTGCAATGCTTGCAATTATCCATGTATACCTGACTGCCTAACTCTGACCTCAGAGTGCCACTGCTTCCTCATTCTATGGAAAAATAAGATTTTTCTTAGTGGTTCTCAGTATTGATTCGCACAGCATGATGCCCTTGTTGTGTGCCTTGCATTATTACCAATAGGGCAGGGAGAAAAGAGGAGTGAATATACCCTCCTACCCACAGCTACTACTGAGCATTATGTAGTCTAGATCCACTGGTGCTTTTCTGTATGGCTGCAGCTTGGTTATCCACTGCTTATAAAGTCCTTCTCAATTTCTGCATGTGATCAGCTTGTATCTCAAAGTGTCACATTTGAATTGCCCTTGAAGGCCCTTGTCTTAACCTGTGAAAATAATGCCTAAATAGCTGTGGTCTTTTTCTTCCAGCACAGACTTTCCACCAGCCTTGTCCCTGCAGTATTTTTTACTGCCATAGCTAATCTTTAACTATGTTGAATTTGATTTTGATATGATGCAATGTAGTACATTTCTATAGCACCTTTTATGCAAGCAACCCCAGAGCACTTTCTGATCGAGCTAAAATTAGCTCTGAACTACATACAAACTCCTAAAAGATTCATTTAAAAAAACTCGACAAAACAACAAACTGGTAAAGAAAGGTAGAAATGTATGTGCTCAGTTCAAACAGGCAAAGGGAAGAGGTAAGTTCTCTCTTACACTAGGGCAACCATGGAGGAACTAATTCAGTATGTTACTTTACAACAGGCTTGGAGTATGATTCTCCAAGTTAGTGCAATGCATTGCTCTAACAATAGTGACCAGAATGGATTGTGTGAATGCTGTAAATGACCTGGAGGCAGCAGGTGAAGCAATACATAGGTGGGTTATCAGATATCCCTTTATGTACACATTGTTTTAACATTTGCTGCTTCTGGTAAGAAAAGGAAAGCCACACAATTCTTTGATACATGGCCTCAGTCTTCCAAGAGGAAGACGGTGGGAGGAATAAACAAATAGCTTTGAGGGACATGAATCATGGATCTAAAATGATACACATCTTTTTGCCAGAGCAAGGGGCTTGGAGATAAAGCAATCTCCAGTTGGTTTCTCAGGATTAAAAAAAATTATGATTGTTGCCAGAAATTGTCAGGAGGGACAAGCTGACACAGGGTGACATGCTGAGGCAAGAGTTGAAGAGTTAGATCTTCGCCTTAGTTAGAGATCTGAATGAAAGTCAGACTAGCATATGATCTCTTTCATTGTTGTAAGGCTTTCTTACGATCCTTTTCTTTTAAATAAATATTTCTTTAAGGCAGAGGTTTGATCACCACCATTCCTCCTTCATGGAAGAGAACTGTAGGGCCTGAAGATGCATCAAACCTGCTGAGAAAACTAGAAGAGAGATTCCTGCCTGAGACAGGTGATGGTGGTCGGAACTAGCAAGAAGAGAACTGAACATAGTTCAGTGCTTTTATTGTTATGCATGCTTGTTAACAGCTCTGCCTGTACCAAATATGATAGTCAGGCTGGTGGAAGTCCACCTCCGTGGCTTGTCCCTGCTGTTTCCAGAGCAGTGAGACAAAGGCTATCGGTATATTCTGATGTGGCAACCTCAAATCATGGCAACTGTGTGACCAGCACAGATGCTTGAGGGTCATCTGCAAGAGGCAGGAAACCTTAAATGGCAGTGAACAAAAGGAAGTGAAATTTTATAGCCACATGATTAGGAAAGACAGTATTTGAAGTCTGGCATTTGTTACAATGAACAACGGGGTGGGGGGGGCAATCTTTAGAGAAAAGACAGATTTTTAAATACAACTGTATAAGGAGACATACAGTCTTGTAACCATAGCTAATAGATTAAGAAAGTAAGCTGCATTTTCTGTGGAGATGTGCCTTTTAATGCTTCATGGCCCCAGACTGCAGCTGCAAACTTACTATGGGGCACAGCTGAGCTGTACTGCAGTATGGCAGGAAAGACAGGAAGCATGCATGTCTGAAAACCTTATCTTAGGCTGAGCTTTTTAGATCTCTAAGGCTATATGTGCTTTTGTGAAATTAAGAACTTTACCAAAATAGGAAGACAAAATGTGGAGAATGAGTACGTTCAGGCTACAGTGTTCAGTGAATAAATCCCATCTGGGCCTGGGGAAAGACCAATGGTATAGGTCAATTAGGAAGTTAAGTCCTGCTGCAGCCAATCCTTTACGCTATGGTGAATCAATTGTCAAATATGGCAACAGTGAGGTGAGAGATGGTCTCTCAAGTACATTGTTTCCGATTTAGAGACCTTTCCATAGCCAGAAAATCAATCTGTTTTGCTCCAAATATAATTGCAGTGTCTGAGGCAGAGATAATGGGAAAGAAGGAGGGAGCAGAGAGAAGGTCTGTGGAACCACATGGTGACGTTGTGAAACAGATGCAAAAGAGCAGCTATAAATACATCCACTGGAAAGATTGAACCTCTGGACTGACACACAAATAATCTGCACATCTCTACCATGTGCTTCCTCTGACTGTGATTAGCTGTGTAATTGTTCTTTGTCTCAGCATTCCACTTATTGTTTGTTCATTGTGTTTGCTGCTCCCTCATCCTCTATTGTGAGCATCAGTGGCATGCTACAGTGTGGCAGAAATACAGAGAACATACTGAGATCGGATAAAGCGTCTCACTCATACTGCCTTCATGCTCTGCCTCTTAACTTAGATATTGAAGGGTTTTGGGGTGGCAGCAGCAGACAAAGGCCGTTTCAGAGTGTTCTGCCTTCCCAAAGGGAAATGAATTCCTTTCCTATACAAGAGATTTATACGGCAAATTAGGTCAGTTATCATTAAGCTACTGCACAGCAGGACAAATCATAATTTTAAATACATTTAAAATGTAAGTATGTTTAAAATACATTCTGATGCAGTACAAATCAAGCCTCTTACAGTTGCTATGCGGATCAGTTAGATGATCATGCAGCATAATAATCAAGGAACAAGTTTGTTGGATTTACTGGTGGTTGTGAAGACTATATAATTTATACCATTGCTTATGTTTACTTACAACCAAGTATTCTTGCTATCTCCTCAGGATAAGAAAAATGTAAGTGCATAAACAAAAAATAGTTCTTCCTGTCAGTCGCTCTGAGTTACTGTTTTTACCTTAAAAATCTGCATGACTCTGTTCTCCAGAGGAGATGAAATAAATGGATACTTATGCCCTTCCTTTCCCAAAGTTTCCCAATGTTAGCCCTAAAAATGCAGCCATCTGTTACGCAACTGACCAACCATTTGTTTGTATCTTCCCAGATCTCTTTTTTTTTTTTTTTTTTTTTTCCTCTTTGTGATTCCCAAATAACAAACTTCTTCCTGGCTGTGCCTCTTTTGAGTCTCCGTTTTTGATCGTCACAATTTAGTTTCATGGCAGACTTCATAATCTCATGGGCACCAGAGCCCTCTGCCAAGGTTTATGCAGCTCTAAAGCCTGGATTAATCTGGCCCAGTATTTATAAAATGTTCTGAACATGTGAAGCACTATAAAAGCACTGTATATTATTACTGAGTCCATGGAAGCACCCCCTGCTAACTCAGCACACATTTAAGCTGCTATTCCTGGAGGTGAGGTGCAGTGACAGAAAAACAAAATCCATGTCTCGTCTTCTGACACTGTTTTCTTTTCTTTCTTTTTGTCTCCCTTTTTTTTTTTTTTCCTTCCAGGATTTCTGGAAGGAACTGAATAGGAAAGAGGGAGACCCCCTTCAAAGATTTCACCTCCTGAGAGTATTCTTTCAAAGACTTTGGCTTAGGCTTCCTGCTTTTTGCTGCTGCTGGACTGCAGAGTTCCCTCATGCTGTTTCCTAAGCACTTTTAAAAGCTGGCAGCCACTGCAGAAACCTTTTGGGGAAAATAATATCTTGATGCAGGGGGAGGCTGCTTTCAGACTCCGGTCTGCAGCTGGCACTCAGTGGGGGGAGAGGCCAGTCTCCAAAGCCAGGCCATCCCAGCCACTTGATAAAAATCACTAGCACAGCCCAGGGAACTGTAGGCCTATGCTAGCCAAATCTGCCATGTTTTTTGGGCGCTGCTTCCAAAAACATTTCTACATTTTGTTACTTAATGCACAGATGAAGGAGATGGCTGGCAACTACAGTCCAGGTGTAGTCATCATCTCTTCCCCTGCTGTGTTATCAATAAGGGGAAAAAGTTCGGAATCAAATGTGTATACCTATAGCGTTTGGGGTATACTTATCCCTTTATATAATTAAATATTTGAACCTTTAAAATACTTTATAGTAGTTGGACTCAAATCAGTATCAGCTCTTATTTTCACACTTGGGATTGTGGCTATCAAAAACTGTGTCAATGAACTTTCCCCAGCACTGTCCAGAAGGCGTTATGGGTCCATTTATTTTTACTTCCCTCCCCCCATTATTTGATAGTCCTTTTAAGAGTTGTGAATTTTACTTGGTTGCTTTTGATCAGAAGGAAAAGGTACTGTAGGAACTGAGATGCCGCAGTGACTCTGGCTTTGAACTCACCAGGTCTAAAAGCCTGCAAGAACATTTTTCTCTTTCAGCTTTCTAGCCAGCTCTACGAGCTGGCTGATAAAGGGGTACGTTAAATTGTCCTGAAGGACAGATAGAACACTAGGCGCTACAGTCTGAACTCACAATGGAATTGATATTCATATTTTTAGTTTAATTGTATTAAAATTTAAATTTTAGACTTTAGAGTAGATTTTTTAAAAAAAATCAAGTCATTAAATCCTTTTTGTTTAAAAAAAAAAAAACCAAATCCAAAACAAAACAACAAACCCACAAAAAACCCCCACGGAAGTTTATTTTCCATTCACTTCAGCCGCGGGGCTCCTGAGCTCCTGCAAATGCTGCAGCTCCACTTAGTGGCACTGCCGGCAGTTGTCAGGGTGGAGGCAAATCTTTCAGAAATGCTAATAACGAAGAAAAATACTAAGATTTAAATTCTGTATTTTCAATAAAATTTTTAATATTTCCTTTCGGTTATCACAGTTGGAGTCTACTCTAGCACTGGCTGGAATGGAACAAATTTTAAATTACACTATTTTAGAGAGATTAGTATATGAAAGTCCATCCAGTCTATTTCTTTTCAGTATTTTTCTTGCCTGAAAAATCACACTTACAGACATATTCCTATTTCTAATAAAAGAAGGTAATATGTTTAAAACTATGTATGTATAGAGAACCATGTGGTATTTGTAAAAGTATCTTTGATCTGATTTTCTTAAAACCCTTGGCAAACATTTATTAAGCATTCAAATTTGTTTGCTCTATCCACTCATCAATCCATCTGTCCATCCACCTATCCATAGTGTATAGAGATTGTGCGCTTCTTTATATACACAGTAGACCTCATTCTGCTCTCAATTACAATATAACAATTTATTTCAGTGTAGTTACTGGTCTGACATGAAAATTAGCGTCTTGTGTATCTGTGTATAGAGCAAATATATACTCACAAAGTGTGATGAACACATGTTGTAATGTGATCTTAATGTAAATAGGTTGGTTCTTCAGGGTTCTCACCTCATCCAGATGGGAATTGACATTCAGTACTTTACACCATTACAACTGTGTTTAGTTCTTCAACACATCTTGCTCCTGCCTTTCATCTAATCAGAAAATAAACATTCTTGATTTGATTTGCTCAGCTGCTGTCTGAGCCACAAAACCTAGATTTCATCTTGTGTCCTGAACTCGACTCCCATGCTGCTTGTACAAATCCTGTTGAATTCAATAAATGTATTTAGCCTTATTAAGATTCAGGAAAGCAAATATTATCCTCTAGTGAGGCAGCAGATAACAGGAGTTAATAACAAGTATGTGATAAAGATCACAGGATTCCCTGTAAACAAGATGCTGCATTGCACAGAGAGCATCTTGTCTGCATATGATTCATAAGTAACTAGGCATCCTCATGGGCTTCTTTAGTTATTTTAGACAGTGTGTAAACAGTATTATCTACTTAATGCCCCAAATGATATAATAATTGATATGGAAATGGGGCAAAGCTCAATAGATCATAATACAACTCTCCATGGACTCTTAGAGATGAACTGCCCAGATTTTATTTAAATTTTCTTCTAGCTTGTATGTATGCAGCCTGTGGTTTGTTAGGCATGCTAGGCAGATGTTGGTTGGACAATATTTTCTTGACATTTTTTCTGGAAAAAAACTTATACTTCGATTGTTACCTGCTGTAGGTATACTTCAGAGATGTCAATGATAACGTGAAGAGTAAGATCATACCAAAAAGCTCTGATGTACTGTGTGCTGTTGTTGAGAAAAGTGGATAATAACAGATTGCTAGCATATACGGTACTCTGCAGTGGTTGTGTGATTCTTCTTGTTTAGACTACAAAGAGCAGTGCAAAGAAATACCGGAGTTCTAAGAAATGCTTAAAACTGGAAAAATGTATTTGAAAATATTTCTCTGTTCCTTTTTGTGGAAAATGATACCTGGAGATTTTTTTATATATTCTGAAAATCTCTTAAGCAAGACTTTCTGCTTTGTTATTTATCTAAAGTAGTGGTGAAAATATTTTCTCTATTCAACCACTTGTTCTTGAAATATATTAATTAGTCAGACTTACTCAGCTGTTTTTCTCTTCCACAGCCATCACATGCATTTGTCTCAGGTGTATGATATCAGGCAAAAACTAAGCTGTGTTGCAGTTGTCCATGCAAGATGGAACTTAGGAACATGCAACCGTGACGCGTCTCTGTTTTGCAAAAGTGTGATGCTTAACTGTTTCTCCATACAGTGTGGTCTTCAGACCACTGTATTAGACTTTGGGAAAAATCACTCCTCTTGTTTGTGCCACGGTTCCCCCAGCTGTAAAATGGGGAAAATGATACATTGGAGTGTAGTGATAAAATGTAAGTAAAACATAGCTTTATAGAAGAGGGCAAAACAATATTGGTATTCAAAAGAAATCTGAGATTTCTACACTTGATGAAGGTCACTCAGTGGGCTTGTGACGTTGCCCAGAGCAGAGCTTGGGTCTCCAGATGTTCTGTCTGTTGACTCCAGCTGCCTTCCAGGTACAGAGAATGGCTGATGTATGTTAATAATGCAAAGAGGACAATAGCCAGCAACTGCTCATTTCCATTTATTTTATCAAACCAAAGACATTTTTTGTAAAAAGCACACGTTTTGGGATACAGGAAATGGATGAAACAGATTTATTTATAAAACAGGCTTTTAACACTCAAATATGGTACAGCAATGAAGAGTAGAAGTAAAATGGCTGTCTGGAAGCAGGAAGCACCTGCTTACTTAATTTATGTTCCGTTCTTGCATATGTGGTAGTGCCAGAGTTTTCTTCCAAAATAGCTTCACTGATGCAGTGCTATTCACTTTTGCTGGCCCAGCACCTGGAGAGGTGGGAGGTGTACTCTGGGGACAGCGTGCACAAGTCATTTCTCCAATGGCTTCTTAACAAGAATTCAGGAAGGGCAATAGATAAGCGAGACAGTTAGATGTGGATTAAAATGTCAGCTATTTCCTTTTTGAGACATTCTTAAAACTCAGAGGAAAAACAAGATGTGGTGGCAGGTGGAGCCATTTAATTTAAGGACCCATTTAATTTTTATACATCTATGAAAAAGCGAGGAGAGACTCAGTTCGTGAATGAGCGCTCTGCAGCCACTACTGCATCCCTGCACCAGGCAATGTTAATGGGGAAAGAGATTAATCTTCTCTGACTCCCTGCAGGAAATCTGCCCCACCTGGCTACATGTTTTTAAGTGCGGGAGATAGAGTCACACGTAAAGGCAGAGGGAACCCGGTCCTTCCAGACTGTCATTCCAAGTGGAAGAAGATAGTAGGGTCAGTATGGGAGCAGGAATGCCACTACCTTTTAGTTTAGTAACTGCTAGATACTGACTTTGCTGTAAAAATCAAGTGAAAAAGAATATGCAGAAGTTGACTTTTGAAATGTGAGTAAATGAAAGCAAAACTCTTTTGGCAGGTCTGACCAGTCTCTGAGAGTACACGGCTAAGAAATCAGAACTGGCCAACTGCCCTATGGAGCTGATGAGCCAGCACAGTCTCACTACAGTCCAGTGCAATAAATAGATAATTTTGTAACTTCTCTAGTGTGTAAGGAAAGTAACACCTGATTCTAAAATAAGATTGCATTAGTAAGAAACTATGCTATCAACAATAAACATGCAGGTTTGGCAACTTACTGCCTCTAAGTTCTCTTCCATTTCAAGGTATCTTCAAGAAAGAAAATGGGCTTGCAAAAATGAAAATTGCCTCCATCCCAGTGCACATTTCTAAGTTAAATATTGGAGTTAACTTATTTGGTCAAGTTTGACAGCTTTTCTGTTCAGTGAGTACTGAAAATCTGAATGAGGAAACTTTACCAGGGAAGTATTGGGTGAGGAAATAGGGGCGCAGAGGTTAAGTTACTTCTGCAAAGTTCAGACCAAGTCTGTGGCAGGGCTCCAGGTGAAATCCAGTTCCCGTGGGTCCCCAGTCACTGCCATCACCGTACTAGCTTTCTCTTCTCAAGGATTTTTCAATGCCACCTCTGAAGAGATTAATAAATCTGAAGGTTTCAGGCTCTGCATCTGTGGAAAGGGAATACATACGTGATCTCCTTGGAGGAGGTTGAATTGTTCAGGGAGATTATAATTTTGTTGTATTCTAATAGTAATGAAATCACAAACTGATTTTATGAACACTACGTTTGACCCTTTGATGACACATGCTGTAGGCTCTGCGGATTCATGCAGGAAGTGGCTTGACTGGAAGTCACAGTGCAGCAGAAACAGAAATCGGCCCTCTGAGTGAGGCAGATGATACGTTCTTCCTGGGTAGCCCCGAAGACGTTGTGGCTGACTCGTTGTCCCAGATGCCCCACGGAAAAGGTTCTTTCTTAAAGAAGTTCAGTGTGGGGGAATTACCCAACAGACACATTGTTCTTTCTTCACACCATTCCTGTATTTATTTAGTTCCTTTTCCCCCATAATATAAGCAGACTGACTTCTGCCTTCTGGTGGACAGGGACAAAGTGACCTATTCTAGGACCATTTTGCCGACAAAACTCTGCTAGTACATTACATGGAAAAGCATTCTCAGAAGAAATTTGGCTTATACCAACAAAACAGTGGGGTTTTTTTGGCACTGTTTATTTTAGTGCTTTTTGAATTATGTAAACTTTTGTCATAGCCAAATAGCACCTCCTCATATTCCTAATGTGCACTGCCATGCCAACAAAAACTGGTTAGCTTTGGATCATTTAATCCTTCAGAGATGGAAAGTTATAGCATTACCACAAGTGAAGGTTAAGCAGGATCTCTTTGATGTGCCGCTTTGCTGGTACTTGTCCTTGCAAGACAGCATGTACTTATGGACCCTCTAATCTTGTAGTCAGCTGTAGGATGAAGGTCTGTGGACGCAATTAGCTGGTCACGTACAGTCCCATAGGAACCTGAGGAGAGTCCAAGGCAGTTGTGCCTGGGACGCTGCACACGATGAGGGGAGGGAAGCAAAAAGGGGGAAATTATTTTTCCCTATTCTTTTGGTCTTTCACCACAAATTACTGTGGAGATAGAGCAGCATGATGGCCATGCTTCCTTTCTGCCTTATTTCCAAGTCAGATGAGTGTGAGGCAGACCGCAGACACGCTTTCTTCTTTGCCACTCTGTTACTGATTCAGACATGGACCTCTGAGACGGTGTTACCTTTGATCCATTTTAATTGTCCTTCAATGTGATATGTTGTAGGAAGATTAGTCCTTCAGTTTCTTACTTAATTACTCTTAATTCTCTTACTTATGGTATAACTAGACAAAATAATAATTGTCAAATAACAAATAATCCACATATTTTGAGTTTAATGACTAGCTGTTAATAGCTACTTAAAATATTAACTTTCCACACTAGACACTCCTATTATTCTGTATTTCTTCCAAGCCATCCTTCTTGTAACAATGCACAGCAATGTTTTTCAGGTTCAGTGCACTTTCAATTAGCTGATTCTTTTATATGTTTGGGAGGTAAGTTAATAAAAATATTTCTAATTTATAGACAGTGACATTGTGGTGCATCTGTAGTAGACACTGCATCTACAGCATACATCTACAATGTAGACATTGTAGTATCTGTACCTGGAGTACAGGCCCGAGAGCACTCAGTGGACTACATTCAGCAGAGAATAATGACCCATGCTAGCATGACATGTTAATTGCAATATTTATGAGGATTAAATTACCAGATTATTAAAATAAGTGTATGGGAGAGATAATAGAGTTGAGGGGAATTACAGAAGCAGATAAATAGAGAGTTTTCCAGCTCTTAGGAAGTTTTCACAGGAGCGTTAGGGCCAAGACAAGCTTAGTATTTGTATGTGGGTTGGATCCCTGAAAGAATCAGCTGCAATATTGCAGTGCCACCAAGATGGTATTTGCATGGTGTACCAGGCTGTAAAACTAAGGCAATGCACAATTTACATAAACCTCTGAAAGGCAACAGGGAAGCACATGCTTAACACAGACTGTCTGTTAACCATGTGTCTCACAGCTTGATAATCAGAATTAAATGGTAGCATTATATTAGCCAGATGTTCCCCTCAACAGCACCCTTCTGTGGTTCCTTTCCGTTATGTATATAGCACATGTGGTATAAATTTTCTACCCCAGTCAGAGCTGTACTTAAAGATCACCCCAAACAAGAATGTGCCTTCAATGCAAGTCATAAAACTGTATCAGCTACAAAGGGAAATGAAGCATATTCCCTCATCTCTGATGGAATGATCATCGCTTGCATTTTTCACTCCTACCAATGTTGATTGTAAATCTTCCCCCAGATCCTCCCAGCCACAGCAGTTGACTTCAATGGCAACAGGACCAATCATATCATTCTCAGAGATGGCAAGCCTTGTTTGACCAGGCTTCAGCGGGAGGAGTAAAAAACTACATTCAGTGTCTGAAGATGCATCCTTTAGATTACATCAGCTGAGAAGATGTTTCTCTTCTTGAAAGGAAGTAGTTTCCATATGAGTAAGCAATGCCTCTGATTCTGCAGATTCTTAAGTGCTTTATTAATCGTATTTTCCTATTCTGAATTTTCACATGAAATAGGCTATGTTCAAAATAAGCAAATCATAAATGATTTTTTTGTTGCAAACTTCCTTCCAAAAACCTTAATAAGCTTAGGTGCTCCTCATACCTGTAGAGCAAATATAGTATTTTCCAACATAAATGTTAATGTCCCTTTTGAACATGAAACTTATTTGATTTAATTTTTTCCTATTAATATAAAGTTATGTTAGTCAGGTAATTTCCAGTTCTTACTCTTTCAAGAGTTTGTGTTCAGGAAAAGGACCTGACAGATTTGCCCTTTAAAGAAATTGTTTCTTGTGTTCATTGTACATACTCCCGAACTGCAAGTTCTTTCAGGGTAAAAACCCGTATGGGATCTTTTTTTGCCTTCCATTCTTCCAGTTTTTCTTGCAAAGACAGAAAATCCTTGCCAAGTTCATATGCCAAAGTGATCATTGTTTCTAACAGTGGAATATAATACTTGTGGCTGGTCTGCGCATGAAGGCATGATAGAGCTTTTTCTCCATACTCAAAGGCACTTGCTAGGTTTTCCAGGTCCTTGTGGCACACCACGATAGCACAGAGAGTAGGGACAATTGAGACAGGGTTGCCTCTTGTCAGCCTTTCCTGCAGACCAATGACTTCTAAAAGGATCTCCAAAGCTTTGGTGTACTGGCCACTCCGCAGACAACCATATGCTTCCTGAAGCTCCGGCCTTGTTAAAAAGTCAATGAATTTTTTTGACCTTTGGATATATTTCATAGAATATAGAAGTCTCAGGTAGTCCTTGAAGGCTAATTTTCTCTCATTGATTATTTCTTCAGTGAAGTTCCCTGTTAGAGCTTTTTTGGGAAAGGTCACATCTTCCATTTCTTCACTAAACTCCTCCAGCAGACCTCTGTGCAGTTTCTCAAAATCTGAGTAACGCCGGTCAATTACAGACTTGTTGCTGTCAAAACTCCCGGTTTGCAAAATGATGATTTTATACATCTAAATACAACAAAACAGAAAAATAAGCATGATTAGGACCATTCTAGCCCCAGTGCAGTCAGATTTCGTCTGTTACTGCTTTGAAAAGACTTTGCGCTTGTATACCCCACCAGCTGAAATCTTCCTGCACCAATTTTATGTGTGTAATCTTGTATACTCTTATGGCTTATAGCCGTGCTGCTAAATTAGTTGCTGCCTGAGATTATGGTGCATGCTCACTGTAGGTCTGATCTTTGAAATCTACAGCCATCAAATTAATAACTCCCACCTCCTGCTGCTTTGGACTTTTGTCAGCAGACTTAGCTTTAGCAAGTAAATAAGCTGTAGATAAACAATACACTAACAGATCCCATCCTGCAAGGTGCTGGGAATGGTGAACTAGCAGCAGACTGAAGCACGTAAAATCACTTAGCATTCTCGTAGCTGTACTTTGTTTATAACAGCCATGGCTGCTGCAATCAATCATCTTTGGTGAACTGAATGGATTTCCCAGACTTAATATTGACTGTAATCTATTTTACATTGGTTGTAATACTCAGAAATGTCTGATACAAACATTTCTAGGGATTTGGCGGTGTTATTAATGCTGGGAAAGAAGAGGAAGTATTTGGCAATAATATTTGGTGGGTGCAAAAATAAGATGGAGCAACTCCAAAGCCTTTTTTCCCCTCTAAATCATTGTCCTCTTATTCAAACTTACTTGGCATATAAATAATGCCAAAAAAAGTGACATTTCTACAAAAAACTGTCTGCTATCCAAAATCCTTCACTAACAGCTAACAGCAATGCTAACATTAACAGGACTCAAGAGTATGTCTTCCTCAGCTCTTCACCAGCCTCAAAATGACTACGATAAATGTGATATTAGAAAAATAGCTGCCAAATAAAATTGTGTGTTATGTGTTGTACAGATTCGATTCTGGTCCTGATCCAAGCATAATGATGTTGAGGAAGGGCCAAATCGCTAATGTGTGTACACCACTGGAGCTCCACTAAGGCCAGCTTAACTGTGCCACTGTACACCAGCTAAGGACAGGGACTGTTGACCTTGCTGGCTTTTGGACAATGACCATGTTCACATTCAACTTCACCCTGTTACCAATGAATTGGACAGGAACCAGAGCAGTTCTTCTCATGCCAGTTGTTTTCTTTGCTGCTATTGAAGGGTGCAAACCTGTACTAGCACTAGTGTCTGTCTGATTATTTTCCTTGTTTTTCCTTAAAGAGAAATTCTCGCTTTTAATCTTCATAAATGATCTTATAGGTGCTCCTTGAAAGGCTTCTAAATTTGAGCTGACTTCTCCGATCTCCTTTCATTTGTAAGCACTGTGACATTCTCCTATACTTTGTCCTGCTCCTTTCTGAAAAGTATATATATGCTTGATCGATACCCAAAACAATCACATGGACAATTTTTTAAGCTATTATTTTATCAAGGGCAGCTAAGTGAATAATTTACAAGTAAATGGTTTTTTATTTGTGGACTGTGCGTGAAAAAGGGAAGAAATACTATCATTCAAATTGACTAAATTTTGTTGTAATGTAAATCCTTCTGCCTAGGCATCTAAGTTATGACTAAGTTTCACTACTTGCATGTACACTGAATGATACTCTTGTTCTCATACAGCTATACTAAAATCATTTTTAACTATTCAACAAGCTGGATACTGTAAGCGTATGCAAGAAAGGCAGCATCCAAGTAGATGCGTATAGCATGCAACAAGATCTTAGGACAGTCTCCAGAATGTTTACCTGCTTTAAATTCTACCAAGCTGCATCACCCAATATCAGCAACAGTAGTATGATTCTTAGCATTTTTCATCTACAGATCTCAGAGATTGTTGCAAAAAAGGAAAACATCCCTACCTGAAATTCACAGGAGTACTGAAAGAGTCTTGCTCTAGATCAGTCCTCCTGAAGGCCAGGAGCAGAATCAGAAATAAAAACCAGGTGTCAGTCCTCTGAGTAAAGATAAAAAAATCCAACCTGTTCTGTTGTTCCTGTCCCTCATACTCATGTTTCACCTTAAAAATATGACAGAAATATGTCATCTAATGGAGCTCTAGGTGGGAAGGGGAAAGGATCCCAAGTGATCTAGCTGCAGGATGTCTTAGACTTTGTCAACATCAAAGAATTTTGCACTTGTGCTAACATAAATCTCTGATGTGGAAGTTATACAAATGCAATGCAGCTGCTACAGCAGGCTAGCTCAGTGGAAGTGTAACATATTGATATTTTAATACTTGTGTGAACTTCTTTAATGTTGACAACGCCTCTGGGTGTTAAGGATACTCAAGCTACTAATTTACTTGATATCACTTTTCCACTGCTGCTGTGAACTGATTGTCAGAGGTTTTTAGGGGCAAGTTCCACCAGCTATGCCCATACGATCAGTGAGAACAGGTTCTACTTGGTATGATCATGGCTTGACAAACTTGGCCCTCAGTAAGGCTTTCAGGTAGTGAGGCATGCTGTGTGCTGTGCAGACCCCTGTAGAGTGAATAAAAATTAATGATCTTCTTACATATTAATTTCTTAACTTACCACATATTTAGAGAAGCGGTGCTCTACAATTCTGGTTGACGGGATTTCAAAAAGGAGTTTGACTTGTCTGCACTGGCGTTTTTCATTCCTCCAATATTCCTGAAGCTCCTTAGTGGTCATTGAAGAGTTGGGACTTAGGGATGTACTGGGATCTAAAACCAATTTATTTAGTATTTCAGATTATAACCTTTGCCTTTGGAAAGAAAGCTCTTACGCATTTATTGTGAAAGGAGAGCCTAGAATTTCTGTTGGTCTAACAGCAAGTCCTAAAGAGTGATAAAATAAGTGATTTCACTGCTGATATAGACAGGTCCAGATTTTTTGAGGAAAGCTATTGTGGTCTGAAATTTTGAAAGACACCAAACTGGCTGCAGAATACAAAGTTATAGAAAAATACTGACAAGATGTATTGTATGTCTAGGTTGTAACCTCAGGCACAGTCTGAGCAGGAGGTATGCTTCACTATCCCAGAAGTAGCCCTAAGAAATGCCAACTCAGTCTTCTGAATCAGATGTTTCTATAGGCATCTTTGTGCCTGAAAGGAGGAGATAATACAATGCAGCTGCAAATTCAGGCTTATATTCAAATACTGGGTTTGCGCACTAACAGGTGAAAGCTGAGAAAACAGGAATATCCTAACCTTAAAGGACAAACTCTGATAAACAGCTCAGCTGAAGGAGGAATTCTCACATCCTCTTTTACTTTTGTAGCTAACTGATGCCACAGTTCAGCTACAAATAGTCTATATACCTCCCTCCCTCCCTCCCTCCCTCCCTCTCTCCCCCCACAGTCATATACACACATACACAAAAATATATATAAATACGCATATATAAAAATGTAGGATGGCTGGTTGAAGAGTTTGCTTACAGGGGAATTTAATGTAGCTTTTCAAAAGGGTGATTCCACTGTCTTTGAAATCTACTGACAACAGTTTTCATCACGTGGCATATAGGCTCACAAAGTGGATAAAAGAAATGGAATATTTGTGTTTCAGTAGGCACACCAGTCCCAATTTCCAATCAATAATGTCTCTGTCAGTGCAATCAGCCGAAGTCTGCAATGTATCTAACATTCAGACAACAGAAGTGAATGACCACAAATGAATGGGAAGGTAACAGCTTGATGCAGAAACAGAACTGTAAAGGCACCATAGTACTCCTTCAGTGGCCTCACTTTTACATGTCCTTAATCATTTGGCCATACAGTTTCAATTATGAAGGCCTTTGGGGTTTGGCTCACTCTCTACAAAGCATTTTTTTCCTAAGAGAGGTGGTGTTTATGACATCTTTGCAGGCTGAAAATCTTGACGAGATTACATATATTTTGGATTATATATAACATTTAATAACAGATGACAACAATCTTAGGCATAGTAAAAGTTCAATGCTGCCTCTTCATAAGGCATGTGAGAGACTACTGCTTGAGATTAGCTTCGATCTTGGTGTCCTTGCTGATAATGCCAAGAAGTTCAGATTTTGTGATGTACAGAACGTGCACTCCCAAGACAGGCCATTTAATGATCATTGTTTAGGCCCCTGGTGTGTAAATTAAATTTGGAATACATTTTAGGCGCAAAGGATTTAAAAGAAAAACTCTGTGTGTGTATATACACAGCGGGATGTGCATCTGTTTCACTATTGCTACATTATTACTACAAGTTTAATCAAGGCTCATTTACAGTAGAGTATAGCAGTGTAAATCTGGACTACTGCTGCAATAACTAAAACAATTTTTTAATAATAAAACATTAATGGCATAAATAGGTACATGAAAAATAAAATTAAAGGATAGCATCAACCTTGCAGGTCATCTTTTCCGGGGTTTTCTTTTCTCACTTGACGTGAAGTTTCAGCTTTGGGTTGATTTTGTTCTTCATCAGATGGGCTTGTGGTAGAAAATGTAGTAATCCTGCTTACAGCTTCTGACAGTTCCCTTTCTGCTGTGCAGTGTGAGTCTTGGTCCATTGCAAGCTGACACTGAAAGATTACAAAAAATATGGCATTTCTTAGAAGCAAGCCTTTAGAGGATCCAGTCTGGTAATCTTTTTTATTGACTTACTCATTGTTCTCTGTCAACTTGTATGAGGGCAACCACAGTTTCCTAAAAACTGTAGTAATAAATAGAAATATCTACATAGCTACCAGAGAAAAATGATTCCTATCACTATTACTACTGAAAGTGTTTGGATATCTTTTTGGCAGATTAAAAGGAAACATGAAAGCCGTAAGAAGTTATGCTGCATAAGATTAGGTGGGGAAGTCCATTTTTCCCTATGAGAATTTTGTCATAAAGTTCAGTAGGGGCAGATTTTTTTTCCTTGTATTTTGCCCTCAAGCTTGCAAGTATGAGTTCAGATGAACTAAGATCTTGGCGATAATTAGTATAACTAGCAGCCTGGCTCTCTTACACTGCTAGAATTTACTGTTCTCAAGACTCCAAAACTTGCCATCTGTTCTTAATCATGACCCGTGGGGCAAAATAGGGCAATATCTAATATAGCGTAATACTTTTGTCATCTTTGAGAGTTTCAAGTTCTCTCCAGAGACTTGTCTCTGTACTGTAAGAACAAGACAAATGAATCTGACAATGCCTAGGTGAAGGAGAACTGAATTTTCTTATGATTATACAGAAGGATTCTCCCTTTATTTGTCTTTTCAACCTATATACTGTGCTCGTAGTAGATGTGTATGCCTGTTCTGCTAGGACTACTATTTTACCACATACTGATAAAATGTCTAACACAATATACTCCAGATGAATGACCAGATTGCCCATTCTGCCACATAAATGTCTCCTCAGGATGGGTTTTTTATTTAAAAAAAAAACAAACCTATCTGTTACATTATTGTGTCATACTAGCAGTTGAAAAAGTTCTAAGAGCATCCTAACAACTTTGCTGGGGTGCTCTGTTCTGTTAGTTAGCATGAGAGAAGCGTTGCTCACAATTCAGCCAATGTGTGAAAATCAAATAACAGAACAACCTACTTTAAAAAACCCACAACTCTCCCTGCTACAAATGCAAAAATAATGCTCAAGCAATGTTTATTAAGTAATGAGAGGGTCTATGACAAAGATGTTACTACATATCATTTTGCCTCCACTTGCCTACCACACTGTTATGCAATGCTGGATACAGAGGTGAGGAAACTTCATCAGCAGACCTATTGATTTCTTGGCAAACTGCAAGGCTATAAAAAGAAAAGCAATTACCTTCCCCACTGGAAATAATGGAAGTGCAAACCACTTTCCTCTAACAGAAACCCTTCCTTTGCCTGGCTTGGATAAGCAAGTACATACATGTTGTCATCCTCCTCAATAAGAGCATCGTGGAAACCCATTTTTGGACTTGGGACTAGGAGAAGAAAGTTCTCACTGTTCTTCTAGTCCTCCTTAAGATCTGCTTTTTTAACATGAAGAGTAGCCACTTACTAACTGCTCAGTCTTCTGAAAATCATGACAGTTTATCCAGAGAGCACAAACTTGCAAATATTTGTTTTTAATGCAAAGATAATCTCAAATATAGTAGATTAAATGAGGAATCTGAAAATAGCTGAACAAATTTAAATGACAAATTTTTTCCTGGTTGTGAGTTGGTATAACCTCATAAGCAAAATGGTATTTATATTCAAGATATATATCTTCATATATATTTATAACTTTATATGCATATTTTACGTATGTGTGTATACATAAAAGTACCGCTGTAAAATATGATTTACCAGAGAAACACAACAGACTTGTAAAAAGAAGAATGCAGAAGTGAATGTTACGATATACAAGTTACCTGCCTTGAAAACTATCTGTACTTCATATGAACACTTTCATTTTCACAGCTAAAAATCATTGTAAGCTCTTTTAACTAAACTATTTATTTTTACATATTTAAAAAAAAATCCAAAACAATACAGAACCCCTGCAACAAATTACACAATTTTACTTCGAAGAGACACCCATCCTGTTCCATTTCAGGGTAAATGCCACTCCAGCTCTTCACTGAGTTGTAAGGAACACTAGAAACCGAAGTGCACAGAATACTTACCTGGAAACTGCTGAAGAGCTTTTAGTTGTGGTGCACGTGTAGACTGTACGAAGTCATGAAAAGCCTGCTCCGCATTTTCAAAACGCAGAAAGATACGTCTGTGTTTGAAGAAAACAGGCACATTCTGTGTTTTACGAAAAGGAAGGAAGAAGCCTTGCTTAAATCAGACTTCCTCACCCAATTGGCTCGCCGGTTCAGTGCTGACTGATCACGCGTGAAGTTCCCTATCCGCCCCGCACCGCGCTCGCGCTGCCTGCGGCGAGGCGCGGCCCGCGCCCCGCGGTGCAGCTGCGGCAGCACCAGCAGGGCTGCCAACCCCTGTCACCGCTGCGCGTGCGAACGCGAAGCCTGGCAGAGGAGAGGGTTCAACAGTAAATAGTTACACAATCAATGAAAACTTCCCTGCGTGTATTTCTGAAAGCAAAAAAACCACGCTTAGCAAAAGGGAGATTAGGAAAAGAGAGACCAATACGGAAATGTACTTACCTGTGAAAATATGGCCCTTGGGACATCTTTAAAATACAGACTTAACGTCTCGGTCAGAAAAGAAAATGCAGATGGTACCACAATACGTAGCCTCACTCTATGCAAACTTGCACTTCTGACAGAAATCCCGATTCTGCGCAGTGCTCAAACATATGATTAATTTCAAATATCTGCTTAATTAAAGTTCAAAAAGAAGCATTATCACATCTGACATGACTACTAAACTTGAAATGGGCTTATGTGTGTACCTAAAATTAATCCTGTGCTTAAATTCTTTGTTACACTGAGGACAAAGTGAAGAAGAATGATGCATTAATCCACATGTCCTTTGACCCAGATGCTTCCTTTTGCAGTTCACTTCACTTCGGAAATTTGCTTTAAAGCATCAGGATAGCTATTGCTGGGGTAAATAATATGGATACTGTCTTTTTTTAGTAACATAAGTTTCCCTATTGCCAAAGCTTACTCACTGAAAAACCAAGCGATTTTAATGCAGCACGAATGTGGGAGGCAAACATCCAAGGGACCACATGGATCCTGCCCCACACATTCCTTTAGAACAAACAATTTAAAATAATGTAAAAACAGGGCCATAAACTGGCAATGCTTCTATTCTGCTTTATTTGCAAAACAAAACAATGCCAACTTTAACTTGGACTCAGTCTAAATGTAGAAGTTTTGCCAAAATAGCTGTCAGAATGATGAAAAATCACTCCCATACAGCTACAGCCATACTGGCAAAAGCCCTAGTGTAGATGCCGTTATATTGGCAGAGTCCTTTAGCCAGTTTAGCATGTTCCATGTGGAAAATGATTTAAGTTACACCAGAAAAGAAATCTGTGCTTGCCAATACAGCTCTAAGGTGTAGCTATACCAGCCAACCCTTTTAAGTGTAGACAAGGCATGGGTTTCTGGCTCAAGTCTCATTCCTTTAAAGTTAGATTTATGGGTTTGGTTACAATTGTGAGCAAAAACTAAGGGGGATTTCAGTGCGTTTCACTCACACTGACAGTTCACAGATGTATCTAAGCTTTGAATTCTGAATCTGTTAATTTATGTGTTGCCAAAAAGCAATGTATTATTTTGTGCTATTGTCCTGCTCTTGATAAAACTAAAAGAAAAGAGGAAAGCATATTTTTTAACATATTAGATACTTTCAATTTTTTCAGAATAAGTGCTAGTCAAATTAACCAGGATGATTAAAAAAAGTGACATCTGTTATTATGAGCATGGCTGACGGATATGAAATAATGTACAAATCACAGGTGTTCTGCAAGAATTCTACCTGCCTCAAGTAGAGCCAGCTGTTACGGTCACAGCCGGTTCCTGAATGGGTTCCTTGTGCCCAGGAGCCATGACATTCACAGTGGGTTTATCAGGCTGCTCTTCCTCATCCAGCTCCCATGAGCTCCGGTTTGGTCCAGACAGGCCCTGGCCCTTCACTGGGACCCAGTGTGTTAGTCTGGCAGCATTTTACTTTCCTAAATGTCTACTTGACTAGCACGCTCAAAAAAAAGTCTACAGTATACAGTGGTGTTTGCTAGCAGAATGCATAACTAGTATGTTTCTTTTTATATTCTCATTTCCACTTCCAACAGTCAAATACTGTGTAAAGGGTTAAGCAATGGAAAAGGGGAATTTTCACAACGGCAGCATACCGTTCCGAGAGATGGGCAAGTGCACTTAAACCACCAATTTATCGAACTCTTCATAAAACTGTGGTAAATTTTAATAGAGAAGCGTGTTCTGTCATGGTTAGTGATGGAAAAGGGATCCTTGTGCACTTGCTCATTCAGAGTTTGTATTCTGTGAAAGCACAGACTTTGTCTGGCATACATAAAGAGCACAGTGTTAAAATGCATCTTCCAAGGGATATGGAAAAGAGTGCTCTGCAATAACGTAGGATCGAGGCAAGGTTGAAATGGTAACACTGCAGCCCATGAAAGTCGTTGTCACAGGTGTTAGGTCCTGCATACTGATTTAAGATGAAAGGACGCTGCAGAGGGATCTGGACAGGCTGGATCGATGGGCAGAGGTCAACTGTATGAGGTTTAATAAGGCCAAGTGCAGGGTCCTGCACTTCAGCCACAACAACCCCATGCAATGCTACAGGCTTGGGGAGGAGTGGCTGGAGAGCTGCCCGGTGGAAAGAGACCTGGGGGTGCTGGTTGACAGCCGGCTGAATATGAGCCAGCGGTGTGCCCAGGTGGCCAAGAAAGACAACAGCATCCTGATCCGTATCAGAAATAGCGTAGCCAGCAGGAGTAGGGAAGTGATTGTGCCCTTGTATTCGGCACTGGTGAGGCTGCACCTCAAATACTGTGTTCAGTTTTGGGCCCCTCACTACAAGAAGGATGCTGAGGTGCTGGAGCGTGTCCAGAGAAGGGCAACGAAGCTGGTGAGGGATCTGGAGCACAAGTCTTATGGGGAGCGGCTGAGGGAACTGGGGTTGTTCAGTCTGGAGAAGAGGAGGCTGAGAGGAGACCTTATCGCTCTCTACAACTACCTGAAAGGGGGTTGTGGCGACGAGGGTGTTGGTCTGTTCTCCCAAGTAACCAGCGATAGGACGAGAGGAAATGGCCTCAAGTTGCGCCAGGGGAGGTTTAGATTGGATATTAGGAAAAATTTCTTCACTGAGAGGGTGGTCAGGCATTGGAACAGGCTGCCCAGGGAGGTGGTGGAGCCGCCATCTCTAGAAGTGTTTAAAAAACATGTGGATGTGGTGCTTCAGGACATGGTTTAGGGATTACGGTGGCACTGGATTAACGATTGGACTTGATGATCTTGAAGGTCCTTTCCAACCTTAGTGATTCTGTGATTTTAGGAAGACTAACCTGAAAGTTTCTGTCTAAAACTTGGTAAGCAGCCATCAGATGAGCTGGCCTTGCAATGCCATGTTACAGATGCTTGTATTGCAAGGCTGTGTGTGTGCTTTTCATAGTTAGAGAACCAGAAAGCACCACTGCTGCAATTGGGTAAAACATCCTGCCTTGATTTAAACCCTGATTTGGGCAGTTCACACTTTCCAATCAGATAGATTACATAAACCCAGACAGACACAATATTTAACCATAGAATACAAAGCTGGTATCAGCTTGAAAAATTGTGAGATAAACCAATGTTATATACAAAATGCAGTTTACTGCCAGATTTTATTGGCATTTTATTGTAGGCATAGCAAGGTCTTATTCTTCTTAAAGGCTGTAACATGCAACTTCATAGAGTCTGTGCTGCCTTTCCCTCTCAGGCCCTGAACTATTTCACTAAAGCTTATTTATTTTAAAAAATCATTCACTAGACCTGCAAATAATGAGAAAAAAACAAGAGGAGGCAGAAATACCTAACATTTATCCAAGTCCTCTTTTGTCACGTAACTAATATTTAGAAAGTGCTGTAATGGCATCTTTGATGCTTCTACAAGAACCTTCCCTCTTTTTTTTTTAATGCAGCTGGATAAATACCTACCATTTCCATGTTTGAAGTAGCAGAAAAATTCAGCTGTTCTGCATGAATATTCTGCACTTTGAGGTGATGCTGTGATAAATGAATACCATACTCCTATCCTGGCACAACATTCTGTTCCATGCTATTTATATAATGTTTAATTGTATAGTCTTGTGTCATTTGAAAGTGGAATTTATTTACCATACCTCATTATTACAAAACATGTCTCTCTTAAGAGGAGTGTGGTTGAAAGAAATAATTCACCATGTAATGGCAAATATCTTGTGCTGGTGTTACTGACGGGGTTTTCAACATGAAAGAAACGTAACAGGCCCATTTTACACTGCCAAAGCTCTGTTATCACTTTACAACTCCTTTATACTTCTAAGGGAGTATGAAGGAGCTTTAGAGTAAACAACAGTCTTGGCCTGCCTTTCATCTGTGGTCTGTCAGTGACACAGAGCTGTAATGCAAGCCCAGTGGGTCAATAGGATATTAACTGGGGTTAAATTTCACAAGCCCTATTCTGTCTGTAGAACGATAGACTTTCTAAATGGTCTGTTGGTCATTTTTCCTGCTGAAATCATAGAGGGTTAAGTACATAATTACATGGACTGGAGAAATATTTTCAAATATTTGGTTTTGGGTTATTAGGTATAGCACATGTAGTCATTCCTATCTACTGTTTTGATATTTTATTCTTAATAATGTGTCTATCCCCTTTTCTTCTCAAATATAATTATGGTGTAGTTAGGCTAATATGTATAGTCACGTTCCACACGTAATTCATTTATACCCAAAATGTAAACATAATGAAATTTGGGGTAACAGGATTTATAGCAGACACACTAAAGCATTTTGTAGTAGCATAAAAGGCAGCTCTACAAAAGGAGGGAAATGCAGCTGCTGGGTATAGATAGCCACCTTGAGGATTAGCAGAGCATAACTTGGGTTTACTATGCCCACTTCTGCAAAACAAAGAAATGTGATGTACAAATCTTAGTATCTTCCCACTACTATTTATTCTTTAAAATTAAATTACTTTAAAATGCAATTTTTAAATTGACTTTTAATTTTTAAAGTGACTAAATAAAATGGTTAGTGTGAGCATTCATTCCATAGCAGATGGAGTCTAATCATTTCCTCAGGAGTTTCTCATAAACTCCTGCTGGTTTCTGCTACTCAGATGGCATCCTTTCCATCTTGTGTATACCCACACGGTTTTTGTTAAAAAGCGTGTGTTGTGCCCTCCATCTTCCTACCGAAAACTATGGTAGTGACCCCCATCGCTTCAGAGCTTAGGAGTGGGCACTCCAGCACCGACCCGGGGCTGCGTTGGATCTGCTTACTGCCAGTCTCTGTAGATTCTGGAGATCTATAGGGAACAGGATGAACTGGAACAGCCTTTACTTTAGCTGATGTTGAACTGCACGTTACTGAATTACATAAAAACGTGTTTTAAAGGACTGATAAAGATGCCAAGAAACGAGGAAGTGTTTATTTGCATGTCAACAGTATTGTAACCACCTTAGGCACATGACCATATGCTATCTTTTTTTCAAAGATGCTTTTTTGTAGGAAGTTCATTTCCAGCAGTACAAAATTTCCAAAGTGTTTTTAAAATGAAAATCAAAGCACCAGTTTAGAATACTGTGTGATTTAAAAAAAACCCTCTAAAAATAAACGTTGTCTTCTGGAAATGGTGAATGCCCGAATAGAGCCGTTAAACATCACCGTGCTGTTCACTCGCTCCTATTCGGAGCTGCTGCTCTCACCCCGTTCAAGAGGAGCTCGGTACACACAGCGCACACCGCTGCTGCCGAGGGGGCGGAACAGAACAGCGTCACAGTCAGAAGCGGTTGGGTGACAGAGGAGCTGCAGTTGCCTTTCATTAAATCAAACATTCAGTAGCATTACTCACATTTCTTGAGTAAAAACATTGCAAATCTGGGCATTGACGCCACTGCAAGCCGGGCGGTCGCGAGCGGCCTCTCACTAACGCCACGGCCGCGCGCTTCCGAGCCGCACCTGGCGTTGCCCCGCAGCTGCAGCCGCGGCACGCGGCGGCACGGGCGCGTTGCGCACGGCGCACCTGCTCAAGCGAGCACGGAAAGCCAGTTGAACTCCGCCAGCAGTTCCTAACCCGGAGAGGTTTTTGAGGGCAAGCCACCCTGCTGCAAGGTCCCCACAGGCTCATTTTTTCCCCCTCCTCCCCGCGTTGCGACTGCGCGGCTGCCGGGCGCGGGCAGCGCCACACGGCACCGGGAGCCCCGCCTGCAGGCTCGCGCCACGCTGCGGAGCCCGGGCGAGCCGCAGTCTCGGCTCGCCCGCCGGGAGGGCGAAATCCCCGCCTCTGGCCGCTTCCCCAGCACGCGGGCCCGGGGCCGCGGTCGCCGCGAGCCAGCAGGCGGGACTGCGCCCGCCGAGGCAAGGGGCACCCGCTCAGGCCTGGCACGTGGATGCGCGCGCCCTCTCCAGAGAGTACTAGGAGAGAACCGGCCCCGCCCTCGCGCAGCTGAGCCCCGCGTCTCAGGATCGGGCCCTGAAGGATGGGCCCCGGACGCAGCGCTTACGGCGCCAGTGGGCCACACGCACGCGCCATTAAATCAGCCCAGCTGTAGCTCCCGGCGCCCCGCCTCGCGCTCTGAACGGCCAATCAGCGCCCTGAAGGGGGAGCGATCCGCCAACCTCTTTTTTTTTGACCTCCCCACCCCTCTGCGTCTCATACAATCTTGATGAAGTGGAAAGCCCCGAATCATCTCGTCACCTGGCGGCGCTCTTCGCCAATAGAGCTACGAAGCGGTAGCGCCAGCGCCCTGTGATTGGCTGTGAGAGAGCCCTGGGGACGAGAAGGCGGGCTCGACGGGGCAGCAGGGAGCGTTTCGCCGGTCGAAGCGTTAGGCTGCTGTGGCGACGATGGGGGAGCAGGGAGGAGGTTGGACCGCTGCGCCGGGCGCCGCGGGGCTGTGAGCCGGCGCCGCGAGTGTCCCGCGGGCGGGCGGGGCGCCGAGGCCCGGGGCTGGGGATGAAGAGGTGAGTGAGCGATCAGGCGCAGGGCTCGGGCACTGCTGTAGGACGTTGCTCGCGCCGTCAGGTAGGGCTGAGGCGGTAGCGCGGCCTGGCCCCAGCGCCCCAAGCCACTCTCCTCGGCCCTTTCCGTGGCTGCCGGCCCCGCGCTAGTGGCGCGACGATCGCTGCGGGCCAGGCCGCTCCTGCGCGGCGGGGCCGGGCAGCAGTGGTCGCCCGGCGGCGGCGCGAGGCCCAGCGGCGGGGCCGACCCGGGCCGGTTCGGGGTGGCGGTGGCTCCCGTCAGGGCTGTGCGGGGGCACCGAGCGGGGATCCTGCTGTGCGTTTCCGATGGTTCAGTGTTAAGCCCCGGGCAACCCGTTGCTCCGACTTAAAAAGTGTTTCGGGGCTTTCCTTCCCTGTCCTGCTCGTAACCGCTTAGAGAGGTAGAGAAAATTCTCAAAATCGTGGGGCGGGGGAACAGCTATTCACAAAAACTTAGCCTTGCGTCGAGCCGTGTGACTTGCAAGTATGTTGTGTCGCATCTTACCTTGCTAGGCGATAAACGGATGCATCACTCTTGCCATTAAACACTCCGTTACTGAACAAAGTTAAATATGATTTGGTTTTCGTTTCAAAATCCGAACATATGTGCTTCATTTTATTTAGAGGACTTCCATATCATGTTGACTGAAGGGTTGGCTGCGGAACAGTGATGATGGTGTATTGTTGTATACTTGCCAAATCTAGTAATGTCGTACTATTCTGACAGTTAATAATTATTTCTCTTCTTCCTCTAAAATAGCATATTTGTATGAAATTTATAACATCTAACAAATTTAGTGGTGTTTTTCAGATATATTTTCTTTTAGAAATCATGTTAGCGTTATGAACTTACTTGTATTGGACAACATTTCAGCCAGTGTTTTTGAGAAACAATTTCTATTTTTTCCACTCATGCGTTGTATTGCAGTCATGTAGTTCTGTGTACATTGAGCTGTAACTAAATTTACTTGCTCTTAGTTTTAACTTTCCCTTGAAAAATATTTTTGGACTGTTGAACACAACTTTGCATCTCAGCTGTTTAAAACTTGGTATTTAAAGTGGAAGTTCTGTAAGGAACTGTACAATTTATTTTAGCCGCTTCATTTTATACTCTGAATCAGAGCTACAGACTTGTGTGTTCATGCTGAAACCTGATAGCTGATGCAGTCATCTCTGTATAGTTCATCTAAGGCTACTGCAGGGTAGAAACAAAGTTCTCGTATTTCAGAGCCAACTTTTTATGATGGGATCTCTCTGTAGTGACAACAGTGACACAAGACAGGGGAAAGGAAGGAAGTTAGGGAAGCTTTGAAGTTAGGTAGCTTACTATGGCCTACCTCTGACATTTAAAATTTTTTTTTCCCCCCAAAGTATGTAATGTTGCAGTCGTTACTGTGTTTTGCCTGTTGCTTCCTAAAGTCCTTTGAGCATGAAAATAATCCAGGTAGTAGGTGGAGTAGAAGAACGCAATTGAACAGTCTCTGACACTTAAATGTCTGTGATGATGGTCAACTACTCTCTTGGGTGCACAAAGTTTTGTAGTTGCTGTTATGTTGTGCACTGTAATGATGGCTCGCTGCTAAGCATAATTTGTTTGGTTCCCAAGTTAATTCATACTGAGATCTGAGAGTTTATTCTGGTCTTAGTCCGATACATGTGTGCTGTTTGTTCAGCAAGTATACTTTACTTGCAGAATAATGAAATAGTTGTTAAAAAAATATAAAAATCAGTGGTTTATACATACATATATTTCTGATATATTGCCAGAACTAAACATCCTTTTTAGCAAGCTTTTCTAGGCTGTTGAAATACTAATTTCTCATTTTTCTTATTCTAAAACAAAGGGATTTGTTTTTTACAGCTGTATATTTTCTTTGGAAGGGGACAGTGGTGGTAGATAAGGTTTTAAAGGAAGGCATTGTATATAGTGATAATGAACTTTTTCATAATGGAAAACCTTTCAGTACAGTGTTCAGTGGCTTAGTAACATCTCTGCAGATGACTAGAACTTTGAAAGACTGACAATGCGCCATATAAAGTTATTATATAATCTATATGTAGCTGTTAATGTGTTTTCACACTGAATTCTTTACTACTAAACGTGAAGATTATGTAATATTGCAGCAGTGGACTTGCAGGCAGGGTAAACTTATGAAAAATAGATATGATAAATAATATTTTTAATAAAAATAAAGAAAAAAAAGAGCTTTTTTTAAGCTCTTGAATAGGCTTCTCTGTTAATATATTGTTTCCATACATAACTTACAAAAATTAAAATTAATTATTTCTAGAAATGAAGTAGGAAAGGTCATGATCCCTGTAATGTCAGAGATACTTGTTTGCAGTGTATTGGAGGTTGATTAACTTTGTGGAATGGCTTGCAAAAAGGAAAGTTAAGTAAGTGCATCAGCCTTTGAAAGCTGAGAACGTAAAAAACAAGACAGTATCTATTTTTTTTCCCAGTGTCTGGAAAAAGTAAGGGGAGGGAACTAGACAGAACTGGGATTGAACTCTATTTTAATATCTGAGTAGACTTATAAAAACTAATGGTCATTTAATCATGTTTCCTTTGGTGGGGTGGGGGGGCAGATCCTGTTGTGTTGTTCATCAGTTCCTGTATAAAACATTACTGTTTCATTCCAATACTGATACCAGACTTTTTTGTTAATCATCAACCAACATTAAAGCCCATTTATGTGTACCAAATGAAAATGAAGAAGAAAATGTTTTAACTTGAAAACAGATTGACATAAACAAACATATTTATTCCTGTTCATCTGAAATTAAATTTTTTTTCCTTATGTGTGTTTTTTACACTTCATGACACTTTTTCCATAGCCCCTTGCTTCAAGGAGCTAGAAAAGGAAAGGAAATACACAGCAATAACAAATAGAAATGGGAATGTCCGTGATCAACAATACTATGGCTGTTTCGAGGCTATGTTCACGGTCTCAGATTTTGATGAACTATTTTACTCTGTAGGAGGAGTGGGGCTGGTCACAGATTTAAATGATTTTCTGTTGTTTCACTTAATACTAGCTGTAGTTCCCCAATTTAATTTTGCCTTTTTTTTTTTTTTTTTAATTCTAGACTTTCTGCTCTGGATTTAATTCTTTGCAAAATGAATATTGCATTGTTTCACAAAGTTTGGACCCTCTAGTAGAATTTGTCAAGATTAGTGCATATAAATCAACAGCTTCTTTTTCGTGAAGACTTCTCTGCAGCTTTTAAAATTTTAATCACCATGAATTCAGGCTTATGGAGTCAAGAAAAAGCAAGTTCATCCTACTGGGAAGAGCGGATCTTTTACTTGCTTCTCCAAGAATGCAGTGTCATAGACAAGCAGACTCAAAAACTCTTGAAAGTGCCCAAAGGTAGCATTGGGCAGTTTTTTCAAGACCGTTCTTCTGTGGGACACTCCAGAAATATTCCTTGCAAAGGCAAGAAACTGCAGATTGGATTAAAGATTCTGGAACAACCTCATGCAATTCTGTTTGTGGATGAGAAGGATGTTATAGAAATAAATGAAAAACTAGCTGAGTTGCTTTTGGCCATTACTAACTGTGAGGAAAGATACAGTCTGTTTAAAAGCAAAAGCAGGTTAACAAAAGGCATCCAAATAGATATTGGCTCTCCTGTTAGAGTACAGCTGAGATCAGGAGATGATAAATTTCCTGGAGTTGTTCGCTTCAGAGGACCCTTATTGCAAGAAAGGTCCCTAACAGGGATATACTTTGGAGTAGAGTTGCTGGTAAGTTTCTTGATAAGGGGGAGCATCATCTGTATTTTATAAGATGAGCTTAAAATCTTCTATTTAAAGAGGCAGTCATCATTACTGCTAAAAATTCTGTAACCTTCAGTCTTTTCATAAGTATGGTATGTTCACAGGTATTTAATAACAATATTACATCAACCTTGTATTCTACATGTTAAGTGAAGCTTGATGAGCTGCATGGGCTGGCAAAAAGTCTAGCACATACTCTGACCTTTCCAGGCTAGAAAAAATTAATTACTTGCATCCACATTGTGGCAAATATCTGACTCTGAGATTTCTGTTGAGTGCTTTGTTTTTACCTGCATGTGTCAGGATACAATCTCTAAATGCAGGCTTGGATTTTAGGGCTGCTGGTTTTGTAGAGCCCTAAAAGTCAAATGGCAACTAGTTAAGATGGAGAATGTTGCCGTTAGTGTGCTCCTAGTGAGGTATTTCTGCAAACTTAATGTCAACCATAATCTTTCGAAGGATTAGATTCAGGTGAGTGCCACTCTTGCATTAGAAGTGTATTTTCCAAAGTCCTCTTTAAACTTTTTCTGAATTCTTTGCAATTCCCACTAAGAACCTCAGGGAGTGTCAGGCCCTAGTGCTTCTGGAGATCAGCTCTCTTTATTTGGCATCTAAGTGGAATTTTGGAATGCTTAGCATTATGTCTAGTATGAAGTAGTCTTGTGTTGGTATAGCAAAAATTTGATGATGGAAACAAGATTTGCACACAAAGAAAACATGCTTCTTTGAGTAAAAACGCACCTGCCTGCAGGTACTCACTAATCTAATGACATTTTACTGCTTATTCCCCTCAGACAGACAGTGTGTATATTTGTCACAAATTCTGGCAATAGAATTCTCCCAATGTAATGATAGGTCATCAGGCAAATTCTTACTGCAGTTTCTCCAAAACACTGGATTATGTTACTGCTTTTGTAGTAGTCTGCTTCTGCAAAAAATACACTGCCTTTTTTTTTCCTTTTCTTTTTTTTCCCCTCCTCTTCGTCCTCCTCTGACACTTAGGAAGAAGGTCGTGGTCAGGGCTTTACTGATGGACAGTACCAAGGCAAGCAGCTTTTCAGATGTGATGAGGATTGTGGGGTTTTTGTTGCTTTGGACAAACTGGAGCTGGTGGAAGATGATGACAATGAACTGGAAAGTGACTATGCAGCTCCAGTTGACGCAATGCAGGTAGAACTTCCTCCTCTGGAGATCAACTCCAGGGTTTCTCTGAAGATAGGAGAGAGTATAGAGTATGGGACAGTTATATTCTGTGATGTCTTACCAGGAAACGAAAGTTTAGGATACGTTGTTGGAGTGGACATGGTAAGAAAATAATCTGACTTTCATAACTTTTGCATGTGTGTTAGCTAGTAAATTACATGCAATATAGAAGAAGCAGCATTATCCACAAGCTACTTCAGTGGAGGCTGACCTAAAATGGGAAATAAACACTTGTGTTCCAAGATGCCCCTTGGTGGTAATTGTTTTTTGGCATCAGGTAAATGGTATCCTATTTGATGCTAAACAGTTCAGGAGAAATACTCTGGTTACTCTGAGGAGCCTCCACTGAGCTACTTGCAATGTTAGATGTTAGTCTTGAAGTAGTAGAGTTGAGTGTTTGTCTTGTGAGACTGGCTTTCTTCTGCCTTTTAAAAAAGTAGGCTGGATGCCTTTTTGTTTGTTAACTATTTTTAAAAGTGTTTTTTTTCTTGTAACTTTGGTTTGTTTGACTTTGTTCTACCTTAAAAATACTGAGTTTTAAGTATAAAAGTTGAGCTGTCAAGAAAATGTGAAGCTTGTCATTAAAAATTATTTCTAGCAACTTGAATTTTTTAAAATGAACAGCTTTCAAATTTTTGGTAGTTAGAGTGTTTCAGGTTTGTTCTTGTAGATCAGGTGCTTCCATTTTCTTGATTGCAGTAGCTGTTGCCTAACAATGCACTGGAATTGTTCTAACTTGTTTATAAATAATGGATTTCAGTAGAGGAATGCTTGTTAAAATAGGAAATATTTCTCAAAAGAACAGTTTTTAAGTTTGCGTTTGTCTTTAAAGACTGTAATGTTTGACTGTTCTAGATACAAAGTTTGTTACAAGAAAAAGTAGATGTTGTCAAACCTTTAATTTTCCTACTTTTTACGTTCCTAAAGACATATGTGTGTATTCTGTATGATGTAAATCTTGTCTTGGGATACATGTAACATGTTTTTCTATTTTTAGGATAATCCGATTGGAAACTGGGATGGAAGATATAATGGAATACAGCTGTGCAGTTTTGCAAGTGTTGAAAGTACACTTCTTTTGCATATCAATGATGTTATTCCAGGTATGCTCTGCTTGCTTAACCAGAAGGCAGACTTCGATAGCATCTCAACCTCAGCACTGCTATATGATTAGAACAATACTGAGGAATTAATACCCTAAATTCACGTGAATTGGTTTAATGTTCTGTGTTACACTTCTCTTCAGTTTCCTCCTCCTTTTGGTTACAGTCTCACTAGTAGAAAAGGTTTAATATTGAGCAAAATTCATGTCAAATTGAATAGTATTTACATTACTATCCAGCTGTATAGTATTCATGAATATGTGAGCATCTGTAGCGGGAATCTTTTTATTGAATGTTGTTCAGTTTACTCCAGGAGTTGAAACATCTTGGATCAGAAAGCTGTTTGTTCTGTGCTTGAAATGGATTGATAGTATTATTTATGCATTCTATGAGCAAATACTCGAAAATTCATAGCAAGACTCTGGAAGAATTCACTCTCTGCAGTAATTTACTGAATAGTGTTAACTTGTAACCACTGCAGTCCCCTGATTCTTTTTTTGAAGAAAGAAAAGTTTCATGTAAAATTTCTGTTTGTGTGCTATCTGAAGACAGGTACTAATGCAGTCTTGCACAGCCTGTAGTCTGGAACCGTTGCCCCCTCTCTGCAATTTGGCTAACTTTTCTTAAGTTCACCTGTAACTTTCTTATGTTCACCTCACCAACCTTGTGTTGGTTTAGTTGAGATGTATGTTTTTACACAAATTCTTCTCTGGAGGATTCATGGGGACTTCTCCATTTTTGGGAAAAGAGCATTTGTTGTAGGTGTGTTGGTAGAAAACAAAGTTTAGAATTTCATGCATCTGTTTCCCATAATGCAAGCATGCATATGCATTGAAGAATGTCAAGTCAATCTATTTGATGTGTTCAAGAAATAATGGTAGACTTCAGAATAAAGTAATTGCTGATGTGATGGAAGCAAGTCCTATATACCTAAAACGTTGGTTATGTGCCAAAGAAGGTTTTGCTCCACTTAGTTTTAAAACCTACAATGGTAGACCTTGGTTCAGTTACCTTTCAGGTTGAACTTCTTTGTGACATAGAAAAGGGAAGCTAATGTTCTCTTCATACACCATGTCTTAGAGACTGTGTCACAGGACAGGAGACCTCCCAAGCTTGCCTATACCTCAAGAGGTGGTGGTGACAAAAGCGTGTTCAATCATAGTAAGCCAAAGGCTACAGGTATGTATACAAAGTGATTTTTCTTTACCTATGTAAGATTACAAATCTCTGTTGCTTGGGAAAAAGTGTTACCTTGCATTTTCTGTCACTTCATTTATTCAGTTACGTACCTAGTTAAATTTCTGTGAAGTAGAGTAATAGTATGAATTTATTTAATCCTAATAAAGATGGTAGACAGTTTAAATTAAGACTGCTCAAAAGTACCTTCACTTTCATGACAAACAGTTTGAAGTTTAGCAAAAATTCAAGAGCGTGTTAATCAGTGGTATAGTATAACCAGTTCAGGGCTGCATTCTGTTTTTCTGAAAGTGTGATGTGTGTTTGTCCAGGGTTTGTTTGTTTGTTTTAAATTTTTAAATAAATACAGTTTGCTATTGTCTTCTTTCTGCAGGACGAGAAACTTCCAAATTTTTAGCCCAGGAGCAGATCTCAATAGTGAATATGTTAATTTTGCTGTAATTAAAAATAAAAATTTAATTTCCCAAAATATCAACTCTGTTTGATTCTGGTTTTGGCCAGCTCTGAAAATCTTCCCAGGGAAAAAATCCTGGAAGGGAAATGTTTTTTTTAAAGGCAGAAACCAAAATTCAGTGTCTTTAAAGTTCACTAGTGGCTATTGGTTGTAGAATAGTAATGACAGTATGTTCTGTAAGTTTTCATTCTACCTGGTATTGGATGCTGGCAGAGATGGTCTTCACTGAAGTAACTGTGGTCGAACGTTGGCATAAGTTACAGCTGTGTGGAACTGGATCGGTAATTCATTTGCATCCTCTGAAATTTTCTTGCTTTAAAAACAAAGAAAAAATACCTGCTGTACACTCTTGTCTCAAATGCTTTCTTATATCCCTAGTTTATAGTAATGAAAAATTAGCGCTTGAAGAGTATTTTCAGCCTTCTTTTCAGGCTGATGACTTGAAATTTCAGCTTGGAGGATTAAGTTGGTGTGGGATAAACTGCTACCTTGTTGCAAGTTTAGAACTGTGTTAGCTTTGATGGGAGAGTTTTGCTGATTTGTGGAAAGGCAGTTATGTCTTCTTCAAAGTATAGTAACATTTATGGTATGAAATAAGAGTGTGGCTAACCCTTTGTAAATAGAGATTAATCTCTTCAGTAAAACATACTGTTTTCCAGGATCTACCTCTGAACCTGGTAATAGAAACAGATCTGAAGTCTTCTATACATTAAACGGCTCATCAGTTGACTCTCAGCCTCAAACGAAAACAAAACCCCCATGGTATATTGATGAAGGTAAAGAGAGGTGATAGTCTTTCATGTAGGCATACACTTTATTTAAAAAAAACAACAAAACTAGAGTGTATTGATGTTCTTCAAATAAAACAGGTATAAGTTTAAATTAAAAACAGCTGAAATATGTTATCTTAGTGGAAGACATACTATATCATAAAAAGCATCTTGGAACCCCCATGAAAATAGATTCTGTCTTCATTGACAGACCTGTTGTTTTATCCTGCGTGTAGGAGATTACATTCTTGGCAACATATGCACAGCTCTGTGGGAATGCGTATGTCTTACAGGCAAGATAAAATCTGAGGCTTGGAAGGAAGATCGGAAGATATTCCTTGTGGCCGAGTATACAGAGTAATTGCATTTTGCCTCTCTTTTTGTAGCTAATGTTACAGATCTAAGGGAATTGTAATATTCTGCCATGCCAGCTAATCAGTCTGGAAGTAAGGGTGGGAAAAAATAATCTGACTAGGCATACATGTGTTTTTCAGTATTTTTAAAAGTTATTTCTGTAAAATCTCTCTGACTTCTTAGAAGTATGGGTGCACGGATCCAAAGGATCATTCATTATATCTTTATTTGCTTCCAGATCTTTCTTATTTATTTATTTACTGGTCAACTTTTCTAAAGTGTGGCTGGATGGCTTAGTGACTGAAGGGGTAAATACTAAACTAATAGTAATTTTAATTTACAGTGGAAACCTGTAGCAGTAGTAGCCCTTGAATTCCATGAACTGTAAAAGAAAATCAGTTAAAATTGTTCTTGGTTGCCTAAACGGATGTTGTTCCAACAGCTTGGAACTCTGTTTAAAAATGAGTTTATTATAATATTTAAAACAATCAAGGTAAATACCCTATCTAGAAGGGACTATGGAAGTAAAGGATTAAATAATTTAGAAAAAAAATTTTGGACATTTAACTTCAGTTAATAAAACAGCATGGGGAGAGGAGGTGATGAAGAAGAGGCTTTTGCTCTGTGAATACCAATTGTGTGTTAGAGACCATATAGAGAGATGAGAGAAGATACAGAACACTTGTGCTATTACATCTAGTTGTGATCTCATTTATCAAGCACTGCATTAGTCATGACTTATTTAAATCCTTTATTCTTTACAGACACTGATAGATTCCTTGTGTTAGAACCAAAGTATATTGTGATAGAGCCAGGAGAATGAACACTTTTCCATTTCCAAATTGTGTCTGCAAGCAATTACTCATCTCTGTATAAGCTGTGACCCAAACCCTTTCCTCAGTCACACTGACCGAGTTCTTCCTAGTTTTGCCCATTACAGTCATAATCCTTGGGGCCACTAGCTTGCATTCAAAGAAGAATCCCAATGTGAGGGTAAAAAAAAAGTTTTCAATCTAAGCCTTCCTGTAGTTTCTGGCTAACATCTCCTTTCTCTGGGCTGTTTCTCTTGGTTGTGGTAAAAGTGGTAGGGCTACAGCAGTGTCTCCTCAGCCAGTTCTGTCTCTCCAGTGTTGCTAAGTGACAAACATTTTCCTACATGTCCCCAGCTGTTAGTGCTTCCTATACAGGACACCCATTAAATCAGATGTGGTTGCAGATACGCTTCATTGCTTTGATAGCTAAGTCTTTCCTTTTGTAAGATAGGGAAAAAAACCCCAACATTTACTAAAGTCTTGCTTTTGATTTTGACAGTTGCTGAAGACCCTGCAAAATCACTTACTGATTCATCTCCTGGATTTGGGCATTCTTCACCACCACTGCAACCACCTTTAACAAACTCTGTGTCTACAGAAAACAGATTTCACTCCCTCCCTTTTAGCTTGACAAAAACGTCAAGTACTAATGGTACTATTGGACATAGTCCTCTCTCTCTATCCGTTCAGTCAGTCATTGGTGATGTAAATACTACGGCTAACCAGGAGAGTCCATCAACAGCAGGCCCAGCTGGGAACTCGCATGGTCTTGAAGCAGGTTCCTTGGCTGAAGTTAAAGAAAATCCTCCTTTCTATGGAGTGATCCGCTGGATTGGCCAGCCCCCTGGAGTAAATGAAGTATTAGCTGGACTGGAACTGGTAAATATAAATTGTAGTTCATATTAATATTAATTACATGTTACTAGTTTTGTTCCTGAGAGTTGGTGCCTGTATACTTTGCAAAGCAGTCAGTCTGGAGGAGTTTTCCACGCAGGTTGCCATGTGATCTCCTTACACCATAGCTAACTTCTTAGATGCACTCTGACTTTTGTGGCTGCCCTAGACCTTACTCTGTTAATAGGCTCTGAGATGTCTGTGTGCCACGACGGGTATTTGAATTTGTAGGACTGGTCACTGACTTTAAAGGAGTGCCCTTGCCTTAGATCATGGAGATTTTAATTGAAAAAATGCGACCATATTTAAAGGTTCTTTGAAATGCAGATTTACATAAAATGCCCTGGCTGTAAGGGTCTTTATTGAATATCAGTTTTTTGTTTGTTTTTTGCATACCAGCAAATAGGCAGTGTCAGAGTTATGACTGTCAAGAGTTGTAACACTGGTTTTGATAATTGATCGTAGTGATATTCTTTATTTGACAGCCATGTGCTTTATGTGTTCCTATGGGCCCTTTGTAAATTCACGGTTGCTGCAAACATGAATTGCTGTTAGTACTGACATTTACTCTGTGGCAGCTGCTGCCAAGGTTGTGATTGGCTATCAGTTAAATTAATGTGTACGCAGTTAGGGAGATGAGGTTCTTTATTTTGGGATAATGTCCAATAAAATTTCAGATAAAGCAGGGTACAATTATGTAAAACAACAAACATCTTCAGCAGAGTAGGTGAGAATGTGACTGGAATTTCAGCTGTTACAGAAAATCCTGATGCTTATGAGTTTTTTTGGGTGAAGCTCAAGCTATAGCTTGCCACAGGTGTTCTGAGACTCAGCATGCCTTGTGTTAAACTGGGATCTCGGACTTGCCTGTCATGCATTTCTGCATTAAAACCTGGCAATTGTTAGTAAGCAGACAGTATACCTTAAATCATGTTGTCAAAGATAAGTAATGATAACTTGTTATTTTTCATACCTAGTTTGTGTTGTCTTTCACACATTTTGTGGGTTCTGAAGCAGGCATTTTTCTTGTGCAGGCCACAGTCACACTGGAAGTATTCACACTACCCAATGCTTTTGAAAGGTGCCCGGTAGCGTATGTGTGCTCTTTCTAGCTACAGAAGGAATCTGGAGTGACTGGCTAGCTTAGTTAAGTTCCTAATGTTGACTAGGTTTAATTTTCACTCTCCTCTCCTGCCTCCCCCAAGCTGCTTCTGATGGAATTTTTGTTTCATTTTTGGATGGAGTGAAAGTTTAAGCAGGAAGAAAAAAACCAAAAAACCTCTTAATTTTCTCAGTAAATACAGTTAAAGAGCACCTCAGCTGAAGCTTTGTATGCTAAAATGCAGGAACATTGTATATCAAGCGTCAGAGTACCTGAAGGGTGACTTATGGGTAGATATTTTATCAAAAGTCTTACTGCAGAATTCTAGAAATAAGAAAAATAGTGAATTCTCACTTGAATTTTCAGGAAGATGAGTGCGCAGGTTGTACGGACGGAACATTTAAAGGAACTCGATATTTCACTTGTGCTCCGAAGAAAGCTCTTTTTGTTAAACTCAAAAGTTGCAGGCCGGATTCCAGGTTTGCCTCACTACAGCCTGTGTCCAACCAGATTGAACGCTGCAACTCTCTAGGTACTGAGCTTCTGCTTATTACTTATTTATCAGCTGGGAACTGACCTGGGTTTTGGTTTCATTTATTCCTGCAATATGTTCTCTGTATTGAACACTTGAAAATCTGTACAGATATTACTTAAATGAGATTAATGAATCCATCTGTACAGAACATAACACTTTTGTGGATTACTTTTTTATGCTTTAAAACAAGAAAATGTTCATATATTTAAAGAAATTTCATAAGATTAAGGGGTTATTTGTTATACTGTACATTTTTTTACTTTAGAAGTTGTAAAGCGCTCTTGCTGAAAATGCTATTTGCAACTCCAGCAATATGTGATTGCATTATCAGAAATACAGTTTTTTTCTATAATGCCAAATTAATTTTTTTTTCCTAAATACTAACACAGAAAAGCATGTATTTTTACGGTGGAAGGTAGTGGTGAAAAACTCAATTTTTTTTCTAACTTCGAATGTTTTAGATTTCTTGGGTCATGCTGTGTTGCTTGGGACAACAGCAAAGAAAAAAGTGTCTGATACTTGTAAGATAGTGTGAACAGGGCATTTATAATGAGAAGAGGATGTCATTCCTACTTGCTAAAATTTATTCAGTGCTGCAGGCGTTTTGAAGCACTCTAACATTGTCAGTGGAATGCAAGGCCTTGTTCACTCTCTGGAAGACAGTGAGTCTCAGCTATAGTAAAAAAAAATTACACTAAGGCAGCAACTTAGCTATAAAACTTTAATAGGAAAATCTCAAGTGGGATAAAATTTGAGGCTTTAAAGTGTCTTTTGAAAAAAAAAATTTCAGCCTTTGGAGGTTACTTAAGTGAAGTGGTAGAAGAAAACACTCCTCCAAAAATGGAAAAAGAAGGTTTAGAGACAATGATTGGAAAGAAGAAAGGTATCCAGGGTCATTACAACTCCTGTTACTTAGACTCCACCTTATTCTGGTAAGTTCATAATTTGAATAATGGCATCCCATGCTAGAAATGCAGAACACGTGATCTTTGTTTTAATGGCTGGCTGGCTGTATTTCTGTGCAGCTTACGAAGTCATGCACTGCAGTCTTTGACACATTACTATGCTCTCTCAAATTTGAACAAGTTCTGCAGCATTCGCTGCCTAACATGAAGTGCTAATCATGTCTGCTAATCTGTTCTAACTGTACTGGCCCTTCCGTATCTATATTCATTTTGACTTTAAATGGTTAAAGGATGAACGAATACACAGGCCGGGGGTGGAGGGAGGGAAATGTCTCGTATAACTTATTTGCAGAATCCTGCCTTGGCAACTGGCTTTGTACTCTGCTGCAGAAAGGATACTGGGTTGGAGTGGACTTCTACTATTTAGCACAGCTGTGTTGTCCTCTGTCCATAATTATCCCTTTTTGAGTTTGTTTAGTTCTTTAATTCTTCCTGTGGCTTTGCTTGGTTTGTCTTATGTTGCTTGGGCATCTGAATGGTCGGAATCTTCCAGAATGAAAATAACCTTTCTTTTCATTTTGTCTTTGTAGCCTGTTTTCTTTTAGCTCTGTTTTGGACACTGTGTTACTCAGACCTAAAGAAAAGAATGACGTAGAGTATTACAGTGAGACTCAAGAGCTGTTGCGGACAGAGATTGTGAATCCTCTGAGAATGTAAGTGAAGACATGAACTGGTCTCTGGTCTAATATAAATTTAATACTAGATCCTGCTGTGTATGCATTCCTCTTGCAAACGTGAAAAGTTTGGATCTGCTGCTGCCAGTCTGTTTTGGGTTTTTTTGGGGTTTTTTTTTGAGTATTTTTACTTGTTCATGGTAAATTTAAGCAGTGCTAACTGGAGTTCGTTATTCATTGTTTGGTGATAAAATATCTTCACTAGTCTCTATTTGGAAATGTGACCAGCATAAAGCTATTGTAAAATTTGTATAGTTATGAATACACAAGCATTGGTAAATGCAAGTTATGTTTGTTCGTGGCATTTGTATTTACAAGTTTTTAATGCTGCTGTTCTTGACAAGAAAAGTAGTTGGGTTATCTTATGTGAAGTTTAACAATTTGATGGGGCTTTAAAAGTTTCATTAACTTTTACATGTAGTCTGCAAGTGATCAAAACGCTTTTATTAAAAGAGCTTAACATGAGCTTTGTAATTTCTTAGGCACAATCAACAAAGGAAATACGGCAAAAATCTGCCTGAAAAGTTATTTGTCTTTAGCTTAATTATTTTTTTAAACATGTAAATTATACAGTTGTAGTTCTGAAAGCCTATGGGCTGTCACTGAGCAATTTATCGCAAGGTTTTACTTTTGATGTCTGGAATAAAATGATGGCTTGTGAACCCTTGTTCTTTTAAGGGGGTGTGTGGACTTTGTCCAGTGTGTTCCGGGGTTCTGTGGTGTAGGTAATAGGATACACACCAAGTAGCGGAAATCTCAAATGGCTGAGGAGACTGAAAGTCTTACTCCTCCTGCCTTTCCACCACGCCTAAAGCTTTCTCTGCACTTTCTGTAAAGTTTAGAGGAAAAGATTGAATTCTCAAAACTTCAGCTTGTAAGGTCAGCAATACAGTTCTGTATCTTTTTCTCAAATATTGAAATTTTTTTTTTATTAACAACTCCCACAGTGCTGCTATTATGTGACATTCTGAAAATGATGTATTAAGCGGCGCAAATTAGAGTGAAAACAAATCAAAGGTAATTGACTGACAAACCAGAAAACAGTTACCCTGGTAAGTTAGTCTTTAAAAAGAGCTCTTAAAGGTTATGCAAGAACATTGAGCACTGCACTAAATTTGTACTGCATTTAAAAAAATGGAAGTTGGATTGAATATGAGGAGTCAATACATAGTTTTGAAGAAATACTGTACACTGTTAAAGAAGGGTCTGAAAGCCTGTATTTCAGCACTTGAGAGTTTTGGGTGTTTTTCTGCTTCTCTACCTTGATCACAAACTAGCTAATAGTTTATTAAACTCATTTATCTTAGATACGGATATGTCTGTGCTACAAAAATAATGAAACTGAGGAAAATACTTGAAAAAGTTGAGGCTGCATCAGGATTCACTTCAGAGGAAAAAGGTAACTGGGGAGGTTTTTACTTCCTTTGAGATTCGTAAGAATCATCATATGAAACACCATGCTATCCAGAACAAAATACACAGATATTTTTTTGTAGCAGTAATATGTCTGCCAGAGATTTGAGTCACCGTTGGGTGGTAAAAGGGTCTCTTCCGCTTCCTTGGGTCTGTAAGGAAGCCTGCTGTAAGTGTCTTTCACCTGGATTTCTTTTCTTGGCCTTCCCGTGTCCATGTAACCTTCTAGCAGTTAGGGGAGATCTAAGACTCTTCCTCAGCAGACTGATAAGGCTGGGGTCTTTGTTCTCTGTCAAAATGTCACTCTGGTCCCTGAGGAACAATCTTTCCACTACAACATTTCATTGGCACAATGGTTATGTAGTATTTTAATTAAAAAAGATCTGTATAAAATCAATTCCCAACCTCTTGATCTTCTGCTGCATATGATGATTAATTAGCATTGTATTATGTAGCTGTTTCATTTTTCTTTGGGAGAACACTACTTTCTTTGTAAATGCGAAGTGCTGAAACCCAATATTTAATGCAGTTAGTGGGAGGAAGAGAAATATACCAGAAAACTCTCTGTGTTGGGGGAGAATAGACCTCTGGGAAGCTAGTGTGGGCTGCGTTCTGGGTTAGAGAACTCTGTCTCTAGTTTAGATGAACTTTGTACTATTGTGTGGTTTTTATGTAAGTGTTACTGTCACTGCTTGCCGCTTCTCAGCAGTTTCACTGTTTTCTTTCGAAAGCTTTTATTTCTCCTGAGAAAGTTGTGTGGTGCCAAATGATTCCTCTGAAATACAGAGCATCTTTTTTGATCTTTACGGGAAAGCTGTGTTACTCTGAGCCTGTATCTTTTATTACGGCCATTTGACACTAAAAGAGTAAATAGAGGTTTGTGTCATGAAAATGATCGTAGTTTGTCATAATCTTATTGTGTTAATAAAGCTACAAAAATGAACCGTTACTTTTTTCCTATTAAAATTTTGACAATTTTAATTTAAAATCAGTCTTGAATAATGTATCTGCTTTTGCATACTAACAAGACTTTTTTTTTTCCCTCCCCCCCTCCCAGATCCAGAAGAATTTTTGAATATTTTATTTCACCATATTCTAAGAGTTGAGCCATTGCTGAAAATAAGGTGAATGTTTTTACTTTGTTGAACTTACGTATTTGCAGAGGCTGATGAGGAGAGAGTACCTGCTGCCTTTCAAATTGAGGTAGCTCCTAGAGCACTTTTGACTTGTGATTCACATTTCTAATAAGATTCAATATAATAAAGTTATACGGACACATTTGACACTATTTCCTACCTTTTTAGGTAGGTGGGTTTTGCCCCATCTCTTGTTGCAAAAGCTTGCGAATATAGTTCTATGAGAACTGGACAAAGATTCCCTGTCCCAGTGCTGTCTACTCGAGAGCCTTATTGTCTCAGAACTTACTTAAATTGGTAGCTTAATCCTTTGTCTCTCTCCCTATCCATATAAAACTCTGTAGTGGTTTTGTGGTTCTTGTTTTTGAGGGGGGCGGTTACAGTGTGCGTTTGGTGGGTAGGTGTCTTTTTTTTTTGTATTTTGGGGTTTTTTTGTGAGGATGAAGAAGTTTATCCAGGCCACTTACTACAGCGAGCATTGGCAGTTAAGGTAGGCTACTACCCTTCTTCATGTTTGCGTAGGTGTGGAAGGCTTCCTAACAATTAGAGTGGCACAGCCCCTAAATCGGGATTATCCTTTTGGAAAGTTCTCTGTTAACTATATAGCAACTCTAGAGCAACAGTAGCCATCTGTGTGAGACTTCTACTGTAGGAAGCAGTGTAAATATCTCCCTGATTAAAAGGAAATATTTTATTAAACCCAGTCTTTTTTAACTCCTTATTGGGAATATCATACTGAAGAGAATTACTGTTGTTCCTTTTGATGTTTTATTACTGAAACTCTCACTTGTCTTTCCAGTGAAAGCTGCTTTAGTGTGTTGGAGTTTTTGATGCATATGCTTAGGAAGTATTTCTCAGTTCAGTAATGCATAGTTATATGTTTTTAAAACATACTCTGAAACTTATACTGCTTTTGTTTCTTAAATGAGTTTTTCTAAACTAAACAGAAATCAGCCCACACTTTTAGATGATAGGCAGTCAACTATTAGGGATTTTGTTGTTGGCTTTTTTTTTTTCCCCCCTAAAGCACGATACATTTCAATGTAGAGAGGCTGTCATATAGACTATTTTCTGGTGGGTGTTTTTTTCCTAGTAAAATACAGTCATTGTTGCAGTAGGGCTTCAGAATCTGTTTTTTTTAAATCTGTTTTTAGATCAGCAGGTCAGAAAGTACAAGACTGTTACTTCTATCAAATTTTTATGGACAAAAATGAGAAAGTTGGAGTCCCAACAATTCAGCAGTTACTAGAATGGTCATTCATCAACAGCAACTTGAAGTTTGCAGAGGTTGGTGACAGCTGTTGCTTTTTTAGAAGTGATGATACCTAGATACTTGCCCATTCAGCAATGGGACAAAAGTAGAATTTGGCGCAAAACCAAAATGCGGACATGTTGGAAATGGGGGTACTAGGTCCGTGGTACAGGTTGCCTACATTTACAAAAATATTTTAAGGTTGACTTAATGGTACGCGTCCTTTGGCTGAACAGACCAAAGTAATTTAGGTAAAGAATTACTAGAAGAAAACTACTTAGTTACTGCCAGGAAGTTGTCTTAAGGACTAATATTTTGAGATACATTTGTTTGTAAAAAGCTTTACAAAGGGAAGACTTTCCCGCCCCGTCCTCCCCCCCCCGCCATGATAGGGGAGCATAGTCCAGTATATTTAATATCATACTTGAGCACGACTGGGACTTAATGACATTTGACAATGATTTAGATGCCACTTTCCTGGTTTTTTAGCTGTAGTTTCTCTCGGACTGAGTTTTGGTTTACTTACCGTCGTCTTAATTTTGAAGTCAATGGACTGCAAGTTTAAATAACATGAATATGTTTATAGCGTTAGAAGTATGTCTCTGAAATGAGATAATTGTCTATCTGAAGCTCATTACATTATGTTCTGGCATTTTACCTAGGCACCCTCTTGCCTGATTATCCAGATGCCTCGGTTTGGAAAAGACTTCAAAATGTTCAACAAAATTTTTCCATCCTTGGAATTAAATATAACAGACTTACTTGAAGATAGTAAGTATACAACATTGCGTTGTGTAATAAGAGAGTTGTTGAGAGTGACTAAAGTGCAAGTAAGTACTCCTGGTAGTTGTGTTTATTTTTCTTTTTGTTTTTATTAAATATCTAACAAGGTTGTGTAAGATGCTCGGGCTGAGGGGAAAGGAAAGTTTACTGGCTAGAATGCTGGGGTTTTTTCTCATGTCAAAAGCTATAATTCAGAAGAATGTATAGAATACAACTTGGTTGACTATGTTTATTTAATTCTTGAGTATCTGTACACCTAAACTTAGTATTTCAAGACAGTGTTGTTAAAATTGAGTTACTAGTAGCAAAACAATTCATTAATATGGCAGGTAGGAAATCTTAAAAGCTAAGTGTAGCACCGAGGTTGGTTAACAGGTATTTACAGTGTTGACTATGTGTCATTAGTCTTCATCACTTTGTGCTGCTTGTTTCTAAGTTTTTTTTGTCATTAGTTTATCAAACTAGAAGAAGAGAACCTGAGATTAGTATATAAACCTGCAGCATGTAGTGATGGTTCATTTTTCAAGTATAAATCTTACCACTTTTTTGTGACCTAAATTTCTGACATTTGTCATCCACTGTCATCCAATGAATTTTTCATTGCATTACCTAAGAAAAGACACCTGCTTATAAATTTGAGATAAGAATTAATAAAACTGCTAAAATTTATTAGAATGCTAATCTCTGAAACTGTCATGGCCTTTTCTTTCACTGTCATGGCCATCACCTTATGCTTTTTTTTCCTTTTTTTTCTTCCTGGTGTTAGGCATAGTGGCTAAGCTAGCTGTACCAATATGATAAGAAAAAACTAATGCCATTTAAAAGCCTGTTTTTACTTGTTCATGCGGTTCATAAAACTTAATTTTTATGATCTTCTGTTTTGCAACTTATCGCTGTAAACCTTTTTCTCTTATTCCACATTACATCAAAGGAAAGCAGTTAAATACAGTGGTACGTTTCTGCTTTGATTAGAAATCTGGTTTTAGCTTTTTTTAATGAAGTGGTTTTCTCCATTTAAAGTAGTAATCTCCCTCCTTTCCTTACCCCTCATCTTAAAAAAACAACCAACCAACCAACCAAACAAACCAAAAGAAAAAGCCTCTCCAAATTGCAGACTAATATCATCTTTAAAAATGCAGCTCCCAGGCAGTGCCGTATATGTGGAGGGCTTGCTATGTATGAGTGCAGAGAATGTTATGAAGATACTGATATTTCTGCTGGGAAAATCAAGCAGTTCTGCAAAACATGCAATACACAAGTAAGTTGTTGTTTTTGTTATTCTGTGTGGGTTTAATCCAAATGGTACACCCTGTAAAAAGTGTTGCGAGACTTTCTCACCAGCGCTAGTTTAACTGCGCCCACCAAGGAAAGTGTAGCCTTTGGTGACAAATCAGGAACTCCACCTGACTCTGCAATGTTCTCATCAACAGTTTCTTCATCAACACATGGCAACTGCCAAATCCAGGACTGAATGCAGGGGAGAAGTAGTAATTGTAGGCAGACCGGAATCTGTTTCCTGTCGCCTGCTTTAAATCCTAGTTTTACATACATGCTGCCTTGTTTGAATTGATAAACTCATGAGATAGAACCATTTAATGTTGATAGCTGTTTGGTAACTTGCATGAAGCTGTCATAGTCACAGCTTGTTTTCAAGTCTGAGCACAGTAGAAAATAGTTGTGTTAAATGTCACCTCCCTTCTTAACCTTAGATTTGAATTTTCTGGGCAATATTGACCTACACTGGTGGGGAAAAATAGAAGAAATGTTAAGTCTGCTACTGTTACTGCAGTTCCTTCTCTAATGCCATTAATCTTCAGTTCGGCAATAATGTTTTTCTTGGCTTTGTCTGCCACTGAAACAAATAGTTCTATGGGGTGTTTTTTCTCTTCTGAAATATCACTTCAATTGTAGGTTCATCTTCATCCCAAGAGACAGAGTCATAAATTCAATCCATTGTCACTACCTAAAGATCTGCCAGACTGGGATTGGCGACACGGCTGCATCCCGTACCAGAAGATGGAGTTGTTTGCTGTTCTTTGCATAGAAACAAGCCACTATGTAGCTTTTGTTAAGTACGGGAGGGACGACTCCGCCTGGCTTTTCTTTGACAGCATGGCAGATCGGGATGGTAGATCTTTTATCTATTCTTACTAATTTTCTCTTAATTTTTTTTACATGTATTACTATTTTAAATTTCAGTGCCTATTTCTTAACGGTTAGGGGATATTAATACCGTTTAACTTGAAGTACTTGATGCTGGGACACTAATCTTGACCCAGCCTTACCTCGGTGCATTGATTTCATAGTAGCCACTGATTTGCATAATCTGAATTTCATCTAGATTGGATGCCTTAGTAAGTAGATGGTACAGAAGTAACTGCAGAAGTTTTCTAGCGGGAGTCCATATACATTTATGTTTTGCAAGTTTCTTTGCAAGTTTGACAGGGAGGATTCATTTTAAATCATCAACTGCAGGAATGTGTTCTTTCAGTCTGTATTTAAGTGGATATACACAATTATCAGATAGTATGCAAATATTTTTTTGCTTTTGCTTAAATGACTTGGTGTAGGTGTCTTGAGAATGAAAGAAATAGTCACACATTACAACATCTATGCTGTTCCTTTGAATCTCTTTAGAGTTATCAGTGGAAAACCGTTACCATGGAATAATATAAATGTCAGTAAAACAAGCGTTCTCTTAGATACTGCTGTATTAAATAGCGTTTAAATAAGGACTCTGTAATACATTCTGGTGCCTGAGAAAAACAGTAAGAGACACAAGTGTCAGACTCATAGTAACAGCTCTTTCTTTGCATGAAGAATTCTTGAACCCCCTCTGTTACAGTGTGATTTGGGGGGGCAGGGGGAGAAGAATCTTGCCTCCTGTTGGAAATGAAACTGCTACAGGATTGAAGTCTGTCTCTTAGTAACAACTAGAGGGCAATTGAGCTTTGTTTTAAAGTGCTCGAAATGTGTATGACTGAAGTCTGTAAAGAACCCCTTTATTTCAGGAATGTAGGTCACAATGAGGGTGCTGAAACCCTGGCACAGGTTGCCCGGAGAAGTGGTAGATGCCCCATCCCTGCAAACATTCCAGGTCAGGTTGGACGGGGCTCTGAGCGACCTGATCTAGTCGAAGGTGACCCTGCTCATTGCAGGGGGGTTGGACTAGGTGACCTTTAAAAGGTCCCTTCCAACCGAAACTATTCTATGATTCAATGATCACGAGATACTCGCTGGATGTATCTTCTGCTGATCTTAGGGGTTTTGTATCACAAATACTTTTCTTCAGCTGGTGCAGTAAGCTAAAAATGTCTGCTGGGGAGCAGTGTCATGGATGTCCATACTTGTGGTGTTTGAATTTGCTCATTTTTACATGGAGAATGGCCAGGAGCAAACTCTGCCTTAGTCTTGCAAGTCAGGTACAGACACTTACGGTTTAGGAATTCACCAGCTGTTACCAGCTGTCATGTTATTAACAAATTCAGTAGCATTTGAAGTGGAGGTTGTATTCAGGTCACTCTCACAGTGTCGTATAGAATCTTTAGTGTTAACGAAACCCCAGAGTTCTCAATTCCGGTGGGGTTTTTGTGTGGTGTTTGTGTGGGTGAGTATTTGTTAGTAACACTACAAGCTATTCTGATAGCAACTGTGATTTTTTTTTTTTTTTTTTTTTTTTTTTCCAACAATACACTCTTCCTGTAAGTTTACCCTGCAGTAGTCCAGAATGGCATATTTAGGGTTTTTTTTTTTTTTAGAAGGCATTTTCAAGAACTGGTCATGCTGTCATAATTAAAGTACATTATAAAGAGTAAATATATGTAGATGCTATCCTAATCTCTTTCTCTTTCTTTCCTTATGGTTAAAAGGAGGTCAGAATGGCTTTAACATTCCACAAGTTACCCCATGTCCAGAAGTTGGTGAATACCTGAAGATGTCTCTAGAAGAATTACACTCACTGGATTCCAGAAAAATTCAAGGTTGTGCACGGAGACTACTTTGTGATGCTTACATGTGCATGTATCAAAGTCCAACGATGAGTTTATACAAATGAACAACATCCTCTGGAGAACTGAAGAAACAGTACAGAGCTATCTACTGTTGCATTTGCTGCATTTTCTGGTTAGTTTTAATGCAACCGTTGCTGGCAATGGATGCGATGACAAAGAAGAAGTTGACTCTCGGAGCAAAAGGATTACTGTTCCAAAAACTACATGTGGAGTTCTGTAACTGAAGTATTTAAGCATTTTGCACTCTGGGAAGTGTGCTTGTGTGTGTTTTGTTTTATAAACAAAGTGAAGTTACTAAAACTTAAAGCTTTAAGTGCATTGATTATACAGAAGCTTTTTTGAAATGTTCACGGTGGAATTGTATCAGGAGAAACCTCTTTAGTCCATTCAGTCTATAAAGACACACAGTATTCTTGCTCAGTGCATTTCTGTGGACCAAGGATGATGATGCTTTCATGTTTCTCTGCCCTCCACACCCACCGCTTCTCCCCACCCTTGGTCTTTTTAGCACCATAGATACTCTCTCTTGAAGAGAGAGTAACTTCGGTTTCAGCAAGAAAAATTTTAGACTGTTCATTGCATATTAATTCTGTTCTGTTATTTCTCTGCTACATTCTTTTCAGTTCACACATTTGCATCTTCAAAAGTTAATGTTCATTTAAAGATCTGAATTCCTACCTTGTGAAAATCAAGCACACAGATTTGCTATCTGTTGTTAACTTGTGATTTTTGGAGAGGGAAAAAGAGGAGGAGAAGAGGGTATTAAGGGGAAGTGTAATTGCTGAAATATAAAATTAGCAATGAAAGTTAACAGATGTCTTTAAGTGTCTATTTTTAAGAAACAAAGCAGTCTGGAACAGAACAGCAGCTATACGCAAATGATTCGAGGACAAAACAATAAAATAGCGGATTGCCTCAGGGAATGTTACTGAAGTGGATTCTAGTCCTTGGTAAAACAAAACTGACTTTTCTACAGTACATGAAGCTACTGCCTTGGGAATGTGTTATACATCTGACTGACTCTTCATTTCAGGATTACTAATGAATATTAAAAATCTCTGCCTGGAAAGATGAAACTAAGTAAAAGTAGATTAGAGTTTTACTCTATACCAAGTACCTAATGAAAACTAACTTGAAAAGCTGCAGAACCTGTGTTGATGTAAAATATTATCCTTTGAAGTCTGTTGTTTAGTTGCTTTTTAGCTACTTCTGTCTACACTGACTAGCAAACATGCAACTATATATACAGTAAAATCTGGTTGTACAAACTGCATATATATCTGAGCTGTACATTTTCAGCTCTAAGATGTTTTATATGGAAAACTTCATTTTTGGATCAAGTCTGTAGAAGGAGAGGTCACAAAATACAACAGAGGAAAAGCCACTTTGATAAAGCCACTGTTTTAAAGACAATGTAGAAAATATGGTTACTTTTGTTCTTCTTAGAAAGCCTCAATTCTTTCTTTGGACAGTACAGAACAGTGCTAGAGAGATTTTAAAATTATGCTTGAAGGACTAATCTAAAGCAAGGGATTCCAAGAGTGTTGATCTGTTCCATTAGCCGCTGCATGAAGCGTGTGCTAATTTTTCACTCTGAAGAGCAAGAAAGTGATTAGAAATGTCACTGTTGCTTTTGCCTCTAATAGTCTCCTGGCTTCCATGTTCCCTTGCCTTATTTTTCTAGTCTGTGCTCCTTGGCAAAACTCTGTTTCTTTAGTTTCAGTACTACTAGGAGCTCTTGAACTCTTTGTCTCCTAAGGAGTTTCAGTGAAGCCTTAGGTGATGGATTCTATAACCATCTGTCAATGGAGGGGTTATTGGCCATTTGCTCTTGCCTGGCTGCATACCATCCTGTTCTGGGATAGCAGTTGCAGATGCTCAGATGTGTCAGTGAAGGTGCCATAGGCATGATGCTCATAGGCAGTATAAGGTAAAAACACTAGTTATAGGTTGTATTTATTAAAATGGGTTTGGGAACACTTACATTGTCTGAGCAGAAGGTATGCTAACCCACCCTTGGTTGCGTGTTGAAGAGGAAGTCAGGCCACGGCCTCCAGGTAGCTTGGGTGATGTTTTTAAAAAGAGCTGTTTGCAAAGCAAAGGCAAGAAGGGGCTTGCAAAAAAAAAAAAAAAAAAAAAAAAAGGCAATAATAATACAACAAACAGACTCTTACCTTGCTCTCTGCAAAGTTTGATACCTTGTTTGATACCTGCACTCCCCTTGCCCCAGGTGACTTGCCCTGAAAGTAGGTGCAAGTGGTGCACCCTTCTGACAAGGAGTGAACATAAGCAAAGTGAACAAGTGCAGAGCTATGTATCAGTGAGACCGCTCTGAATGTCCAGATTCTTTCTCTTTGCTAACCCTAGATTCATTTTCTGGTTTTCCCAATGCACTAACTTTCATGCGTTTTCCACTCGTGTCATCCTTCTCCCTCTCACCCCCAACCCTTCACATACATTACATACTACCTAAACTTACAGTTGCCTTACCTCTTCCTGCCTGAGCTGGGAGAACAGCCATGGAACTGCTGTGGCCAGAGGGGGCACTTTGGCTTGGCAACCAGTATTCATTTCTAGATGAATAATCTTGTAGCAGAATACCCGGTCTTTTTCACCACTGCAAATATCCAAGAATCCAATTTTTTCACGATGCATATTTTCTTAGCAGAAGTTAATAGAAGTAGATGGGTGTAAATGAACTGCTTGGCTTCTTGCCTCCAATCTTCTGGCCTTTGACTGGAAATGGAAGTGTGAACTCTTACTGTGGTACATGCAGAGGACATACAGAAAAAAACTGAGGGAGTTTAAATGCATTATTGTGCACGCTATTTGGTGACAAATACTGTGTTTCAAAATGCACATATTTATAAAATTGCAAAACAGTAAACAGTTTTGCAAACTGTGTGTGATTACATGGTTAGTTTATTGCCTATCAGTTAAGAGGGCAGACATGTCTTCTGTAGCATAAAAAAAAAAAAGTTGGTTGGGACGACTGAGTTTTCTTTTAATCCAAAAAGTATTGCTTTACAGAGTACTATGTTGGATTGGAGATTAATCTGGCAATGTAAATGAAATGTTATGGAAACTAACCCCAATTTTTCCTCTCGTTTCTCAGAAGGGAGTATACAGTCAGAAAAGTGGTTTTGCTGTGAAAGGAAAATTGTAAAATAACTTACATACAAGGGCAAGAAGCTGTTTTTAGCCTTCAGTGTATATTCTAGGGGACTTGAATAAGCTATTTTGTAGAAACAGCCTGCATTTGAAAGCATCTGCTGCTGTTAAATGAAATGCCCAAAGATTCCAGTAACTGAACTCCCAACACTTACGTGTTTAATGCATGAGACCCTCCCATCAGTTTTTTTATATGGTGAATGTGCCCATAAATTAATAGCACTCACTTAGATGATTGTGTCATAGTTTGGCGCTGAAGTATTTCTAACAATGGCCTTAACCTGTGAGTGGGAAATCACATCATAGATAATACGGTTCCTGACAGCCTGTGAAAACATAAAGTTTCCTAAGATGTAAACTTTCATAATTGGGGAGAAAAAACTGGACCCCCCCTATACAACTCTCAGCCCTTACTCGCTAGTAATTTTTAAAAATAGTGGCTCAAATCAGTAGAAAATTGAATAAATCACTGTGCCACTAAATGCTTGCTTATTTTGAACATAGAGGGTAAAAAGTGATGCCTTCTTATACATTACTAAGAAAAAAACAACCAAATACAGAAACTCCAAATCCACAGTAAGCTACATCAGAACACTTGTCCTCTGGTGTGGGAGATAATTGGAGGAAAAAAAAAAAATAATGTATGTATGTTCAGTAAAGGTCTTTCTAATATCTGTGATACTGATTCTGTGCTCTTGAAAAATGTAGTACCGTTTTACTAAACAGTCAGTCTGTGAGATTTCCATTTTAAGCAAGTACTATATGTAACAGGAATTACTCATAAATGGCTCATTTCAATGCACTCACTTTTCTTGTGCACTTTCTAATCCACTGAACAGATGAACTTGGTCACCACGATCCCCAGTGACAGCCTGCTTAATACAATACTAAGGCACAACATGCTGCAAACTGGAATTTTATGGTTTCAGAACTGAGTTGGTATAAAAAAACAGCTTGAAAGCTTTGTGTATATTTACCACTGTAACAAAGCATGTTTTTCTCTGTTCTTGATGTTTTGCTAAATAAACATCCCATGTTTTGTGCACAAACAGTCTCTTAAGCTTTCAAAGGCTGTCTCCAAGAATGAGTTAGGGAAACAAACTGTTGTATCAGATTGTCCTCAACTAGCCTTAACTTTTTTTTTTTCCCCGCCCCATGGTAGAGCGGAATTAGCTGCTGCTGGACAGGAATGTACCATGTGCTCTTTCTGTATTAATATTAATTTAAAATATTATTCTTATGGCACTATTAATTGATTTGGGGGCTTGGAGTTTTGAGAAGTGTCACGAACAGTAATGAATACAGCGTTGAAGTAGCTTGTTTTGTATACTTATAGAGGGATTTCTTTTCATATATTTTTGATAATCTTTCTTGATTTCGACATTTCTAGGAAACTCAGGAATTGTTGTACTATATCAAATCAGGTCTAAGTATACTACTTGTGTCTTACCAGTTAGTTCCTGATACTATAATGGAAAACCAACGAAAAGCTGCTATAGCTAACGAACTGTAGTCTGCCTGTGGGGAAAAATTAATTTATTTTTAAATGCTTAGTACACTATGTTACTGACCCTAGACGAGCAGCGCCTTCTGGGATCATACTGTAGCTTGAGTGCTGCTTCCGTAGTTACCATTTAGGAGACCTGCACACCAAGTTTGCCTGCTTTCTCTATCTAGAAAAATACTGCTATCCAGCATTTCTAGGTTTAATTTTTTTAATTTCCTGAATATTCTACTACCACTGCTAATACCTACCTGGGACTTCCTACCTGTAAAAGGAATGCTGTCAATGTAAGTATTTTTAAAATCTTTATCTTGCTGCAAATGCTTAAACACTTGTAAAAATACTCACAAAAGATATTCTCAGGAAATGTATGATCTGCAATGTAAAGGGTTGTGGGTTTTGTTTGTTTTTTTTAAACTGAGTTTTTAATTTGCAATAAGATTATTATTTGACCGTTTAAAAGCTAAAGCTGAGCCCTCCTGTGAATCATTATAGGGAAGGTGCTCGGAACACCTCAACATTTTTATAGCAGTAACAACATCAATGTTTATCTTCAGTAGAGCTGAGCTCTGGGGAGCCGCTGCAGCTGGAGGTTTGCCTGTCTTTCGAGTATTCAGTCACAAGAGGGCAGTGCCTGTTCCAGCTGGAAACTTCCTGCCTGTTCTAACCCACAGCTTTAAAAAACGTGGATTTATATTCATATGCGTCTATACAGCTATTGTAATCCCGTTTTCATAGTGCTGCTCCTAAAACTACTTTTGGACTAACACAATTAGGTACATACAAAACTTCCACAGGTTTATAAATTTCAAATATAGGCCAGATCTAATGCAAGGGGTCTTTAGCTCAGAACGGGCAGTGTGTGCAATAGTCAAGCCCACAGGCAGTTCCTAAGCCAAGTGCTGCGGGTTGAGCTCAAGTCCCTGCCGAGCATGGGAGCAACGCGAGGGCTGGGCAGGCCCGTCGCACAGCAGCATGAGTCTGGGCAAGGCAGCATTGGGCCCTTCCTGCACCAAAACTGCCCGTGGATCTTGGGGCCTAGCCGTGCTGCACAAAGCTCTGATAATGGAAAATCAGGTCCAAATGAAACCGCTGTTTGAGTGACTTAAAGCAGATACCAATGGGAAACGTAAATACCTGGGAGACCTTGGGGCATTTGTAGAGCTTAGTGGAAGCTAATGAGAACTGTGAACAACTTGAATGCAGTAGTAATTTTTCAAACCAAGAACTTTCATGCAAATAGTCATAGAAAAAAGCAGAGCGTGAGTCACAATCCTCAGTCACTTCACGAGGAGCAGGGCCAGCCGTGCTGCTGAACCGGGCCTGTGGCTGCAGCCTCTGTTAGCCCTACCCTTTGTCTTTCGGCTCTGCCTCAGCTCTGCTCCTGGCCAGCTCAAGAAGTGGGGTCTGGCTGAGGCCCATCTCCCCCGGGAGCTGGTGCAGGAATTAAGTGCCTTGGGGGACAGGAGGAGGCCGGGGTCGGCAAGGTTATGTGTTTTCGCCTGGAGCATCACTGATGCGGGTTAGGGAGACCTTACTGTGGCACAAGCTTCAGGTGACTGTCTTCAGGCTGATTTTTAGTGGGACAGTGCTGCAGTGGGCCGACCGCTCCGGGGGCTGCAGGAGGCAGTGCAGCCCCCCCTCCCCGGGCCCTCACTCCCCTCATCGCTGCCTGCTGCTGTCTGTGACGCTGGGGAGCGCGGGAGGCCCCATGGCTCCTGCGCCAGCAGGGCAGCAGCGTGGGGATGCCGCCTGCGGGTTGGTCCTTTTAACCGCAGCAGGAAGGTGCTGCTTGGGGCGTGGTGGTGCCACGTAAAGCAAGTAACTACGTAAAGTGTCAGCAGGGAAAAACGAAGGGAAACAGAGCTGCTTACTGAGTCACAGCACGACCTGGCGGTGCGTGAAGGTCCCGAGGCACCGGGGCGGCAACGCGGGAAGAGCTACGGCTGCTGAACCACCTACGACCACGAGTGGAAAGGGTGCAGGCTGCCACTCCCACCCCAGCCCACAGGCAGCACTACAGGTACTCATGAGCGGTGACAAATACATTTGATGCGTTTTATAACTGCGCAAGTAGTGCAATGAAAACATTTATGAAAAGGAAAAAAAACCCCAACCAAAACCCCACCCCGCATTTTATGGCCCTAACGGTCAAATTTTGCAGCTGATTGACCTATGCATACAGAAACCTGGCAGTGGGTATTGTTATTTATTAATCAATTTTACCAATTAATTTTAATTAATTGAAGAAAAATTTGGATGGTGTTCTGGGTCTAACTATTCCCTGTATGTGCTAATAACTGAAAACTGCAATAATGACGTGTGTGTATTTTCTATCTCTCTGTATGCATGACTCCCTTTGGCCCCATTTATTTGTTGCCGTTGATGCTGTCTCATCTGACAACCGTTAAGCCACAGATTTTTTCCCCCCTGCCCCTGGTTGGATGCTGCAACAGTGGGTGAGCTACAGCCTTGTAATGCTGGGATGGGGTGGGGGCTGGTGGGGCTGGGCCTCCTGCCCACACCACACTTCTGGGCTCTGCTCAGGGGGTGGTGACACATAGTGTTTCACCTAGAGCCGAAACTCACACGTGGGTTTCATTGCACACCCCCAAAGCTGGGCGCTACCTGCCTGCCCTCTTGAGGTAACCCTCAACTCAGATGGAGTCATGTCATGATGTCACATGGTAGCTACACATTAGGGGGGTTTGGATAGCAAATAAGGTGAGTGGTTTTTGTTTGGGTTTTTTCCCCCTAATGTCCACTTAAGCCCTGGTTTAGGCAACCAAGTACTTTGGGCGCATGGGGGAGTGGAATATGGCCATAACTCCTCTTGAATTTTGCTGCTCTGTGTTCAGCCCAGCTCTGCGGGACAGCACCGCCTCCATTGCAGGGCAGGAAGCTAAAGAAATACAGCTTTTGTAAGTGTGACACCCATGCTACCAGAAAGGCAGCCCTAGCTTAACCAAATGCTTTGCAAACTTCCCACCTTTATGCTTCTAATTTTTGATGAGTCTTCTCTTGCCATCCTATTTATCCTGCATTTTCAGCTGATTCCTTGTTCCATGCAGAAAAGAGAGAGACAACTGGAAATGTAAGGATAATTGCATATAAGTTACATTACATAGCGATTTCTTTTTAAACAGTCTATAAATTGGCTGGTTCACCTTCACTTTGTAACAAGACCAGCTTGTCTATGCTAGCGCTCACACTTTTAAGATGCTGTTCACTAGGTAGCATCTCACGTTCCACACTGTATGTTGGGTTTTTTTTAACCATGCAAATTTCCCACCTATCAAAGTAATTTGCAAAGGTAATTTTGTTTCTACTCATCTGTTACAATAAATCAATGAATAAATAAATTATAATGCAGCAATTAAATATATAATGAGATGGGCAACAACTATTAATAAATGCAGAGCTAGTTGCCCAAAGGTGAACAGACTTCCCTTCTCTTCTTACAAGTCAGTTCTATGATCGAGAAACAAGCAGCTGCTAAACATGTAAATGAAACCAAGGGATATGAGTTCACACTATAATGCTGTTCTTCAGCCTCATTATTATTGTCACATTATTGGTTCTTCTGTGACTTTTCCTCTGAATATTTAAAGGCAGCAAGGGGATGTGCAATTATTTTTAAACACCCTTGTGCCAAATGACTGTCTTGAATGAATCCAACCATGTTGCTGAGGTGTTGGCTCCCTTCAGTAACCTAACTGATGCAGCACAACTGAGTTTTATCCCAGCAGAGCTATTTATTACAAAACCAGTGTTGATCTGCAGGAAATGCCAAGGAAAATGCTGAAATTCCATGAGGAATGAAGTCCCTTTTAAAAAAATAATAATTCAGCATTATTAAATATCAGATCTAAACAAAACAATACAAGCAGGGTATGAACTAGTGTATCTTATCTTCTGATTTTAAATATGGCTATAAATTATATTATCACTACTGCTTTCAGTAGTTTGATATTGCCGTAAGGAAAAAGCAGAATGATCTGAATACCTTTTTGCCCCTGAGCTCTTCCTGCTGTAGTAGGCATGCTCCAGGCTGCTTCACATTTCTTCAATTCCAGTCTATCTATCTTCAATATTTTTTTCCTATGCAAAATTAAGTGCCAGAGAGTTACCATTTCAATGCTTATTTCTTTCTTCAATAGCCACACCAGTGGGTCCCTTGTCATTTTACTCCTACTCTTTCCTGAAAGTGCCCGCGCTCTCTCTCTCTCTCTCTCTCTCTGTCTCTCACCTCTCTGTGTTTGTGTTTACCCACACGTATGCTCCACCATCTGAGATCATAATACTCGGAAAATTTGTTTTTAAAGGAATAATTGATGCCTTTACTGGTTTTGCCCCAGTCTGAGCTGCCTCTGGTAAGAATGATCCATTAACGTGGGGCTGAGGAGACACAGCATTGCCCAGAACATCAAGTTGTTTAGCTGAAACTTTCTTAATTTAGAATAATAAGGGTTTCCCCCCCCCCCCCACCCCCCCCCCGCCTTGAGAAATTTCACTTTGAGAATTTCGAGGGCAGCTCATTAGTTAGCAGAGCCTTCAATGAAGCTACGGTGGTTGATTTATTGTAATAGATGGCAGGAAACAGAATTATCTTAGCAAATTAGTTTGGCTGATAGGAAAGCTGGCCAGCAGATAAGATGCAGTGCTGATGTCTAACCGGACCCGCACGTGCTGCTGATGGAGTTATGCTGATTCACAGTTGAGGATGAGTCGCTTAACAGAAAGCGCTCAGGAAGAACAAACAAGCCAGCCATGACTGTGGCCAGGAACTACATGCAGTATGCTACGGGAAGCACTGTCCTCGAGACTGTCCGGCTGCCCTGCAGTTTCTGGCTGAGGTGGGTAATATTAGCTGATCCATTCATAGTTTTTATACAATTCAAACACTCAGCAGGGGGCTGTTTCACAGAGGAAGCTGGACAAGTTTTTTCAACTTGCATACTGCAGTCACAGAAGTTCAACCGTATTTATCAACCCTAATGAAGCAATTTCTTTAGCTTTCCAATGCTGCACCTGTCTGGGTCTTTAAAACCCAGCAGCAGCTGGCATGAAGGGAACCTATGGCAGTCAGTTGACCTATGGAGCTTTTACTACAAATACGGTATCTTTCATGCAGATAAAACCAAAAGCATCTAACTCTCCCCCAACACTTGACTAACTGATTACTACCCCTTTCCTTGCTTAGACGGGAAAAAAAAGAAATCCCAACGCCTTTAATAAGTTCACAATATATAAGCACTGAATGCAGCTGTCTCCGCAGTAGTGCACAGAAGCTGATTAAAAGCAGACAGGAAAAAAGATACATGTAGATATAAAAAGCTCATATTTGAGAGGAATTTAATTTTGAAATTGTCATTAACTGTGGGCATGTGTGTGTGTGTGTGTGTGTGCTCATGTGGTTGTGGAGAGGGCACAGGGGTCATAAAACAAAGCAAGGTCTTGCCTGCCATACTTTGTCTTGCCATTGCTCCCTGGAGGACGGCAGCCAGGGTGGAGACTGTAGGACAAAAGCCTTCAGGTGACATTCTTGGTTCACTGCTGTACAAAGTGCTCAGAAGACATTAAATGAATATGACATTTTCTGAGCAGGCATTAGATGTGCCTCCAACTTTATGTTGGGTTGCTCAGGATGGCAGGAAGTACATCTTTTTGCCAGCAGGTCCCAGAGGATCCTCTTCTGGACAACTGACAGTTTTAATGTATTTCATCCTTTAGAAGCAATCATTCCCATGCCCTGGGACACCCACAGTTTGGTCAGGGATGCTGACTCTGATCTCACAGACAAAAATTCTGGAGCTTAGTGGAGCAACTGATTTTATACACCAAATCAAGTCTGCCATGAGCTCAGAACTGCAGACTTGTGAAAGACATCACCATACGTGAGGTCTGAGAAATGTACATGGAATCCTGATCCCCCCAGATACTGGTATCAGTGGGTGGTCAAAGCCTCACCATTTATGGGACACCTGGATTAACGTATTTATCAACAGTGTGTAGAAATGAGTGAATAACAGGAGTTTTGCACTGTGGTTAGTAGCATTCATCCTGTCTTTGTAGAGGCTGGGAGACCTGCTAGACCTTCTACAGCCAGCACCAACGTCCACCCCATTTAGTTCCTATGACAAGCATGGGGAAATTAAATGATAAACATGAAGAGAAATACAATAATAAACATGGCGGGGGGGGGGGGCGGGCAATGAACCCTTTCTGCAAGGTAAGAACTCAGTGATAAATAGATCTGTGCATATTTCCCAGCCTCATTCCTCACTTGCCAAGTCTGATGCTATTTTCATTAGGTCATGTTACCATACATGTCATTTTATACAAAGGTGCAGTATATCACAACTGGAGGTTGAGGTGCTTGTAGTGAACACAAATGAGCTTGTAATGGTCCATCTGCTTTGATTTTATTTAGTGATCCCTCAAGGGCTGGGAGCTAGAGTGAGAATAACAATGCTTCAACCCATCTGCTATTGTAGTACCAGCTCCAGTTGAATTATCACATGTTCTGAGTGTCTGGCATATGCTGTGACATAAAGCTACAAGAAAGTGTTGCTCTCCAGCTGTTGTGTTGACAAATACTTTTCAGCCAGTCATTAAGTTCAGCTCAATAACCAGGGGGAAACTGCAGCTAAAAGTTGATTATTATTTTATTTTATTTTAAGCATTAAAAATCACTAGTACAATATATTTTATTTAAAAATGTGTCACTAAGGGCACACATTGGATATGAGCTCTAACAATAAAAATTTCTCTGTGATGCCCATAAATTTTTGTGTTACAGGATTGGATGGGCATCTCTGTAACTGACAGTGTAAATCTTAGTAATGAAACTATGGCTAACCTTGTTTAAGCAGCAGCACATCTGAAGCTGTGTATGTGTAAACTTGCTGGCTTAGTGGTGCTGTGGGCCATGAGCACGCCTGCCCGCAGAAGGAATGACTCAGAAAGAGACGGGTCTGAGGCCACATGCAATGATGGATAACTAGATTGTCTTTAAATTGAGGAGGAAAGCAAGTGGAGTCCCATGCAGAGACATTCACCTGGTGGGTGCAACAGGTTCAAATGGCTCATCTGGCATTGTACCTCATCTGGGCTGCAAGGTGCGGCCGCTAATTTTGCCTTTACTCCCTTTTCCACTATTGATGGCCTGCTGAAGAGCTCAGCACACTCTGGAGACACCCTAATTTGTGCCTACACAGGACACTGGCTTCAGAGCAAGTCTTGGAAGAGTACTTGTAGATCTCTGCTGGCAATGGTCAGATTCTCCCCTTCTCTTTCCTCTCTCCACCCTGTCCTCTCGGGGCTGCTGTGGGTATGGCATCCGCCACTGTGTCCGGGAACAAAATAAAAGGAATATCCTACAGGCTGATATACAGACAGATCTATGCAGGAAATGTGAGGTCCCCTGCACAGACTAACGTTCCTCTCTTTCTGCGGATAATGTACCCAGAGAGGGCATGCGCCTTTTGTGCGCTGTCCGCCGTTCATGTTCAATGAGAACAGAGCAAATAAAATCTGTTCTTGATATTCAGAAAGACCCTCCAGAATTCTCGTCCCTAATCTGAGGCAGCCTCGCTGCAGGTGGAGAAGGGATTGCTGAGGGGTTACAACCAGAAGAGACTGAACGATGGTAGTGAACCCTTAGTGCTGCCGCCACCCCAGGAAGGCAGGGTGGGCGCTCCGGAGCATGGCTCTTGTGCATTTCTGTTAACCATTGCATTAGGGATTCAGTGCTTAAATACGACTTACGCTTGTATTTTGTCTCAGCAGAACAATAGGCACTGCTCATACTGAAGCATTTCAGTTCTAGAGGTTTATATTTCCTATTGTATCCAAAGACCTGTGGGTGCCAGCTGTCACTGGTGCTGCCGTTGTATTATGATCCCCTGGCTAGTGCAGGAATTGTTGATTACGTTGCCTTTTGAATCAGTTGATTACCATGAATAATAGGCCAAAAAGGCTGTCAGCATTTTGACTTTAACTATAACTGTTACAATTAATTATGGGTTTAATTAGCATATATGCCTAGCAGTAGAGAATATAATACTTCATGGATAACAGATGATCCTGCAGCTGTAACATAAAGTGTGATACAGGTTGGGATACAGATAGTTATTAATAAATGGCTTCTATTGTGTAGGGTCCTTATTTATACAAATTAGCAGGCACGACATAATCAACCCAAACTGTATAATTTATAATAATTGATTTCATTTTGACTGACCACCAGTCGGCCTACTATATGCCCTCAGAAGAAAAATAGCCCTATTAGGATAAGTTTAATCCTAAACATAGCTAATGAATCCTATTACTTTAAGGTCATATTTGAAGCTTTTGTTAATTGTCAGAACCATTTTAAATTGATTAGAGTTAAATTAAATCAATGTAATGTTTAGAAAAACAATATTTCTAATGGATGAGGCCAACCTGACCTCGAATAAACATATTTATCAACCGATTTCAGTGAATGAGAAGGCTAGCAGCTGGGCTCATAATTCACGATTGTCTATAATATGGGAAATGTCACTATCTAGGCAATTAATTATGTCAGGTAATAAATCTGTTGCTCACAGTTGAGCACTTGCCAGTTGGGGTGACAATCCCCTCAGCAAGTTTATGATGTTTAGAGACTCTCTTTTCCCCCGAACTCACACCTTACAGTAGCAGAACAACTACATGCAACTTCAGGGGGAATGAATGTGGTGTTTTCATGACTGCCAATTACCTGACAACATGTCAGACTGTGATAACTTAGTGTGGATTCATTTCTCCACCAGGTCAAAATAATTTACCAGGTCATTTCAAATAACAAGGATGTTCTATGAGGAAAAAGTTTTGCTGAACTACATAACATTTCCCAGGCTGGAGCGGTCAGAAGCTATTGATAGTTGGTTTGCAGTAAATATATTGAGTGGCAAAACGTATAACCATCAGAGAAATAATTGTTTTGCACAAGCTTGAGAGTGTGAGAAATTCAGAATGGGCTAACATGAACTAGGCTATATGATATTTCACAGGTAATGATGGATACAGTTTAATACAACAGGACATAGGAAAAATGATACACAGAAGTAGGATCAGTTTAAGGTTAATCAAGCATTCAGCAGCTTAGGAAAATGTCTGGCATTATTGCAGACAAATGACACAAAACATCTGTTTTAACATTTTGTCAAAAAAAGAGCAAAGGTAAACTAGGTTTTAATAGAGAAAGGGTGAGAAAATAGTATAAAAATGGCACAGCAGTAACCAGAAACAGATAAATTCTCATTTGTATAGTATTATATGTGCAGCATGATCTGTCTTTGAACAGATGACAGAAGAAAAGACTGAGTACAAGTAAAGTAATACAATATTTCTATTAAAAAAGAGTCAGATAAGAAATGAAAAGTTCAGTAAATTAAAAATAATATAGAACAGTTCAAAAATATTCCTATCATTTTTTGGGGTGCTTTACTTATTCTCTAGAGCTAGACTTTCCATTTTGCGTGTCGACACAAGACGTGTTTTGCTCAGCATGCTGAAGCAGCACTGTTTGCTGTGGGTGAAGCATGCTCTTACTGCAGGCTACACTGCTTTTGGTGCATCAGTTGTTTTTTATATTTCAGGTTCAGTCATAAGCTTCAACACTGAATTTACCATTAGCCCTGAACTGTACTTATAAATGGTCGTATCCTGACAATCATAATCAAAATTTAATATAGCCTATGCAATCTTAGATTTTGCACACAGAAGGTACGAGGCACTAGCAGGTACACACTGCACTGGCACGTACATAATCGACATTTTGGAACAAAACCGTTGGCTTCATAAATTAGATATGTGTCTTCAGTGAACCACATCAAATGGCTCTTAACAGCCACAAATTTGTTGTGAATTGGCCTTTTTTTGCCTAAACTGTAACAGCAGCTTCGTAAAAAGTAGTTGTGAAAATAAGCAGTACTCAAATGCAAGTCGTAAGCTTACATACATTGTGAACAATAGATTCATAAAAAGGCCTTTCAGTCATTATATAAAAATAGCCTCTATGAGAAGAAGAAAATACAGATGCTTTCTCGGTGCCCAAACAAGGTGGAGCATGTTCACTAAAAGGTCCTGCCAGGAGGTTTTTTTCATCGTTCCATGGACACTAATGTCTTAGGAAGTAAGAAATAAGAAACACAGCTAGAGGTCATCTGGCAGGATTAGCCCCCTCATAGGAAGCGCCCAGAACTCCAGCCCAGGGACAGGGTGCCTTGATCTCTGCTGTGCCTCTTACAGAGGCTACAGGCAAGCCCCAGTCCCATGTTCACTCTCCCATGAGGGGAAATGTTTTGGTTCACACAGTTCAGCTTCCCTCATGCTTTGCCATGAGTCTGCTTTGAGGGCTGGCCTGCCTGTGTCTGTGCTGTGAATAGCAGCTGCTCAGCCACCGCTTCTGATATGGTTGAGCACGCCTCATCACAGAGGGTCAAACCCAGCTTTGCCTTCGATTTGGGCTAGACTCTTACATTAAGCTATTTATGTTACTGGGAATAGGACAAGCCATAGTGATGATGCGCACAGACTTCATTTACAGTGGGCGGCTGCCGCTGCCGCTTGACTTCAAATCTCTGGCAGATACTTTGCAGATGCTACTTGCAATTAAGCATTTAAATATATATTAGTTACATTTGTATATAACTTATCAGCAGGTTTGAAAGAATATGAGAAAATCAAACCATCAGCTGTGAAGCACTGTATGGGAGAGCTGCTTTAGGATATTAAGACAATGTGTGTCTGTGTATGTGTGATAGAGAATGAGAGATTGTGTTTGTATATGTGTATATAATTACTATTATTTCATTTCTTGGGTAAAAGTCCTCCCCCCTTTCCTTTATGGCAAGGAAAATTGCTCTTCTAACCTGTCTTCAAAATGTAATAACTTTACTTGCAACCAACCACTGTAGACCCTGACTGGACTCTGAATTATTACTGTGAGATGAAACATTTCTTTAACAAAACTGAGTCCTTTAATATCCCCCATCTCTGTTATTAGATGGACAAATGAATTTTACTTTGAACATAACATGTGGCATTGTCTGAAAATTGCCGGTATGAACTGAAGTTGGCAGGTATTTTCTTGCTCTCCTCGTCAGTGATTGCCATTTATTATATGTTGCACCTTTATCTGTCAAATACTGCAGAGCGCTATATTGATTTGTGTCTGCCGCAAAGCAAAGGTCACTTTGATCAACATACTACAAAACCAGAAAAAGTAGGGTTCTGACATTTCATTACCTGGGAAAAAAAGGACTAAAATAAATAAGAATATGTTTGAGAACAGAGCACTTCAATATCACAGTGTGCAGTAACTGTAATTAACAAAAGAACTGCTCTATTGAGGTTAAAGAGAAAAAAAGAGAAGGCAGGTTTTCTTGCAGGGACTATTCTTTACATGACTGATTCTGTAACATTACAGCTGTGATGTTACTGAAGGGTTACATTCATTACAAATCAAATACATTGGCTTCTGAGATTTAGACTTTTCATGAGCAATAAAACTCAGGAACTCTTTAGGAATTGGGGAAGATTTTAGAAAACTTTAAATTTTGTCTAAAAAACCCTAATGAGATTGGGACTTTCTGTGCTATGACCAGAAGAAGAGATGGTCCCTACCTTAGGAATGCAGAGTCTGAAGAGATAAAACAAAGCACGGGAGGAAGAACTGGATCAGTGCTACATGTGTCTTGCCCAAGGTCCACAAGGAGTGGAAGGCAGAGCCGAAAATTAAGCCCAGGTCTCAGTTTTCTAATTCTAGTTCCCAGCGGCTTGGTTGTCTTTCAGAACTAGCACACAATTTAAAGATTTGTAAGGAAAGTGGTGTCCCAGGTGACCTAGTCTTGTAATTTTTCTTCATGTTCAGTGTCTTTCAGGCAAAGCCTACGTAATGCTTCGCTGGGATCGGCAGACACTACTTTGTCTCGTATAAATAAAATAGGCCCAGCATTTCTGTAGAAATTTTTTATTCTTGCAGAAAATTCTGTTTACAGTTTGGGAATTTGCTTTTAAAATCAGTGTAGTACCCTGTCCCTTTCCCAGTAGTTTCTCGTTTGTTTCTGCAAGAAAACCTGGCATTTTTTCTAAAGCATCTATTTTTGCTAGTAAACATAGTAATTTTGTGGGTTGTTTTTTTGTTATCATGCGGCACCCAGATGCCCTCACTCGGAAGCTGAGTCGCTAGAGTAGGCTTTTCTCAGAACCAGATCTGGTAATTCACATCCCTGGTCTTTCTACACAGAAAAATGAATCTCTGACCTCACAAGCATTGCTGCCCTACCTGAGCACAGGCAACAAAGCAGCTGAACTGCTTTCCCATCATTTCTGCTGTGAAGTTTTCTTTTTGTTCTCTTTTTATATATACTGTTTAGTTCTTCACCTGAAGTCACATTTGCATTGAAATACAGCAAGCAGTTATACCTAAGATCTTCTGTTATACCTGCAATCGCTAGGGTGCTTATCACAGCTTGCATGGCATATGGCAGTGCTTATCATGTCAGTAACAAAGTCTGAATAATGCAATTCTTGGTTGCAATTATCTTTTATTATTATCAAGGGTCGTTCCTGGGCTCTTCATTCTTTCATCTCGTGTGGAATTTTGGGCTTCCTTATTAATTAAATAGCCAGTGTGATTGAATTAGCCAGTTAGCTCAGCCTGAAGAGATGAGCATTGATACAAACAAAAGGCCTGATTCCACAAACTTGTTGCTGTGAGGGAGAGTCTTGCAGGGAGCTGGCTGGCAAGAGTGGGCTCATAGGACTTGGCAAACTGTTGTTCACCTATCCCAGTTAATTTGCAAATTAGACCAGGTTAAAAAAAAAAAAAAATTGGATACTTTCCTACTAGGAAAGCACTGCTTATCAAACATGAAACCTTCCATGGGGATGTTTGATTTTGTTAAATAGAATGTGTTTGAAAAAAATCAGACATTGCTATTTTGTGTTTTGATCTTACAATTCTTTTTCTCAGAGTGACTTTAAAGAGTTGCATTGTAATTTAAAATCGGTACAGTTTAAATTGAAATTGGGAACAAAACCTTTTACCATTAAGAGAGGAGTCCCGACTGTTCCTAGGTGTTGGAGCAGTTTTGCTGTAAAATTCTATCTCACAGAAAATGTTCCACTAATAAAAATAATTGGACTCTGTCTTCAACAGTTACTTCAACAACACAATGTATGTTCGCTAATCCTAAAGCACAGATTAAAATCACACATGGCACCAGGGCTATGCATCTCTTAAGTATCTGTGCCTAAAAGGCATATTGGATATGTATGCAAATGCAGCTCATCTCTTTCATGCTCCACCATTCTCACTCCCTTTTTTCCTTCCTTTATCTTGACATGTTTACTATTTCTTCTACACCGTGCTTCACTGAATAGCAGATCAAACTTCAAAGCAACTTTTAGTTTGAAATTTGTTTCCAAGCTCCTAAGCTATTCTTTTTCTGACAGCAGTGGATAAGAAATTGTCACTACCGCTGGTGACATGTCATCAGGAGATACAGGAATAACAGATGGGCAGCAGTGAGATAGCAAGAAGTAACTTCTTTAAAAGACTGTGTTGACATCACCAACTATGAGAGCAGAGGTAGAATGACCCCCAGAAGGGAATCCAATCCACTCAGCTCTTTCTGACTCACAGGTGTTTTGTCTTACTTATTTTTGTACATAGATCATATTGTATTTAAGATTGTTTGAAGTTTTAAAACAGCTATGTTAGAATTAATGGAGACTTAATAAGGATTAAGAAAGGATGAATGGATTTAGCCACTAACTTCGGTGTTTTAAATGATACCACTAAAATGATAACTAGGATTACTGATGTAACTGGTGTAGCTGAATGCCATTAATAAGAGTCAAGAATCCTTGACTGCAATGTGAGATCAATGGGTTATGACATTTTGATGTCAGGCTGATGCATCTGACTTTCTAAATGAAGAATGATTGATTATGACTTTTCAAAAGTATGGCTCATTATCAGCATATCTAGGCAACTCTTGACACCAACCATACATAACACCCATTATGGTATGTCAAAAGTCATCGCTTTGGGTGAGTGGCCATAATTTCTGAGAAAATTAATTGTTCCGATTACTGCAAGATATTACAGTATATTGCATAAAACAGAACAGCGCATGGCATCTACAAGGAAATTACCATAGAGACAAAGACAAGACAGAGATTTTTTAGCCCTAAGTGCATTTTGTACATAACAGATGGTCCACACAGCCTATAAGAAACCTGTTCTCTCTGATGGAAGTAGGAAAATGATATAAAGCACAACATGGGCTTCGTTTGCTGCATTTTATGAAAGTCTATGAATTTGTCTTCCAAACCAGGAGTGACACAGACCCCTAGGAAAACAGATTTCTTGATTTCAAGGAGAGCTGAGTTAGTGCTAGTTACTTTTTAAAATCTCCTATGCTGCACTTTTTGTATTTTAAATTTTAAAAAAAAGTGACAGTGTTTTATTTGTATTACATTACAGTCCGGTCCAAAGTTTTGCTCCAGAGTGTAAACTCTATTGTGTAAAATTGTTGTATAGTGGATAATATGGACATTGTCATGGACAATAAATGCAGAGCATAACAATAGTCATGGTAATAAAATAATGCCTGAACAGTCAAGCCCAATATCCCAATCTGTACTGAAGACTACTTTTGAAAGAAGCTGATTTTACAAAAGAAAATGCTAAATATAATTTTAACAAGGTGTATTAAATGTGGTCTGTTCACCAATACATTACGTTTTATTGTCTCCTTCAGAATTCTTGGAAAAGCTTTGGGCCACTGAAGGAAAACCAGTCGCAGCAGAAATTTTTGCCACAAGGTCTGACAGAGTGAAAATAGAAAATAGCCAGGAAGAGACAGATTTATCTCAGGAGATAAAGCACCCAACTACCCTCTGCTACTAGCTTCTGAATCACTAGATATAGGATACACAGGATTTCAAACAGGCATTTCAAACCACCATATTTAACGTTATATTAATTTGGCTTGGGGGACATCATAATGTACTGACTTTCCATCTAGGACACTAAGACATTAGACAATTATAAGTTCAGTAATACCACTAATTCTGCCTACAGAATTTTGCCTACAATTCTGCCTGCACTGTTTTCTGTAAAAGAAATATTCTTTTACACCAGGGAAGGATCTGCTGAAAGAGATTTTTTTTTCCCTTTCTGGAAAAAAATTGGTGTCTCACTGAAATAAGGTGACACTTATTCAACTGGGGATTTACTTTAGAGTGCTTCTAGTAGGAGTTGGACTTTAACCTATGCATCAGTTTTGGAAAAGTCAAGTCTTAAAAATCGCTAACAATGACTTAATAAATAGCAACAATTACTAAGCAATCATTTTGCAAATAATTCCTCTCTGTTTTGGAACATCATCAAATTCTTAAGTGAATTGTGATTTAGGCATACCATTTAATTTCTGTGGCTGCAGTACGTATGTCAGAATGGCGCTTGAGAAGTAGCAATTTCCAACACTTGCTATGCTTGTTGACCTGCCATTTCAGATGACTAAATAGGAGGTCTCTGTTGGTTTTACGAAGTCATTTTGCATATATGGTATTGACTTATACTTACATGAGACACAATTTGCTACTGCTCTGAACTAGGGCTGAGCACACACGAAGAGCTCTGATCCATTTTGATCTGTTCTTGTTTTATGTCTATACTGATCGGGGCAAGCGATTACACAAGTCACAGGACAGTGGAGATCTGTCCTGGATCTCTGTTGCTGGAACATCACCAGTCAGCAGCATCCAGAGTTTTAGTTACTGTAAATCAATATAATGATGAGTGAAGTGTTTTCAGGAGAGCAACTGCTTGGTGCTTTATCAGATCTTAAGAAAATCTACTAATGATACATCACCCCATATCATTACAGAGAAATCCTAGTAAGCAAATACTGGATCAGGCCCTAAATGTCAATTCAGAGTCACAGCACTGTAGGCTCCTTTTTAAATTCAGTTTCTTTTCTGGTGAAAAAAAAAAAAAAAGAATTTTCAAAATCTGCCCAGATCTGGTAGATTTTATGTGATGAACAACTCATAATCTACTAACTGAAACTTTCTAAGCAGTTCATCAATTACTGAATGTAAGCCAAAATTTTTCTTCATCCTTAATGGAGGGGGTCTGTTTCAATTTAATGGTGAAGCTACAGAATATTAATAATGTGTTTATAGAGATTGCCCTGAACATCTACAGACTTCACTGTTGCATGTTGTCCAGCTGTGGCAGTTTGAATGCTTTATAGAAGAGAGCACAGTTCTCCATAATTTTTAAAAACAGAAAGAGACTGAATCAGTTTACAGCGGCTCCAACACTGGGGCTCCTGGATAGCCGAGAGCTTGTGTTCCCCCAAGAGGGTTCGCAGGCTGCTCTCACACCCCTTCCCAGCATAATCATTTGATTCTGTGGCCACCAAACCTCCCCCTGGGGGGAACCTTCACCTGACGCCTGCCTGCTGTCACAAGGTGCACCATTCTCCTGGAGCTGTGTAGCTGGTATTTTGCCTAAGGAGTCCCTAAGGCAATGACAAAAATCCTCCAAATAGCTAAAATTCAGCCATGTGTCCTTTCTCACAGGCTGCTTCCCTTCAACCTGCTGCTTTTTTTTTTTTTTAGTGATTCTCCTTTTTGGTTTTACCTTCTCTGGAATATATCTCTAAAATTTTTATTCTTCAGAGTCAATAAATTAATAGTCAGTGAAGTTTCTGAACTGGCTGGCCATGAGGGGGGCTTGATCTCACCAATACACAGCCAAAACTGCCTGACACCACTTGCTGAAAAGAGGCAGAGTTTATTATCTATGCTGGGCATCACTGGAGAGACTGGGAAGACTTCTAGAAAACACGACAACTGCATGTACTGCTCAGACTGTAAAATATACAACAGAAAAAAAAATGTAAAATCTACCCACCGCTGTTAAAGTCTTGTATATATTTTTAATATTTTCCCCATAACCATTCACGTTACTTAATATGGCTCATTTGGAAATGATGGCTTGGTTTTTGTATTGACTTGACAGTTATATATTTGGCATATATAAGCTATAGCTCAGCGAACAGAAAGCAAAAAATAAAGCATGAAATGTCATCTGTTGTGCGCAAAAATGCACAGCAATGGATTTTTAGCATCACATTTAGGTTTAGCAATTATAGCAGCAGTATTTCAACAATGACTGTGTTCCACAGGCCACCACTGGTCCATGAAATTGTGTTACATTACTTGCCAGGGATACACAAGTCTGTCGGCGTGTATGTAGAGAGGTCAGAGATACTGAAAGATGAACAGTGAGGTGCAGCTGTAGACCATGGACGCACTCATGGCAGTTCATAGATTGACCCACAAACATCCCAATGCAGGACCAAGCCTAAGTTTGCAAACAAGTAAAGGCTGGCGTAGCACTGTACTCTTAGCCTCGATCACCTTTGAACTGACTCTTTATAGAGCCAGTTCATTGTGCTTTCTAATATAAAATATCTTCATATATGCCAGTAACTCTTAGAAAAGGCAGACTTAGAGAAACCCCAAGCCCTCAGCTTACTCAGTAAGGTAGCTGATCCCTAGATTCCCAGTTTCCAATTTTAGGCAGTATTTGACTCTCAAACTTCCAGGGAAATGTAAGCTCAGGGTGACCAAAGCAGCTACTTCTATCTGCAGAGCACTTGGGACAATAACCTCATTGCCATATTCATTTCTGTGAGGTGTTAACCCAGACAGACACCAGGAACGGTAATTTAGATGTCATGAGGAGTTATTGAACTCCTCATATAAGAAAGATCTGTAGAATTTGCTGTGAGTGACATCTCATCTTAGTGTCACAAGGGGGTGATAGCTGGATGATAACGCCACTTACTTACTCGTTTCTTCCCCCATCAAAAAAGAAGAGGAGCCTCGCAAAACAGGGAAGCCCCTAGCAAAGCATCACAGTCATCTGTTATATCGATGATTATTTTTTAATTTTTTGGACTGTAAGAATGTTTTGTGCTTGGTGCTGTGCAACTGAGGAACAAAAGATGACCGTTTCATCAAAAAGCTTTCAAAGAAAAATGGTGCTAGCCTCAGAAAGATGGACTAACACAGTCAATATAGTAGTCTGTGAATTAAATTTTTGCTCATTTGCATTGCGTAAAATGAGTGTCAGTTCTGATTAGCTGAGTGTGGTTTGAAAGCTGGAAGAGTAGCACTGCCAGCATGAGCTGGAGAGCAAGTCAAAGACAGGACAGAGCTGCGTAATTATCACAGGAGTTGGAAACGAACAGAAGATTCTCCTATGCAGTAAAATAGTTCCTGCTCTCACCCCATCCCGATTCCCATTTTTTGTTAGGATGAGGGTCTGAAGGACTAGATTTTGGGAAGAAATGAAGAATAGTAGCAGCTTAAATAAAAAACCAAAACTCCTGTAAATATAACTGGGAAAGACTTTAACCATTGCATTGAAGAAGTAATTTGAAAGGCGTGCTGCTTCTCAAAGGTGCAAAAAGTTAAGTGTAAGATTTAGAGAAGGAGGTCAATTTCAGTTTTAGGACATCATTAGCTCTTAATCCATGAAAATTCCTTCTAGCCACTTTTTCAGACCAATGAAGAATGAAAAAAAGTAACACATGGACTATTACTTAGGCCATCACTTGAGTTTTTCAAGGCTATAACTTATAGATGTGATTTTCCCCACCCCCCCATCCCACCCCCCAGAAAACTTGTGATTTTATGTGCTTTTTTATGCATGTATTAAACAAATGGCACAGCTGAATAGCTTTTCTTAAAAACTGGACATTCACCAAAAAGAAGTTTGCCAGCACAGACAATTAGGCTTTCTTCTTTTAACAATAGATTGACTGACTGGCACATTTGAAATGCGAGCGTATTTTTTATTCCTCCGTTCACCCTTTGAGCTGATAAACATGAACAATGGGAAACAGCTGGGACAGGAAAACATTTTAGTTTGTATTTTCAAAGCAAGCAAGAAATAAACCCATCAGTGGGAGCCAGATCACATCTTCTGCCTTAGGGGTAGTCAGCAATTGGGGGGAAAAATACGATCCATATTTTTAATCAAACATTACATATTTATTAATGTGCAGCTGGCCTATTGTGTGCATGATTTTTTTTCTTTAATGCTGTGCTGCGTCCGTCAGCCTGACATTGTTCTGTAACTGACATTACTCTATAAGGATCTGGAAATGCACAGATTTAATAGGAATCATTGAGACAATTGCTTTCTGTATTATTAGGTCTGTGTGACGTAGGTAGCATCTGAAATTCAATTTTAGAAGAAAAATAAGATATTGTTCTATCAAGGCAATTTTGTGCACCTGTGATACAGTAAGAACGCATGCCCCCACCCTCCTGTTTTCCTCCTCCCTCATCTAACTTTGTGGCCATTTAATGATATGTGCCACTCTTTTGTTAAAAATGTTTGGGCAAATGTATTTTGATGCTTATTGAGATTAAACTTTCAGTACATCTCCCTGGTAGCAAAGGTTGGGCTGTTCATTAGTTGGAGGTTTGGCCTTGTCAGGTTCCATTGACTGTTGGCTAAAAGGATCACTTTATCATCATTTGTCTGCAATGGAGACAGTCTTTATTCAGCCTGGATTCCTCTGGGGTCACTGCTGTCATAACTTCACTTGCTTTATAATGCAGACCCCAGTTTTGCAATCCCCTTAGGTAATTGTCTAACAGATTCGGTTTACCTTAATATAGGTAATATGTTGTTTATAAAGGAATACAAGGGAAAGGAAGGCATGATATTGCTTAAAACATCCTCCCCCCTCCTAACCTACTGCTTGGGATCAATCATTTGGAAATTATGTTAAACTCAGTTCTCATTTTGAACCCAAAAGGGAAATACACTTTTCTTCTCTGAGTTTTACTCTCATCTTTTAGCTGCAAATCTCTAGACAGAACCATCAGGCCTGATTTTCTACTGGTGAAAGTTGAGATAACTCCACAGATTTTTACAAGGCTATGGTGTTTTGGAGGGAAAAAAGGCCTTAATTTGCTCTTATTTTCAAGACCCTGTACCTAGAAGAAGTCTGGAGGAGGTTGGGCTTGTCTTAATTTATTTTTGAGGATTACATTCGTTTTGGGATTTGTTGCAACACACAAAATTTGCAACGCAGAATGTACAAAGATGTTTCATCACAAACAATATATTTTGTACTTTTTTTTGTTTCTCTTTTCATTAGCTGTATGAAAGTGCTGCCACCAACCTTTTCATTGCATAACAGGATTTTCCTCAAAAACATACCACTTCAGTGCGTGATGCGGGACATTCTCTTGCTAGGTTTCAATGGGAGCCAACACAAACAATGGAGTACTGCAATCCCTTCCTAATACCGAGAACCCCATTTTCTCCACTTTCAGCCTCAGGCTTCTAGTTCATTACTGGGGCAAGCCCTGGCTATTGGCCCACCGCTCTGCCTGCAGGAGAAGCGGGACTGACAGCCTCCTTGGAAGTAAGTGCTGTTCAATAGGTGGCATCTCCTGCAGCGTCCAGGAATATCAGCCCTGGAGTGAGGCACGTGTTCTGGGCCAACAATTTATTTGCTGAAAACTATAGTTTAATTCAACCCGAAACAAGAAGTTTGACCTAAGGTCAATGTGCTAATGCTTTGGGCCAGAAATCAGCAAGGAGAAGGATGTGCTACTGCTGCCCCTTCTCCAAGGGGGGTACCCAGCCAGGAGCTCTGAGGACGGTCTCTCTTCTATAGAGCTCATCCAGTTTTGCATCTCTTGACACAGGAACTGGAAATGAGATGATTTCCCACAAAATGAGACCAAATAATCAGTTTGTCTCCTTTTGATTTAGTAAAACCCAAAATGTTTTACAAACAGTGGAGCGCTCCATCAGGGCATTGTGAGAAGCCCATTTTTAAGTGCCTTCATAGCTGAGGCATTCCCCTTGCAGGTTAGATGCTGGCTTTCACAGAACCAGAGCCAGCTTGACTGCCAAGAGGAGACGGCTGACAGTTTCAACATTTGGTCTTCTGCAAAATGCCCATTTAAGAATGAGGAAAAAAAATCAAAGCTTGATTTTCACGCTGTTTCACACAGTTCACTACTGCTTTTACAAACTTTTCTAAAGTCTGCTGTCAGCATCAGTTACTGTAAATAAGACGTACTTCTCATATTTTTTATTTTATATCTTTTAAGGATTACATAGAAGCATTTATATGCTTCATAGAAAGTAGTTGCTACACTATGTTCTTAATAGCCCTACCAACGAAGCTTTGCTTTTCAGTGTTTATTTTCAATAGAAGGAATGATGCTGTTAAAGTACCCATGAAAAGCACATAACAGAGACAGTTCTGAACAAAAAGTCCTAGTATAGAACTATATGGGTCCAGACAGATACCTCTTTGCAGGTAACTGCTTAAGGAGAGTAATTTCACAGCCTTTAATCATTAAAAGAAAGCCTTGATGTAAAAAACATAATGAAAAATACACAAACACCCTGTGGTGGGAGTCTAATCTTCAAGAGGAACGTTGTGCTTTCCTTTGTATTTGTGGAAGTTTGTGGAAGCTCAGACACACACAATGGTCCCACACCTTCCTCTTCAGAAGGATCCAAACATCGAATCCTCTCCACAATTCACTGACTAGCTATTTCTTTTTCAGACTGTTTCCCGAATGAGTGTCTGTATTTTTGAAACAAAACATATACTCTAGCAATGGTATATTCTCACAGTAAAGTGTCTTTCAAATTCCACTCATTCATATCTTGTGTGTGCATTTGTGCACTAGCATGTGTTGAATTTCCCAGCCAATATCTTAACTAGGAAGCTGAATTTCATTTAATCTTCTAATTCAATGCCAAAACTCACCGCACTGTAATATCTTAATGACAGTTGGAGGTTGATAAGCAAACAAGGAAATGGAGCTGTAACGCTGTGGAAAGTTTCCCTATAAATATTAGCGTTCATTTATTTTCTATTATTTTCTCCCAGATATCTTCCTTATGAGACATTAATTCAAAACAGTTATAGAGAAAATAAACATGACATAAGGAAAAAAACAACCCAACCCAAAGCCATCTTTTAAAGGGTTACATAAAAACTGGATATAAATGCCTGTTTCTACGCGTACTGCTGCACCATCCATGAAAAGAGCCTTTAAGACAACTCATCTTACAAAGCAAAATGTCACTAGATATAGTGTTGATCATTAGGTGTACTACAGTGCATTCGTCTGCTTGTACCCCACTTTGATTAGTATACAGCAAAGATGGCCACAAGCACTCAGAAAGTTTTATTGAGGTTTAAATCTTCATTCAAATGATGTAAAGGGGCATTGAATGAAGATTTAGAACTCTATAAAGCTGCTTGGCAGTGTCTGTGGCAATCTATGCCACATAAAAACTGAAATGCTTCTACTTTGTTATTGAAACATTTCTACTGTAATTCTTTAATATTAGGTAGCAGCCACAGTGTTGGGACATTACCACATCTGGGAGTATTTCTCTTATTGAGGAGCTTGCCTGCTATCAATTGTGCAGGATATTATAGAACGTACACACTGTTGATGTCTAGGAGATAATGGAAGAGGAATTGTTACTGCAATTACATATTATTATGCTTTTCAGAAGATAATGTGAGTTCATTCATGTGAGTATTTTGAACTAGCAAATACCCTAATTGCTTACATGTCTGTTATAATCCTAAATCCAGTTGACATATCTGATGTACTGTCACATTTTTATCTGGCCATTTGCACATGTACTCCTCCGACCTGCAGGAACTGTGCAAACAAGGAACACAAGTGTCTTGTGCATTTCCCTTGCAGTTTTGGTGTAAGTAAACACCCAGGAAAATAGGGAGGCAGAGCACTGTAACCAAGTGCGCTTTTCTTCAGGAATATAGAATTAGCCTGTGCAAGAGCAGTATAAGTGCAAATGATCTGATTATGCTGTAATGACAAATTTATGAAACGAAGAGCGTGTGTATTGTTTCAACTGTCCTTTCACAAGATACTGGATTGACGGAGAATGTGTGGCAAATTATTCACCCATTCACTTAACCAGAAAACAAAGGGAAATGATTAAGAAACATCAGTATTCTGAAGCTGCAATCAAACTGACCCAGCCAAGGAGTGCAGAAGAACAGCAAGCTCAGCCAAAAAATGCTGCAGTGGTCTCACTTTATAACCATAGGTTTATGGCCAGCATTGTTTTGCAGACTTTTCTGAGGTAGCAAGAAGGGGAAGGGAGGTAACAACAGATAGATACATGGGAACAGTATGGTGCCTATAGTATTCTCATGTTCACATTGAGTGATAGAAAATATTTGCAGAAAAAATGAGTGCTTTTATAAATTCTTGGTTAATAATCCACTAGAGGGAGCTTATGTATAACCTCTGCTATGCCAATTATGTCAAAGAGCTGGCTTTTGCATAATTAACAAAGATGAGGTAGTTATGAGGGCGATACCTGCACTGCTATTCTTTTCCCCACCTGTCATCTTGGAGCTCTGAAATGGCATTTTTGGAGTCTCTGGTTCTAACCAGAATAGCTATTTGCTTTTCCCAAGTGGAAGTTCTCGTTGGCGCTAGCTGGGATTCACCTTCACCATTGACAGACTCGAACCTGAGAAAGAGCAGCTTCTGCTGAGTGAGGATACACACGATGGAAAAGCACTGCCTAGGTTTAACTTCCCCTATCTTCTGTCTTTGCCTGTTTCAATTCTGACTGTAAAACAATAATTCAGTCTCTATGATCGCCTCAGAAGAAGCAGGCAAACAACCTGGATTACAGACATTGCTTCCTTTTTATTTCAGTACGACAAGGCTTTCAGCACAGTGTTTGCCTGGGACTACTTGCTTTCCAGCTGGAAACCCAAGCCTCCTTTCTCTGGGAGACAGTTGATATAAAATTTGGTGTCCTTCAAAATATTTAACGTGCAAACACCTTCAAGTATTTCTTACAATGTTAACTAATAAAAGACAGGTTTCACTCTGTCATGTCATTTCAGAAATAGGAACTTTAGTTTAGTAGCAAAGACGCTCTTGCAATTACAATTCTAGCTAAATCTAAAGATAACACCATTTCAAGCTACATACCCACACAGTACAGTCTAGCTAAGTAGTCAGATACACTATCAAAAAGCTTATCGTGAAACTCGAAATTGCTGTATCCTTTACACTCATTTAGTTGCCTTTTTTCTTTCTGTTTTTCTGTTGGAAGAGAAAACTTATGACTACACTTCAGCTGTCACCAGCTTTCAAGGTTATACTGATAGGAATGAGAAACATATTCCTAATCTGCATACCAATGCATTGAGAATGCAAAGGCAGGCTTTTTGCCATTGAATAGATGATGATAAGGTCTTAAGTCTTTTGAATTTCTTGTGTTGTACTTGTATTATCATATGATTTCTTAAGCCAAGAATGAATATGTAAATTTCTTGCCACTGACTTGTTCCAAAATAATGGACATTACACTTGCACAGTGGCAATTCAGAGTGTAAAATTGATTAATATTTGTTTTCAAAATGACATGCAATGATGTATGGATCCTTTTACAACTTAAATTAATACTTTAAAGAGATGAATGGTCTCTACAGAGGATGTTAAAGTTCAAGCTGAAAAATTTGCATATTTATATTACAACCAACTGATAATAATTGTCGAAACAGAATGTAATGTGGTTCGTTTTTCATTTTAATCTGGTTGTACTCAAACACAGGACCTCATTAACTTCCAGCAACTAATACAGCATTATCAGTCCCCATAAAACAGGCTTGCCTTGAATTTATGAATTTCAAAGACTATTTCCAGTGGTGAATCACTGTTAAACACTGGGTCAGCCACTAGCATGTGCACTCCGTGTCATATGCCATAGAAGCATGAAAGTAACCTGGGCTAAAGTCCTTGAGAATCCCGTGGCCAGTTACCTACTTGCTAGCTGACATTTGGAGTCAAAATTAAAGTGCAATATAGACATCTTGCCTTTGACGGCTCACTCAGAGACAGAATTTTTTTGCTGTGAATGACCAAAGTCAAGAAACGCAATTTCATCCACTTCCTAGGTTAGGTAATATTCTTTAACAGTAAAAATAGGGCAAGAGATCTTTCCTTAAGATATATGTTTTGTATAAGGAAAATGCAGAACTTTTGATAGAGAAATTGGAAGGTATTTAGGATACAGCCCACGTAAATGCTATTCCATTTGGATTTAAATAGCAATGGAAATAGTAGTACATCACTTTTCTGAGAAGAGGAATGTAAAATAAGCATGCTATCAACACGTCTTAGGTAGTGCATTATAGGCGTTCTTGTACCAGACGTATCAGGAAAATGTACCTCTCTAGAAGAACAAAGAGTAAGCAAGTAACTTCACAGCTCTGTGAATTTCTTGTTGTGAAATGGATATTGAATCTTCTAATAATGGTGCTTACTTCTTTAGTTCACTAAAAGTTGATGGCTATAAAAAGAGGAGGTATTGCTTACAGTGCACCCTCTAACTTTTTGCATTTTTCCATATAACTATAAATAATAATTAAAGGATATCGTGATTAGTTTATTTCTATGAACAAAATGACTTTGGAGAAAAGAATAAACTATTTTTTCTATGTCATCTCATATTTTGACAGCTAACCTGTACTGATCTATGGTTTTGAAATTCCACGGGCCTAAGAACTCACATTGACCCATCTGTTCAAGAGGTCTGGTGTATCGCTGGCCTGGTAGGATGGGAGAGCAAATGTAACTTTACTTTAATAACGTAACAGCTACAAATAACTAAGGACTGCACTTGACTCAAAAGGGCTGTCTGACAGTTGGTAGTATCTGGAGTATAGATGCATTTGCAATCTCCTGAGTGTATTCCTACAGGGAAGAGGGGAACATTACTAAACTAACTTCCTGCAGCCCAGATGTTGACTTTATGCAAAGAGCAGGACAGTTAGGTCAGCCCCATGGCTGCTCTGTGCAGTCTTGGGGAAGTCCTGAGAGGCTGAGAAAAAGAGGAGGAACATTACAGAAACTCTGTAAAGAAAGTAAATGTATACGTTGCTAATAGGAATAACAAGAACTTTTATTTAAATGAATGAAAATCTCTAAAATGTCAATACCTGAAATTATAACCATTATTTCCTATGAAGCCATCATGAACAACTTTTGTGTGTATCTCCCTATCAACTGCCAAATAACCTGGAGGACAGCCTCTTCCAACTGCAGAGTGATTGGACCTTCAGTTGTTGCAACTTTATAATATTGCAAGAATTGACTCTTTGGATGTTTCTCACAGAATCAGTCCACAGAACAGGCAAGTGAGATGCCTTGTTGAATTCCCAAGCTTTATTGAATGAGCTATGTTGCACCCAGGCCACTACAAAACTTAAAAACAAAATCAGAAAAAGGGCAGGCAAAGTAGTAAAACCTCTCCTCCAGCATATGAATTCATCCATCCTACATGTTGGTCACTAAAGTATGACTAAATAGTTGATTTTTCATGATGAAGGGAATGTACCTTCCTATAGAGCTCTGTACTGGAACCTGTGCTATAACATATTCATAACTGACTTGTAAAAATGGAAGAGTGCATATTCTGGTGACAATTTAATTGCTGGTAGAACATTACCTAGGACAGTCAAAACTTAAACTGATCAAGACTGGGAGAAGAATCTCTGAGTAACTTGGTAATAAAATGGCTCAATAGACAAGATGTGACAAAAGAAAACATTGCATAGATGGAGGGAAGGGAGGAGAAAATAATACTCCAAACCAGAAACACAATATGCGACTCTAAATAATTTATTATCACTTAGCAAAGTGAGAGAGTCAGTATGGATAGTAAACATTAACTCAGTGCTTAGGCGAGGAATGGAAAAAACATTATATATATGCAGCACCCCTGACTTGTGAATACTTTGCCGTGTTTGATTTCAGACATGCTATTACAGAATAGTGTAGAGAAAGACAATAAAGACAAGCAATATTTTGGAATGGTTTCTGAAATTAAATAGATAGGATTCCTTTGATTAGGAAAGGAAAGCTTGAGGGATGACTCTATAAAAACATGCCTTAACATGGAAAAGATGAATTAGGAATAAACAGTCACCATTTCTCTTACTACATCAATTAGGGAGCAACCCGTGAAATTACAAAGCAGCAGGTATATAGAAATATATATTTCTTTACATGGTTCCTATTTAATCAAAACAGACTTCCATACTATATTTGGATGTTAAAATTGTGTGTGGGTTCAGGTGACTGGAGAAAATTCAGTCAAGAAATGTCCATCAAGGATTATTAAACACAATAATGCAGATATAAACAGCAGTCCCTGAACTCCAGGTTTCTGGAAATAGTAAGAATGCAATAAGGAAAACCTCATTTGGTTGTTCCAGCCTTAAGCATTTTTTTGGCAAACATCTGCAGGAGACAGGACGTAAGGCTACATGCTTGCACAGAGCATAGCCACTGCTGTGCTCTGACAGACACAAGAAATGTCACGGCAGCAGCAAAATCAAGAACTAGGAATACTTGTTCTCCTCTAATCACAGCTAAGCAGATCACAGAATATTTTGGTTTTCAACCCCAATTGGCAAATATTCTTATTTTGGCAAGTCTTCTTACTGTAGCAAAATCTTAGCCAGGGAAACTGGGCATTTCTAGTACAAGTTCTGGCAATTCCTATGAGGTAATGAGGGCAAGTTAAGCCATCAGAAATAGATATTTACACATGGAAATTGTCACCAATACTCCTTTTCCCTAGAGACAGCTCCATTGCAACAGCCTTGGAAAACTCATGCACACACACACACGCACACACACAGAGAAACAATCAATAGATACACTTAGGAAGCCTGTTATACCATGTTGTGCTTCACGGTTTTTGATAATATCAATCATAATTGAGTTAGATATAATCCATCTGACTTTCAGTATGCTGGGGTCAGCGGGGGACGCAATGCCTCACTTCACATCAATTACCACATATAGTAAGGTGGTGGTAAGCAATATCATTTGATAGTTTGCAGCTATAAATAATTATATGGCAATAGCAGTAAAGTTGGCTCTTGGGCACAATACAGAATCATGAATTTTCATTTACTTATATCTCAGAAGCTGTTAGGCCTACTGGTTTGAAATGTAAACCTCTGATTAGGTATAGCAGTCTTTATATTAATACAGTATATGCAGCTGGTAGATGATTTTGAATGAACATTTTACGCTTTCTCTTATTTCACGAGAATATTTTCATTACAAATAAGACCACATGATACATAAAGACCAATTAGAAATTGCTATGACAAAGCAAACTTGGTCTCATACTCCTTTAATGTCATGTTCCATCTGTCATTCAGTTTAGGGTCTGTGCCATCCAAGTCTCTGCAAGATTTCAGTAAGAAGATGTTTTTTTTGTTTGGGTTTTTTTTTTTTTTTACATGCTGTATAATAAATTCTCAGCAATTTGAAAACATACAGAGTAAAGCAGGTTTATTAATCAGAAGAGTAGTGCAGAAAGGTTGCAAAAAAAGAGATTTTTTTACTTCCTTGCTTTGGCTGGATACCTGTTCCTTTTTACATGTTGTTATTTATAGCATATTCTGTGTTGTAAGAGCATCAGTCAACAGAGACAGAGGAGACATAGATATGAAGTCGAATTAGGAATAAGGTGGGAGCATGGGAAGGAATTTAGCTGATATAAATTTGAAAATCCGAAAAGAACCAGGCTGAGGGACACCTAAGGAAGGCTGGATAAGTACAAGAACAGATGATGATGAAGAGAACTGGAAGAAGTGCAAAAGCCTAAAACATATGGGGCTATCTCTATGGCCTATAAAAATACAATAGAATTCACTTGAAGTTTTAAAGGCAATATGGAAGTGAGGGCTGGGAAGAGTGAAGATTCAAGATAGTCTGAGAATTAGATAACTCATTAGCGTTAAAAAAACACCCACTTACAGAAATTTTATAATCAAACCTTTTCCTAAAGGTCATGAGTGTTTGGAGGGGTGGGGTGGGGGGGGTGTCTCCATGTCCACACCTACACGTGACATGCATAAGAAATTACATACCGTAATAAAGTCACATTTTTGGATGCTTTTCTAGATTTAGACTGTACAGAAATTTTGAGGAACGTCTACTATGTATAGCAAAGCTTTTCTAGACTAAGAATTTGGCCCAGAAGCAGCAAAGAATCACAGCCTCCCAGTACCTGTCCACTGGGAGCATATATTCTTGACGCTTTCAAAAATTAGGCTTTACACTATCTTAGGGAGAGTGTCTTGTTGAAATAATGCCGAGACTCCTGCAGAACTAACATGCTGTGATTCAATAATTCTTGTCTTATCAAGACAAGATGAGGCTGTGAAAGTAAAACATGTATGTGGTCAGTGGTCATCTGTTTATGTGCAATGTATTCTGCCAGATACCATATTCCACCATTGATCACAGGATGAATATAGGAACATGCCACGTTCTCTCCTAGAGATTTTTGTGGTGACACAGGGGCAAATTTCACTGGTAAGCTTATTTTCAGAAGTGTGTATGCCACAAGCAGGTGTTGTGGAGCACTCACACAGAATGCTACTAGCAGTTTACAAAGATGCTGGGACTGGAGGTGCTGTATGGGAAACAAGGCAGGGAAAAAGAGAACTTGGGGCAATGACAGGAATCTAATCCAAGAGTGCTGATGTGAAATGGGATAGACATGGCTATGCAACACCAGGAGGGATTTAACAGTCAAGAATAGAAAAAAAAGATGCCTCATCAGCAAGGTGTTGCCATGGGATCTAGATTTTAGGAAAGAGTCTTTCTCCTTCCTTCACCCTGATCTGAAGACCAATTGAGAAAACTACTAGCATTTTGAACAGCAGGGAAAATAAAAAGATGTTCAGTAACCTGAGAAAGAATTAATCTAGGAAAAAGTCTTCTAACCAGGAGAGAGATTAAATGCATTAATGATGTCATAGATATTTGATCAAGAGTTAATGATTTAAAGGAAAGGCAGATTACATGTGCCAGAGGAATGCATAGTTTTCACTAATACTAGATGAATCGCTAAAAAACATTTGAATAAAAAAGCGAAGGTTTGCTGTATGATCAAGCAGGAGCTGTATCCTTAATTATGATTTGATGGGATGGATCTAATTTTAGTAATGCAACCTATGTAAAAATTATGCATCCGTGGCTTTGGGAGGCCCAGATCCCAGCCCGTGGAGCAGCATCTTGCTGATCAGAGAACTGGTATTTAGCAGCATGAATTGAACTGCAATCAACAAGGAGTCTGATTTGTGTTCTAAATTGGTGTTTAGCAGCATGGTCTGAACTGCAATCAAGGGAGAACTCAGAGAATTTTCTAAGGGGAGCAAATGGATAGTTTCCAATCTCATTACACAAAATATTTGTAACAGTTTAAATTAGATTGGAAAAGATCCCAAATTATTTTAACATGAGATCTGTCGAATGAGAACTTTTGAATATGTTTCTGAGCAGAAAGCTGCACAAATGTAAAGGTTCTAGTAAAAGATTTACTTTAAGTGTGCCTTTTATATTTTTTTACACTGTAAAAGGAAAAAATTCTGAAAAGCCATTGTAATACAACAAGTGGGTATTTTGTGTCTGTCTTTTTTCACTCTGTTCTTCCATTAATCTCTCTGCCCTATAATATGATGCAACACCTGCATGGGTTGTTGGGGGGTTTTCAGCAGACTATAATGCATCCCAGAAAAATTGCAACACATCTTGGTAAGAAAAGTATATTGCCTTGTGTCACAGGTCAGTTTCCTGATGTCACTGCTCAGAGGGCTAAAGAGCATAGCATAAAGGAATAATCCCTAGGCATAAGTATCGTTAAAGAATTTGGTGGCCTCACCATGAACCTGATGCACTGTGCATCACCCCGGTTGGCACTCTTTCCCCTGTATTTATGTCATCAATCTGATATTATACCCCAAAGCTGATATTTCACAATATTCTCACAACTGAATATTTTAACAACCACCTCCCATGCTGGTTTTGTACATTTTGTGTTTGTCAGTTTTTCTTCTTCTCCTAACTCAATCACAGCCAACGGTCAATTTGAAGATCTGGCTACCCGGCCTGTTGCCATACCTCTGCATATTCATGAGTAAAATCTTTCCATATCCACATGGCAAACCTTTCAAACTGTCATAAGGAAGAAATAATAACCTTTTCTTTAAAATCTAACAAAGCCCACCAGAGCTGTGTTCTTTGTATAATAGTTAACATTGTCACTAGTAATCAATTTATTTTACTGGTAAAGACAGTATTCTCATGACAAGTCAAAGACCTTTGGAAACAGTACATCTGTGCCTGCTATTTAAGCACACACAGACACAAAGAAGCAGAATATATTAGAAACAAAAAATATGTCAGCTTGTATAATGGTCCCATTGTTTGCTCCACCAGAGAGGGATTGTGCCATAACATATGACGCTGAATGTGCTTTTCTTGTTCTCCAGCCTTCATAATAAAGTATTTGATGCAAATACTCTAATCACATGGAGAAGATGCGGATGTTAGTTGTCCTTCCGCTCATTGCTATCCCTGCTGCCTCAAGAAATGTATTTTTATGAATATTAAAAACCCAAATAGTAAATTGATGAAATCCTGCTTTAATGTGTTACTTTTAATAGCAGGTGCTTGATTCACACTTGGCTCAATATAAGCCCCCTCTGACAGACACTGAAGATACATTACTGTAATGTTCAGTAAATGACACCTGTCTTACAGCTTCTCCATTAGGCTGCTTAGTTATTTTGTATAGGATAAAACAGAATAGGCAAGAAGAGGCAGAGAGACTAGCATACACCCTATGAAAATGTATTAAATTGCTCTGTAGAGCACTGTAACTGTATGCAGCCCTGTGCAGCATTTCCTAATGGGCAATGCCCATGATTTACAGAAAAAAGTAGGTTTCCAGAGGTGTAGGAAGAGGTAGAATAGATAGTTTACTCATTTATAACACTTTACTTCCTCCTGAGTAGGGGAAGTCTAAGGTGCAACTTCAAATACAGAAAGTGACCTTAAGTAACAAGGAGCACATTGACCTTTAATTATGATGCATGGACCCTAGAATTATCCAGTGCTAAAACAGCTCGTCCAGTTCAATAGTTCTCTTCCTACTCACTCATTTATCAATGCTTGATAAAGAATGGGAAACAACTGCCCACGAGAGAAGGGCAGGTATAACTGTGGAGAGGACTATGGCTTGTAATAGGGGCCAGAGGCAGAAAGGAGTCACAGGTCCACCCCAGATATGCTCTAGAAAGTGCCATTCTCTGTTGACAGGCAACAAAATGGTTGGCAAGCCTGCCTCTTCCCCGGCGGTGCACATAGCTCTGCGCTGTCACATGCTGCTTGAAAGCTGCTAATTTTTCTGTGATTGGGAAAAGGGGCCCTCCATGAAACAAATAGGACAGGGATGCACTCCTTTATCACAGCATGCTTTGTTGTAATACAGCTACACAACACTTGTGTCACAAGCAGCAGCCTCAGTCCTAGTCCTACCTACTGTTGCGTATCTTGTGGAGTTTTCCAGCAGCTTTCTGGATTACAGGAGAGTTTCCAGACTTCTGCTTTGTAAGACTTAAACGTGTTCTTCCCAAGTCACTTGGTAGAAATAGAATAGTTCTTTTCTGCCTGTCTGGAGATGGAATGATAGGGCAGGGTAGGCAGATACTCCTCTGCTTTCCCTTCCTGGGCACTCATTAATTGGTCTACTACAGGCATGTCTACATGAGAATATTGCATGTGGTTAATATCATATGGGGCTTAGATAATCCGTGGCTTCCATGTTGTACTACCAAGTTTCATACTTTTTTTCCTTATGGAAACCAAGCACACTTCATATGCCTGTGAGTCAGCTACTGCAGAAAGCCTCAGTGCACCAAAATCAACTTTAAACCAACGCTAATTCAATTGAATAGACCAACTATTGCCCGCTGCAGCATGCAGCCACTATGAAACAACCCGAAGTAAAAACAGAGATGCAATTAAAAAGGTCTGTTAAAAGTACTTGATATTATGCATCTAGGTCCATGTGGCCATTAATGTCTGGCGTGAGCAAAGGGGCCTACAGTGGTTAGTGTAACGGCTGGAACTCCTCGGGACCCATTAACAACCTCAGCAACCCTTCCCCCAGACACTGGACAATGTAACAGAATTCCTACATCTCAAGAGCCCGCTCTATAAACAGAGATGAAATCTGAATATTCAAACCTTTGGCCCTCCTGCTGAGCACAGCTGAGCCTGCTGCAGCTTAACTTCAAAGGCAAGAGAGCCATGAGAAAGGAAGCGAGGCCTTAGAGCACACACTTGACTCAGCACTGGTGCCTGGCTAAGCTAGATGACTATTGTGTGTGCACTATTAAACAGTACTGTAATGCACACAGCAGCTCTTCAGCTTTGGAAAAACAGACTCAACATTTGGCTATTCTCACACAGGGTCAAATGCACCTAATTATTACTTGACTGTTAATTTGCATTTCAAAAGCCAAGCCAGCTCTGAATATATCACTGCTATATTATAACTAACTGTGGGCTAGCTATGCAGTGAGTAGGACACAAACTTTCCCTCTGCTATTACAGAGGTTACTTTGTGCTGGGACCAGGTGCTCCAGGCCTTGGAGCTTTTGAATCCTGGGAGGATGGGTACCAACCCCCATGCACCTGGTCTGTGCAGTGAAGCCAGGGCCGTAAGCTGCTGCTGACCAAGGACGGAAATTCTGATTCCTGGGGCACAACGAGTCAGGCTCACACTGCAGCAGCCAGGACTCTGGTGATTTAAGAAACCATTCAGGCATTTGGAGATCCAACTGCAATTCCCTGTATTGCTCAATTCTGAATTTGCATCTTCTGTATGCCAAGCATGTACTCAAACCAGTGGCAGTTTAGAGGATGACTACCAGTGGTAGATCCTTGTAACTGAGCACGGTTCTGATTTCCCTACTTCCCCTCCCATTCTGCACTGAAACAAAAGCATCAGGCCTCCAAAATATTTCCCAAAATTGAATGTTTGAAATTTAGACTGCAATAAAGTAATATCCTCTTTGAGGGAGTAGGACAAGAAGATACCTTTGCCTTACTGTGGCTTCTGCTGATGCCTAGGGACTATATCCAGTGTTTCCATCTAGAATTCCATGCAAATATCTTTAGTGAAACCTTAACACACTCAAGCTCATATCTACTGAACAGGTATGAAGGAGTCTGGGGTGCTTTCTTGTAAAAGTGTGCAAAAGCGTGCTTGTAAGAGCACTGTTTCTTTCTTCAGGAGTGACCAGACAGCTCCAACTTAAGCAGAATACCATAAAGAAAATTATTTGTCCATTCTTTAGGACTTTTACCATTGTGATTGTTGTTTTTGTGCTAGGGCAGTACACGGCTTGCAGCATTTGAAATGAAACATGTAACTATAATGCAGCCAGATAATAGCACTGCTGACATCCCTGGCAGAGCTATTAAAAGTTGCCACATGTGAGGGTAAAGATTGATTTACCTTTCTTCGTCTTTTAGAAACACCGCCTGGACTGTAATCTGTTTGGTCTTGGTGGTGGATTTACTTGTTGCTTCTTTTATCCCTAATGGTAACACACACATTTATCTTCAGGTCACTCAAAATTTCTGCTCTCTCTCTGAGCTCTCAGACTGATCCCAGTTATGCCCTGTTAGCCAGCACTTTCTAACTATCTCTACTGCAAAGCCCAGTCTAAAAGATAAAATTACAAGAGAATGTGTGCAATCTATGCCCAAGTATCTCAATATGCCCTTGTCAGGCTGTAATAGCATCATTGCCTCTCACTCAGTTTAGTGGCCCTCTGAAGTCTAGATGGTAGCAATGGAAATGTGGGCTGCTAACACATTGAGAGGTTCAATTTTTCACTGTCGGTGAAAGCATTTTTATTAAGCAGATATGTTACAAGTGAAAGGTTTGCAAGAACATGCAGTGAGGTGAGTTGCAGTTGGGAAAGCCATCTTCATGTCAAAAGCAGGTGCAGAAGTCTATCCTCATGAGTGTCTTTAAAAAATACAGATCTGTGATTAATCTTACTGGCCATTGTATATCTCATACATGTCATCAAAATCTCAGCATGTACCTGGCAGTAAAAATACCTGGCTGTTATTAAATAAAAAGTGAGGTGATGATGATAGCTTTCCATAGTTCAGCTCATTGCTTATTTTGTGGATCACTGGTTTGGGGCTGGGAAAAGTAGGAGCAAGGCAGAAATGTTCATTTCAGGCCCTGATTCTGAAAACTTTTAAACCGTACTCTTATTTAACAGAAGGACTTGTATGTTTGAATTACACATGTGCACAACTATGTGTGAACTCAGGCACTAAATATTTACTCAGTAAACTGTCTATCTGGCATACAGCTTTGACTCAGTATAGCATAGTTACAACCATAAACTGAACTGAAAATTTTTATAATCAAGAAAGATCCCTTAGCACAGATTATTTTAATGAAGCAGCAGGCCAAAACTTCAAAATCTGAAACAAGGAGACATACATAACAAGAAGCCTTTTCCTTAGTACAAATGAATGCATGCTTGCAACTAAAGATCCTTTGTTGTGCCAAGGAAGACATACAGCTGCTTTTTTTTTTTTTTTTTTTTCAATTTCTGCCCACCTTATTTGTCTATTTGTTTATCCTAACAAGATTGAACACAACAAACTGAGTGACCATCAGGAAGCTCTGCTCCTTTAACAGCTCCGACAACTGCTATCTCTAATGGAACTTTGAAAGCAGCGAATCAAAGAAAATCTTCAGTTGTATCAGCTCTCATCAGTGTCCTGAAGAGACACTCTCTCATTGTGTCCACAACATTTCCTAAGACAGTAAGGAGGAAAAGTGTGTCTGGAAAGGTGATAGTAAACTTGCTACTACATAATTTGTAGGGAAGCCAAAGCAGTTTTAGTTTTTGAGCTGCTTAGTTACTTTCAGCATGGTTTTGAGATGATTAATACAGTTATATTATGCTCAGCCAGCTACTATTTGTGCAATGACAGATTAAATATTTATTTTAATCACTACATATAAAACAAATTTGTTCTGAAGGTGCTGTTAGTATATTTATAAAACATGTTTGATGTTAGCTCAGCTGATTAAAAATTGTAGTTAATTAGATTAACAATTTATTACAGTTTTTACTAATTCAAGACATTCTTGGTAATCCTAGCAGACAAGGCAAAAGATTGACTTGGTGTAGAGAAAAGACATCCTGCTCAAGCCCTCGAAGGATTCCCATCCCATCAGGGAAGGGACCTGTGCTGATGAGAAAACTGTCTTGCTAATCACCAGGCCGGTGGACGTAGATGTACAGGCTACCAGTGCAACGTATCACTATCCAAATTTTCCAGTCTATCAAGACATAAAGAAACAGTTTTGCAGAGTGAAAGGGTTGAGTTCAACACACAACAATGAGAGGTTATATCAGTTTTATTTTCCCCAACCTGTTTTTATAAGATACCCCAAAAGTTAGGTATTCCCTGAGGGGAAAGACAGGGAAAAATCACTTTTTCAACCTGCACAAATTACTTTATTCAAAGCTTTCATGAGATGAAGACTTTGGAATGAAGACATTGATTGCAGGTGAGCAATATCTAGACACCTCACATGATATAATTTCAGGGTATTTAAAATACCTATTTTAAAAGCATATTTTATTAGAATTACAACAATAAATATTTCCTTGTCAAAAGAAACAGAAAAATTGGATTATAGGGAATACGTTTAATTATGTTTTCCTTTTGTTCTCTTCTACCTCTAAAGATGGAAAAAGATGGAAAACAAAATTCCTCAAAAACTCTAAGAGCTCTAAAAGTTACTGCTACATTTCATGAGAAACCAGTCAAAGATGTTATTTTGTATAGATTTAGTCAAAAACTTTCTCTTAGTGATGACAGATTACAGGATAAATCCAGGCATGTCTACACCCTGAAAGCAGAACGAGAACTCTTGAGCACGAATGCAAATGCAGAATATGTCTGACTGATTTCTGCAGAGGGTTTTATTTTCAAAGTACATAGAAATATGTTGTGAAATAGTTAAAAACACTATGAAAAGTCCTTTCCTATGTTAGTAAAAGATGCCTCTATAGCCTCATCTGGCTGTTTTTAGGGAGAAAATCTTGCTCGTTTTTACTTGACTTGGAGTCAATTCTAAAAACAACTGTCATTTTAGCTTTGCTGAAACTAACATTCAGTATTAGGCATCGGTTAGCTATAGATTTAATGACCAATTCTCTCCATATCATAGACTGGGAGATTTGATGAGGAGCACAAGCTGCATTAAAAATAAAGGATAATTTCTTTTAGCATTATTTCCCATTTAAAAAGGAAAAAAGGAATCTGACAATCAAAATAAGCCTGTTCTATTTCCCTGCTCTACTAAATGAAACAATTCTGATACAAAAAGATGAATTAATAACTCCTGTGTATCAGCACCAGAGACTGTCTATAGAAAAAAAAGAACACTTTTCCATTTGGATTGTGCTGATAACATTTATTTTTCTCTTTCCATCTGGAAACCCTGTAGGTATCATGAGAATTGTGGCGAAGCTGATTGGGGTCATGTGTGAGGGCACTGGGATCAGAGCCAATGTCACGTCCAGCCTCCTGCAGCTTCAACAGCTCCCAGAGAGAATGTAAGTACAAATCTGTGGCACGTTGGGAAATGAGGGTGGTAACAACTGAGGTCAGTGGCCAGAGTGTTTCAAATAGCCTTGGGAGCAGCGATCAGTTCTTAACCTGCAGCAGTTATACTGAATGGAGTTTCAGTAAGGAATGGTGTTGTATCTTGCAGATATGATGCTCTAATCCCGTTGCTTTATGAAATTTGGGTACAATCATAGAAATACATGGAGCTTACAAATTGTAGGTGGAGAGCCTTCTGTCTTCATCTGGCACAGAAGTTACAAGAAGCAAGAGATCTGCTGTTCTTTGTTTTCTTGTTTAATAGTGCTGCCAAGAATAAAATCAGAAGACAATGAAATCTGTATTTTAACTATAGAAAGACTGAGTTTTCCAGTCCCTCAAAGAAAGGCAAAAGTGACAAAAATCTATAGCAGTGGGAGTAACTGTGGGCTTCCACACGCTGCTCTTGCAATGTCTTCCTGAGACTGAAAATTACATGGAAAATGTGCTGTTTGTGCTGTATTTCATATCAAAAAATATGAGTTGATTTGTCTCATGAAATTGGATTTCGTAGAAGAACTGTGGAACATTATCTCAATTTAGAAAAGACAGTGAACCACGGAGTTTAAATGTGCTGCTCAAGGTCACACAGAGAATTTGCGAGAGCTGGGACCCCGAGCCTCAGCCTCTGCGCTGGCTACGCACTGCTACCCTGTTAAAAAAGCTAGTACATGGACACTGGTACAGTAACTGTGGAGACAACCATATTCGTTGCCTTCAGACTGCAATATGTCTCTATTGAAGTTAGCAGAGAACTTTGAGAAGCATCCTTTCCTAAAAAAGCATCCAGAACCACCATAAAAAAACCTATGAGGAGAAAATAGTTCCTTCTAAAACTGCTCCAAGAGCCCAATTGCTACGCCACACTCGCCACACTTCAGTGCTTTGAACACATTGCGCTAGCTGCCCTAAGCTATGGGTCACCAAACCACTTGGGGACACACTGAAGACCTGTTGGAGTGGATCCAGAGGAGGGCCACATAAATGATCAGAGGGATAGAACACCTCTTTTACACAGAAAGGCTGAGAGAGTTGGAAGTTGTTCAACCTGGAGAAGAAAAGGCTCCAGGGAGACCTTATTGCAGCCTTTCAGTACTTAAAGGGGGCTTATAAGAAAGATGGGGACAGACTTTTTATCAGGGCCTGTTGCGATAGGACAAGAGGTAATGGTTTTAAACTAAGAGAGGGTAGACTTAGACAAGATAGAAGGAAGAAATTTTTCACAATGAGGGTGGTGAAACACTGGCACAGGTTGCCCAGAGAGGTGGTAGATGCCCCATCCCTGGAAACATTCCAGGTCAGGCTGGACGGGGCTCTGAGCAACCTGATCTCGTTGAAGATGTCCCTGCTCATTGCAGGTTGGTCCCTTCCAACCCAAACTATTCTATGATTCTAAGACATGTCTGAAAGTCCCTCTCTGTCACAAACTCAACATTATGATTAGAGTGGAATACAACTTCTGCAATGACAGTTGCCAGAGTACATTGTACTCCTGGCTCTGTTTATACCGCAGTCCAGTAGCTCGAGCACTTGCAACTCATGAAGTGGCAAAATCCAATCATTCCCCACCTTGGCCCAAGGGTGTTCAGTGTCCCTTAGAGGAAGGCTGGCTACCAGACAGCAGGAGCTAGGTGGGCAGAGGTGCCATTCTGCAGAGTGCTCTCTGGATTCTAGTTCTGGTTCTGCTGCAGGAACTGATTCTGCTTTTTTAATTTTTTTTTTTTTTATCCCCACTGAGAGTCAGGGGATGAAGTGTCTAGGTAGCAGGACCAAATCCAAAGTTCCCTGGCCCCCAACAGGTTTGCATCATCCAGCTCAGATAATTCTCTTTCTTGCACACACCTTATGAATCACATGACAGGACAAAAGAAATTGAAGTGTTCATTTCTGCCCTCCAAGTACAGCTACCAACATGTGTTCCTAAGGGAATTTGAGCCTATGGATGCCAGGTCCATGAATCCTACCAAGCCTAGGTATGAGACACGTTAAAGCACACAGATCAGCCAAGATCACAGCTGTTGTAGGCACCTGAAATTGTCCTATGTTCCATTAGCAGCAATGAAATAAACCGTTAAGTACACCCAACTTCTCAATAGTATTTGCTACAGAAAACCACAGATTATTTAATTGAGGTGGAAATGAATGGGTGCATCATCCTGCAGAAGGAGGCCTTTTTCTGATGAAAATAGTTTGATAACTTCAAATGACTTTATGACTTTTTGTGCAGACAAAAGTGAATTCTCTGTGCTAGGGAGTCTGACTGACTAGTATAATCTCCAAAGAGGGTATATTCCAATTTCATCTTGCCACTATGCAAAGAACAACCAAAGATTCAACTATTCATCTTACTAAAGAGATGAATATTTTCATCAGATGCATGTTGGCATGGGATGCATTTAGGTCATCTGTTCTGTCTCAGACCCAACCCTGAAATTAGTCAGTGCTCTTAACGTGCTCTTTCAAAAAAAAAAAAAAATCTGTTATGTGATTGTCACTTTCCAATTTCATACATATGTCTATATACAGATGTCTCTATATATGTGGGAGAAGGGAAGAGTAATCATCTTGTGCTTTAGTCCACCACCCATATTTTTCACCTCCCCGAAGATACAAGTTGCTGAAGGGGCAGATCACTCTTGGATCTCTCCCCAGATCAGCAGCAACACTGCACAGTTACACCTCAGTGCTTCAAGAGTAGATGAACATGTCTTCTAGTGAGAAGTCCGGTGCCCTATTATTCAAAGCCAGAGTGTTGTTAAACACGTGCTCTCAGCTTGTAAACAACAGTAAAATCAGTAGACAGCCTTCAGAAAAAGATTCTCTCATACTAGCCTATTAAACTATTTTTGGACTTTAAATTGTGCTTAGACTGAAAAACCATATATACATTTCATAAGTTGAAAAATTCATTACAATGTTTCAAGATTTCTTTTTAATAAACCAGATTCTAATTCAAGTACTTACTTACTCACTGTTTTTGCATGTAAGGTTAAGACAGCTGGCACACAGAATATGCAATGTACAGTTTTGTTGCCTGATTCCTAGCATGTGAAAGTGGATTCTAATGGGAGCATCACAGACTTGAAAGTGAGCTGGGACATCTATACATGAATAGGTATCAGAGCAGTATGTTTTCAATGTGTTCATTTGCTAGATCCCATTTGATAAGTATGGCAAAATCTCAGAAATGACAAGGGCCAAAATATTTTTCACATGCATGAGCCAACTGTCTAACCTCAGCCCACTAGGAAATGTGGTCAGCAAAAACATGGTGAGCTCCAAAAATTTAGAAATCCTGTAAACTAGAGCAGAAATTCCACTGCCAGATTTTACTAATTTTAGAACCAAGAAAATATTTCAACAAAACATTGTTGAGAAAATTGTTAAAAGCTGCTCCAGTTCTTCCAGCTTAAGTGGACAAAATAACAGTGATAATATAATTTATCAGGTATATTTCACCTGACAGCAAGCTTTTGACTTCAACTGTTTTGTTTGCTCCGTTTATGAAATCTCATAGTTACAAGAGATCCTACTGAAGATTATGGGAAATGCCTAATTTGTTCTTCCCAGGTAGCTCAGTAGCTTGAATGCTACCAGTGATGAAAAAATTTGCATTTTTACAGCTTGTCATATAACCATGAAAGAGACACAGATGCCTCTGAGGGGAGTAGGTCCAAGTCAGCTTGCACTGGAATGAAACATCCCAGTAAAAATGTTTTAGCTTTCTGCTATTAGAAGCTATTAGAACCAATATAATGAATCCAGTAAGGCACTGCTGCCCACAGCACCAAGAGGTTCGCTGGGGCAATGCAGAGCTGTCAGGGACCTGCTGCTGTAGGCAAGTTCTGCACCACTCCCTGGAGCTCAGCCACAACAGAGGTGTGCATTGATTTTCCTGCACTGGCCAAGCACACCCAGGATAGCCGAACTTTTAGGGTGCCAGTCGCAGTGAAGGAAAGTTAGTACCCATACTGTTTTAAATTGTCTATTTCCACACAACAAGCCTGCAAAATCTCGTTGTATCCAGGAGCTACAGGTACCCTATGCTATCACTGGGTTCTTTTGTACCTTTAAGCTGCCCTTTTCCATTCTGAGTTTTTCCTCCCCCTCAGTTCTCTTCCACCTCCTGCTCCCTCTCCCCCAGTTAATATGCTGCATCTTATTTCATGCTGTGACACCATTAGTGGAACCTAATCTCCTCACTGAAGTAGACAGTTAGTGTTGGTTGGGGCCACTTATGAGGTCATACGCTTACACAGTGCTTATCTGAAGTACATGCCTTATAGATAATCAGAAAAAAGTAACACACCATCACCCCGCCCACAGCTTCCCAGCACCCAAATTCCACTCATTTACAGTGAGAGAAACCCCAAGCAGCCAAAGCTTTGTTTTTTTCTTTTACATGACAGAAGCTGTAGCCCTCAAGTGACTAGGATGGAATGAGAAGGGAATAAACAATTAGACAGGACTGCTGGAACAAATCCTCCTGTTTCATTTTTCTTCTTCACTTGTCTCAGCGGGAGTAGTTTTACCTCCTATTGACACCCATTGTGCTCTTGGCTGCTCACTATGATGCAGCTGTTTTCTTAATGCCTATCAACCCTCTGCCTTTTTACGATACAAAGGTGACTTGTTAATACAAATGTTGTTGAAACCTTAATAACAATGAGCCCCAGTTGTGATCAGTGATATTGCACCTTGGCAGGGAATGTATCAATGCTTATGGATTCATTTAAAAGTCATCTGCACAAGGCTGCTGATTTTTTATTTTAAAAATCTACACATAAGAAATATGCCTGCTCTATTAGACTGACGTTTCTAACTCTACTGGGTACAGTAATACAGTATTATAGTTCTACTGTTTCCTGTGATACCTACTTAGTCTCATATCTACCATTTTCTATCTGCTCCAGAGACTACATTTAAACAGAAATTCAGTCCTCCAATGAAATCCTCAAGTCCCAGTTATGCTCAGTCCTCTTCTAAAGGTACTTTGATGCACCTGTTCTTCTCCAAATGTACTTCCAAGGCAGAACAAACAGCCACATGTTTCTCAATACCCTTTTTGTTTTGTTATCAAAACCTCAGCTCAAACCAAATGTTACCACCACCTAAACACCAGCTGAATTGTCTCTGGACTTACTAAGCAGTGTGATAATCTTATGTCAGAAAGGACATTTTCCATCAAAGCTGCATGTAGGAATGACCACACCTCAAAATGCCACTGTGTTCAAAAGTAAATATACAGTTTTCAAAGATGAAAGACGTTCTCCTTTCCTTTATGGCATCAGTACATGGATGTTGGTCTAAGTCACATCAACAGACGTATGCTAGTGCAAAGTTATATTAAAAGCAGATCAGGAATAATGAAATTTAATAAAGATACCCATACATGTAGCTGACATTAATGTGCATAATCCATCGAGAAGAGCCGTTTTCAGATGGGAAATAGGCCTGAGCAAACTTCGTTCCTCAAATATTCTTAGTTCTTCATCAGGGTATCCTAAGTCATTTCCTATTTAATCCACTCAACCAGAGACATGGTCATTGAACTATGCAGGGATCAGTTTGCCTTAGAGAATAAAAGCTTTTGGTGTTCAAAACATGAAAGACGAATCATTCAGAAAGTGAGCTACACTGCTATTGTAATTCTAAGTAGAAGAACTGTGTAACACAACTGCTTTATGCTTTGAAAACTGTTTCCAGTGTTCCAGTGTCATATATTCCTCCACTCCGGATCATTACACTCCTACATGAAACTAATCAACATTACAAATTGAAATTAATCTAGCAAACACACTGTTTCTCATTATAAAATTATTAGGTTCCATTACACTGTTTTAAAAAATGCACACAGGGATTAGCTGGAATTTTGGCAAATGACAACTGCAAAAGCAGGAATAGCTTCTAATGCCTGATTTAGAAACCTTCAGATTTTGTACCTCTGCATCGTGAACAACAGTGTCTTTTTTGGACCTTTGGTTTGTGCTAGGACTCTGAGTCACCGAATATTTTATAGTGTTCAATGAACTACAGTATGAGTCACTCCTCAGCTTTCAAGTATTTTTGGAATTGTGTTATTTTGCTTAAAATTGCAGAAAAATCGACTAGCAGAAGTGATAAAAAATGCAGCATTGTAGATTTAATAAGATCATGTGATGGCATCAGAGCATATACACATCAGCATAAAAAAATGAATTTAAGCAAAAATTAGGTCTACAAAGGAAACAAGGGATTCAACGATGAATTGTTAGAGTTATTGTATTCTGAACAGGACCCATTTTACTGGAGCTAGTTATGGTTGCCAAAAAGTTCTTGCCTCAGATGCTGTCCGTGCTTACAATACTTATTTCCATACTCTGCTGCAGTTTACCATTTCTACAGCATTCTGCAGACATGCAAGATTTTTATGAGCACTAACTGCTTTATCACAGGAATATCAGATACCACAAAAAGCGCATGATCCAAAGGTAATTTCAGTTGGTGAAGTCAGTGAAGAAAAAAATTCCTTTGAAAAGCATCAGTCCTACTACAGCCTAGGATACAGAGAACTTTTCCTAGTGCTCAAGAGTGATTATTCCTAGATTTACATAGGGTTTTTGTTCTTTTTTCTTTTGTTTTAAATAGTGCCTAAAGCCACTATATATCATAAGCAACAGCTTCAGCATAAGGACCTGAATCATCAACATCACTGGAAGATAGGGAAAGTAAACCAAGCTTTACACAAGGCACATGAAGAGCAGTGGCAGAGCTCAGAGCTCACAACCTTGCGTTTATGGTGGCCATCCAACACTGCTTTTCACACAGGTTCAAACTAAATTACATTTAGTCATGGTTCTCTTGAGCAGAAATCAGTTTTGGCTTTCTAGCTAGGCTGAGCTAAAGCCATTTGGATTGGAGAAATAATGGGAAGGATTGTGTCAAAATCTGGAAGTTTTTCCACTATTGAGAGCCAATGTTCTTGTGTCACAAGACTCTGCCTGAAAGAGAAAGTTTTCTTAGATGCATGACTGTGTTGACACTCTTATTCTTGCTTGAGAGTGGCTTTTCATGTTTTTTTTGAAATGCCTTACTAAGCAGTATAAACTAAGTCAAATAAGAATGGGCTCATGAGGCTTCTTTGGATGGAACTAACAAATTTACACTTTACAATTCTGAACAAGCCTTCCCTGAATACACAAGGTCTTAGCCAGTGCGTTGTTCACCATTTCTCAAATTAAAGCTTGGTTACTTGGACATCAAATGGATGGACATCCCACCTTGCTCCCTGAGATGGCAGCAAGAGATAACCATCAAGCTGGTTCCAAATTTCCTTCATTGTTACCAAGTTTCTAAGTGATTAGGGGATGAAGGATCTGCATTTTCTAGTGTGATACTATGAAAAAGACAGTAACTTAATCCAGTCTGTCCCAAAAGATTTTAATACCCTTTCCTACTGCATATCCCCAAATCTGCTGCTGCTGAAGAGTGTCATGCAAGTGATGGATGTCTCTTTCCATACAGTGAGTAGTCTGCTGCACGCAGACTAAAGCAGCAGAGAGTCCAGAGCTCATGAGACTGGCCATTCAGCTTTTAGTTCACAACTCTCCTAACACGACAGGTATTATTAGCACTAGAGTAAGGCATCTTTTATAAAATATTGGGTCAGAATACTATGATTTCTCAAAGTCAAAGAAACGTTTGATATTGAAAGTTTAGAATAGGTCCTCTGTTCAAATGAGAGGAAGAGGGCTAGGGATAAGCTCTCAACTGGCAATGGAAGGTGTTCACTGCATTGAACCATTCAAAGTAGAATATCTTTGAATCATCATTGGGCTGATATGGTGATATATCACAGAGCGTAAATGAGGTGTATTTGTAAGTAAATGGTAACGTGGCAATCAATATACAAACTACTTTTTTTCATAAAAAGTATTGTAAGAACTCTAATTGTCTTGACACAGAAAAATTCTCTTTGGGGAAAGAAGTTCCCCCACACAGCCTAAGTATTATTGCATTTAACTGATGAAAAAACCGAGGGAAAGTGGTTGTCTGTCACTAGAAAATCTGCAAGAGTCAGACTGTTGCTTGGACCTCAAACTCCTTCCTGTCACGCATGAATGACAGATGCCAGTTGCAGTAGTTTTCTATTCTCCTTTTTGGAAAATCTGAATTGTGCTCCTCTGAAGAAAGAGCTGGCTGCCCACCCACATTCACAGCTACAGTAAGAAGGACTTCTACAAACTTCCTTATCACAGTTCTTGTTTGGAGGTAGATTCTCCCGTTTCAAATTTTAGAAAAATGGCTGCTTAAAAATCAAGACACTAACAATAAATGCAGGGCGGTGTGCGTGTATATACTGTTTCTCACACTACCCTATCAAAGGACAGCATGAGTGTAATAGATTTTCATCAAAAGGTGAAAAAAAAAAAAAGGTACTGTGTATCACTTGAAGACAAAGGAAAAATCTTTTGGTAACATTTTGGACAAAAGGTTGCCTATATTTTTGCTGTCATTTTTTCTCTGAGCAGATCTAACAAAACATTCTCTATATTGTAACTGTCTCAGTCAGTCTACTACATCATGTAATCATATCATTCAAGCTAGTTTCAGGTGTGGGTTACTTTTCCATTAATTACATTCCAAGCACATGTATACATATCAGAGCTGTTGGGATGTCTATTTCTATTAGTTTAACAAGCCCTGATATTAATGAGATTGCTCTATAATTGAACCTTTTCATGGGTCCCTTGGTGATGAAATTATGCTAATCTGAATCTGCAACCACAAGGCATCCATCATACTTGATCAAATAGTAAACATCAACAGCGATATGCTAGGAATGTAAATGTGCCGTTAATTATTACATAAATGAACAAGCCCCATTATTTCATCTTTTTATTTGTGCAACTTAATAAAATAGATGATGTCAGAGTGTATCAGACTTCCACTATGTGGCAGCATGGTCCACTTAACAAGAGTGTGAGCTTGTAAATATTGTGCTATCTGGTTATACTCTGTGTGTGTAAGAGAGGAAAGAAGGTGGATATATTTCATCTGCTCTGAGTCACTGTTGTGGGAAACAATGATACTGATCAGTTACATACCTTTAAAAGAGAAAAAGCATCCAATTTCCCAGCTGCTATAATTGTTCACTTCTAAAGCATGTGTGGTTTGTGGATCACCAAGGGTTTTAAGTGAGGAACATGTATCTCAGAATGTCTGCTGTTGGATGATTTATATCAACTTCAAAAAATGGTTGAAAGCTTAAGCACATAAGATCTTATGTACCTACACCTGCAAAAATAGATGGATTTGCAGAATGCCTGCGTTCCTGTAGGCATCACTCCCCACCTACAGTCATACCACACTAAAGAAGTAAAAATATCAGGCCACTTTTAATTAATAATATGAAGAGGAATGGAATTGTCATAGTGCAGGCATAAAAATTAATATGTTTTTTTGCCCATGTTTTTTATTACATGCACTGTACCTTATAACTGTCTGAGCAAGTACTAAATTTCAATTGCAAGTTGCTTCTATTTTGCTTTAACATATACAGAGATGAACAGAAAATAAAAGAAGCTAAGACTTTTATTTTATTTGGTGGCATTTTAGTTTGACAAGTCACAACCCCAATATTTATCTAGTGACCAGAGTATTCTTCCACAATTATTCTGCTGACGGAAAAATAAAGTATCAGAGATCTTATGAATACTGTGAGCAAGATATGTACTTCACTGATGTAAAATACATCAGTGCCAGATGTCAGGGACCAATTTCTAGAAAACAAGATCATTTTCCCTTTTTGAATGTATGTCACTAATTTGTATATAATGGAGTATTGTATGGTGATGATATTAATTCCAGTTTTTAACCTGGTTTGACTCATGCCTTGCCTCTGCCTTTTTAATACTTAACAGAACTATTTTAACTGTATTTGTGGAAAAAGACATTCTATAAGCCATCCAGCTACACATTCAGTTAATACAAAAATATAGGGATAAATATTCTGCCTTTTCACTATCCATTCCATAGAAGGAGCATATAATTCAATGAAAGAGTATTCAAAAATGTATTCAGTAATTTCCAGACATAGTTCAAAATAAGTTCCCCAGATTGATGTAGCCCTGGGGCAATGCAACATATATGACTACAAGTTGTTCACTCCAAGCTGATTCTACTGCCACTAAAATAAAGATAAAGGTCCTTGTGACAGGGCCTGTTCCAGTATTTATGTTACCTCTATAAGCAAGTGAACTACAAAACCTTAGGCTGATTTAACAAATGATGACCAAAAAAATTGTTAGGACAGTCTAATAGATTTCTAAAAACATTCTCATTGGGTTTCTACTCTTAACATACTTATTTAAAAACATTCCCATTTTAAAATTGAAGTCCTGACTCTTTTAATAGATAATGACAAAGAAACAAGATGAAAGAGAGAGCACTGCCCAGGCTTATCATATATTTATTCACAACTTGTTAATGACATTTTGCATTCCTGAGATAGTTTGCCCCAACTTTCCTTTATTAAAATTGAATTATTTTTAGATATATACCAATCATAGTCAGAGTTTCATAATACAGAAACAGCATGTCAAAAAGTACAAAAACCCCATGTTCAGTCTTGCAAGTTCTTCCCTTTTCAACATTTGTCAGTGGAAGCACACAGAACTCCTTGTGCCCCACTCTTCTCCAGAAAGTGCCATGTTCTGTTGCTGCTTACGTAAGCTAAGCAGCACAATATTTAACAAATGAAGCTACCAGAATGTGGCTGAAGATCAGGAAGCTACACACTCTGCTCACAACAACGTGTAGCAGGGATTTACTCAGACATTTTTTCTATTAAGAATTGCCACTGAATGTAGTCACAGAATACCCACCTTAACTTATGCTGGTTGTGAAAGCAGTGAGAAGTGCCTCTCACAGATCTCACTGACACCTTACGAGTCAGATGTTGGACCCAATTCTGCCCTTATTTACACTATCATCACTGCCCATTTCAGCAGCCTGACTTTCTCCAGTTTCAAGGAAGACTAGTGTCAGGCACTTCATTTTTAAGGGATTGTTTCCATCCTTCTATTTCTTGTTTTTGACAGCATTGCCTAATGTTGTGGTTTCTCTCAGAAGCGTTTTTGTAACTCTCTCCCAGTGAATCAGCAGCCTCTCACACTGATTGTAGCCATGCCTGCTAGATCTGGTTCACTTTGTTCTGTGCAACCACCTGAGTCTTAAACCATACAGAGAAACACTGTGATTCAAAAAGATAAGCAATCAAAATATCAAGAGACCTTGGAAATTATGGAGAGGTGAAGGAGAAGGGTATCCACATCCAAAAACGCCCCCAACAGTAAATAAAAAAATAAAACCATTTCAGGTTTGCCTGAGTGTATGGATTTGACCATACAAAGTCTTTAAATTCCCCACTTCTGGCTGAGGAACGCTGGCATCTGCCATGGCAGGCACTGTTCCTAGATGCTTCCAGGTGCCTCCTTGAGTCTGCATAGAGGCTTATACTGAAATCACACAGACCATTCCTTCCCTCTAATAAGGTAACAGTACAATTACCCTAGTGAAAATGTTACTGAGGCACTTAGAAAATCTGTCCTGCAGGTGTGACTCTCCACAGAACAAGTCTTTGCTTTCAGTTCCCTTCTTGACTCTTTTTGAGCACAAATGCATAGTCTTAAACTTGCAGCCTTCATGAAATAGTTCCACCACCTGTGCAACGTAGACCAGATGCTGTATGAGAATGCCCTTTGCTTGGGCTGAACTAGGACGTTTTTAAACATTGACATTCTGTTCTCAGTGTTTTCAGTGCTAGACAGCCCCTATAATCCGTGCTCATTGTTTCCCTTTTGGAAACCTGCATTTGGTATCACCTGACCTTGTCTAATTTCAGATTCCAGTTACAGAATTTGAGTTTTATTTATTTCTAGATTGAATATTCCTTTATCAATGCAGATACATAAAATAATCCTCTAGACTTCTGCTAGGGAAACTATAGTAACAATAATTTATTGTAAGTATCATATGATACAAAAGCATGCAGCAGCTTTTCCCAAAGACAGAAGTTTATCAAGCAATTCTTTATAATTATACCCAATTTTATTATATCCAGATAGCACAGTAAAACCACTCACTGCGGTTCTTTTGTTCTTGGCATTTTAAAAATAAAAACTCAAACTGTTCTTACAGTTCCTAGTTTATAGTCATCAACAGAAATCTATCCATTCTTTGGTTTTATTTCCGTATACAATGCCTTTGTTACATATCTCTATATAACTTTTAGTAATTATTTTCACTTTCTCTCCAAACAGCAGCAACAAACCACATCTAAAATCCTATTGATTCCTTGCCCATGATTGCTTGGATTCTTGTTAATTATTTAGAATTCTCAAGCGATGAATATTTCCATTAAAAACAGAAAAACTTTACCTAATTTACATCTTTATTATTAGCATTATTATTATTTATGGACACCATGTAAGTTTCTAATCTTAAGAATATATTTATTTCAACTACATATTCTAACCAGGTGCTTGATTATCTGCTTGGTTCTCCTGTCTATAGAAGTCACCTATCACAAGATTTGTCTGCAGTACCACTGATCCTTTCATATGTGAGACCATACATTTCCAGATCATGAATGACACTGAAACAAGTAGACCCACTAAAGTAAAAGTAGACTGCAGTCTGCTTCCTTTTCATCCATTCAGACTTTGCTAAGTTATTATCTGCTCTTCTAACTTCCCAGTCATGCAAATCTTCCCACTAGGATTCAGTAGCAACTTTGGTCTAATTTATTATTAGCAAGCAATTACAATTCTTAATTGTTTGTTAGAAATTCAGAATTGTTACTTATTCTGTGTATTCAATATTGGATAATACTATATATATGATACTTAATGAGTTTCCCTGCTGACACGTACATTCATATGAATGTCATTTAAGAATGACCATATAACATGATATTGCTTGTTTCAAGTGTATTTCTATCTTAATAATTTCCCTTGTGTCAAGGATATCCCTCTATACTTTTAAAATCAATATAGTGCTGATCCTTTCTTGACTGGGAGTTCCCAAACTAAGCAACAAACAAGTAATCCCAAAATACAACCATGAAAGGCCAGCACTGAAGTTGAAAGCCAACTAAGGTTAAGTAATTACTGCAGATTTTTCAAAGTTCTTATCATTCAGAAACTCTCATTCATGGCCAAAATTGACATCTCTTTTGGTATTCTGGTTCTAACTAATTTATCTCTTTAAACTCAAGATGAACGCCAAAACAGTTGTATGCAGATTTGAAGCTTTCAAGTCAATTCATAGGAGTTATACTCCATGCAAAACAATTAACATTATTTTCCAGGCAATCACAGAGTCATAGGGCTGTTAGTTGTACGGAAACACCGGGGGTTAGTCAGTCCAACCTTCCATGCAGGCAAAGACTGCTGTCAGCACTACAACAGCCATGTCTTTCTGTAGCTGACTCTCAAACACCTGCACAGGCAGATTCCACAACATGTCTGGGTAACCTATTCCAGTCATGTAGCCATATTCACGATATCATTGTTCACAATAAAATTACTTAGGATTCAGAACAACATATTTCAAAGATCTATAAATGTCAGAAGTTTTCAGATGGTCTTGAAAGCCAAATGTCCACCTTATTAAGATATGGATGGGTAAATCTGAATGCTTACAGCTATCACAAGAATTTGGTCCATCTCAACCTACAATATTAATTTCTCTCACAGTCCATATAATTTTTTCAGGTAACTTCAGATGCATGTAACTTCTAATTCATCAGCTGAGAGGAAAAAAGAAGGTATTGCTGGTGCCACAAGAACAAAGGTATCCATGCACAGCATTGTACTGCAGAGTAACAATAAGCTGAACTTTCAAGGAATTCAAAGTCCATTGGTTAACTATTCCAAAAGTACTGAAGCAGATTTACTTTTGCACCCTTCCTAATATCTTGTGCCTGTCAACACCTGTCACTCATCTTTTTCTGGATGAATACGTCTCAATCAGTACAACCCAGATATATGAAATGCCTGCGGATATATACATGCATTAAATAGGTATGCATGCTCAGATTTACTAAGGGATGAGAGAATTGCCCAACCAGAATAAAGCACAAAAATGGAAATCTTACAGGAAGGGTTGATGTAATTGTTTCAGTGATATTTCAGGGGGAAAAGTTCTAAAATTCTGGCTGAAAACTTTAGAAGGCTGTCTCTCAGAGAACATGTATATGTGTGTATACATACATACGTGTTTGTGTGTGCTCATATGGCCCTTTGTTTCTATTGTAGCTATGGAAATAAAGTAATTTTCTTTTAGATCAGCCATGCTAGCCCTGCTATCACTGCAGCAGAATACCTATCAGGAATCAAACAATGTAGTTTTAAGTCAGATCTGATATCATTACTATAGGTGACAGTAGTTATAGCAACAACACAGACTGAAATGTTTTCCCAGGAGGTATGTGCTCAACACTGCCTACAGAATGACCAACTGCAACCTTTTTGGCACCTCTCTTTGAAGGGGTAAGGACAGATAAGTTATTACCCCCAGATAAGGGTAGTATAGACATCACAGCCTAGAATTAATAGTTACAAGCTAGAATTAAACTAGTAGCAGTCTAACTGTTATGACCCAGAGGCCAACATTGTGTCAGGCAACTAAGGAAACCATGGGTCTAAACAGTTTTGCATACAGCAACGTAGAACTACAACTTCCCTCTACTAAGCAAGAGCTACCTGAAGATGACACACAAGGCACACAATATAGTACAGCAAACAAAAATGGTCAGTCAAAGTGTTGTCACTTACAAAATGTCACCACAGCACCTGCAGAGTCTGGAAGCTGTTAAATTCAGGCAGTCTCCAAGGACATGTTTTCAAGTTCAAAACCTCAAATTTAAGTCACATGAAGTAGGTGGAAATCCATGGCAGAAAGGTAGAGCGAGATGAAAGGAGGACAGGGGCTTTTGGAAAGAGGAAGAAATGGCTTTGAAATTGGATGTGGTTGTGTGAAATCAGCTTAGTTTTTGGGAATTATCAAGTTGCTTTGGAGGGGGAACTGGAATAAGAAGTGGGGATTGAGGAACTCCACAAGAGACTGAGGTTGCCATGGGCCAGCCTCCTGCCCTAGCAGAACACTCTAAATAGATTTCAGACTGGAAACATCCTTAGGACACCTACCCCCCTTTCCACACTGGACCATCTACTTAATGCCCCAATTAGCCCCTAATACTAAGCAGTAGAGTCTGCAGTTTTCAAATACACAAGCATAGTTTTTACTGCACTAATTAACTGTTTCCAGTTACAATTAGGCTACCTGGCAAAAAGCTGCCACTGAACAACTTATTACGTGTACTCAAACAAATTCATTTACAGCCCCTTCTCCAAAACCCTTGGCGGAAAAAATAACCTGTAGACCATCCTGATCTGTGCTGCTCCTAACCTGTTAGATGCTCAGAACTGAATCTGTTCCTTATTTTTACTCTTTAACTACACCACTCACTTTGTTTGCCTTCCTGGGTGCATCCAAGGTTTTAAAACTTTTACTGCAATCATTTAATGAGACTTCTTATACAGTAAAATGCTCCATGGTCACAGATTGAATAAGGCCAGTGCCCTGCAAAAAGATTATATGGATGTGCAGATGGGGTCATGTGCAAGGGAAAATGGTTAATGTTGAGAAGCTATCAGATAATTCTTGGCTCTGTCCTTCGAAAGAAAATACATTTAGTAAATGAATCATCATGTAGTTTTAAAGATTATTTCACTTCCATACTTCCTTCACCTTCTAAGTTTGTGTTTCTACCTTTCCTTGTGCAAAATATTGCAGACTTTCTTAATTTCACACAAGGAAGAAGATAGCTTCACATTAAGATCAGATTCAAATCTGCAAAAGCCAGGAAACTTGTAGCAGTTAATTTTAAGATTATATCCCACTATCAAGTTACAGAATTATTATGTTCATTAATGCAGCTATGGCTGCAAAACCCCAACCTGTTTACCACTGAAATAGCTCTGTGAAAAAGCATTACGCCTTCTTCAAGAACTCGTATTACACCCCTGAAGTTCTACTGCAACAATTCCGTTTGTTTTTTACAAAACATTCACTGTTTTATAACTTCTACCTGACAGACCAGACAGATAATACTTTTTCAGGCTAAATGAATTTATCTTTGCTGGATGGATTTCATAGCTATACAGTGGATATGGATTATGTGTGAAAGGGGGTGAACTGAAATCTAATTAGATTTCATTTTAAGTCTAGCTGCTGCTATTATGACTTCTGAATAAAAGTGGTTGTTATTTAGCAGGGTAGCCTAAGCAATGCAGATAATTATTATAATTATTATGTACCTAATGATATCTAATAGGAGTCAGCATTGTAAATAAATGCTGTAGACTGTTCAGCAGGGTGGCCTGCACTTTGCAGAAAACCAAATAACAAAGGTTAATAAATATGTTTGCAGATGATTGTTTTACAGGAACCCTGGGCAGCACTATCTGTTGGAGATTAGCTACATTAGGACTCAACAGACCAGAAAACATCCAGAATTATAGTCTTGGTACTAGCTTATAGATGCAGTGTATTAAATAGCTAAACCAAATTCCTTCTTTCCCCAATTCTCCTCAAATATAAGCTATACTGTTAGTTTTTTTTATAAGATCACTTAGTGGACAAAATTCAACTTCTGTATTTATTGAATGCTATAGATCAGAGAACGTGAAATCAACCAGACAATCAGTTCTTCTGTTCCAAACTCCCATTTAATTCTCAGAATTTAAGAATATAAAACGGATAGTGCTGTTTGAAGTGTGGATTACAATAGCTGCAGATGCTGCCTAACCCCTATTTGCACTGTATTAGCAGAAGAATTGTATTTATGTAATGAAGACAATGTCCACTGCTGATATAGATGACACATTGTAGATTTAAAATTGCATGTGTTTGCAAAGTGCATTTCAGAACCTTCAATTTCCAAAGTCCATTGTGTTTTCAATTATCTTCCCACCCAGGCAAACTAGGGAGAGACTAATCAAGCATAATGTCCTCACATACTTCCCACTATGCCTGCCTTAGAGAGGTCAAAGGGCACTGTCAGATCACGATTGCAGCTTGCTCTGCCATGGGAAACACTGGTATGATTTACAGTTTATAGTCTCCATCACTAAATGTAGCCATTAGTAACAGTATGCCTAGCTACAAAATAATTAAGCATTTTGTTATTCAAAGTTCTCCCACATGACTTTCGAGATTGTTTTAGCATTTTAAAATTATTTTGGTAGTGGCCAGTAAGGTTCCAGAAAACAAAAGATACCAGCCTGTGCTAAATATTCCAGTATAAGGTTCACTAATTGATTTGACTGTAAATATGTGTTTTTGAATAACACATGTAATGCAGACTGCAAATGAGGGGAAAGGGTATGTATCTCTTACATGTTATTAACTGATTGCTGTCCTAGAACAAAAGGGCATAATCCAGATAGCCACCTAATTGCCTCCTGAATTGGAGGTTTGTAGGTTGTCACATAAAAGCTATCCCCAAGAGAACCTTCCATCAGAGATGAGAATTGGCCACTCGCTTACTCACCTCTGTGTTGAGACTGCTCATGTTAAAACTATCATTGCTATGAGAATGAGCACATTGTTACACTTCTCTATCACATACAACAGGCACTGGCATTACCTGGGGAGGAGAAAATTTATCAAAGATTCTGCAAATGACTTAATTTTGTACGCTTAAAAGAATGAGACCTCTGGGACAGTTGAACAGAAGTATAAGGGTAAAAATCATCCCTGTCAATATATGTGCCCTTTCCTCTATTCACTGTTAGTGAAACGCAGAGCAGCTTAGAAGTTTTACCCCACTGTATAGCTATCATATACAAGCCATAAATGCATAACTAGAAACAGTACATTACAACATGTGCCTCAGAATATGGTCCTTTAAATATGTGAAGCATATACCAATAACAATAATGAAATATTGCCTTTAACTGAAGTTGGGTTTATTAGAATCTACTGAAGGTGCAGCTGTGACAGTGAAAGTAATTGGTGAACTGAACATTATTTTATAGTATTAGAAAAGGTAGCAATGCTTTTGCAACAAACAAGAGGGCTCCTTTCTGGTTCAGCTTTCAATACAGGAATAATGTGAAATTATGAAGTTGATTCAGCTCAGAAAAAGCATAATTTTTTAATCACAATATTTTTTAAGCCACAAAAGGAATTCATTTTAACAATTCATGAATTAAAGATATGCTTTGAAATTGAGTCCAGCTTCCTAAAAGCATATATAATATATCTATACAGAAAACTTAGGCACTAATGTAAACCAAGTTCTATTTACATTTTGATTGCTACCTCATATCTATCAATTAATGTACTGTACTCATAAAACACAACCTTCAACACCCACTTGATGTGAAAAACTTCCATACACATTCCAGGCTTAGTCTCTACAGACTACTTTGCTGGCTATGCTGTGTGTGAAGTTAAGTACTGTACTTGTGTTTTTATCTGTCTAATATTTATTTATCTAATATTCTATCAACCACTTTTTCTTAGGTGCATTCCATGTCTTAAAAAATACAGCCTAAGAGAGCATTAAAGCAACAAAAAGAAGCCTGTTGCATATATGTTAACAGAGCTCTAATAAATTGTCTTTGAAGTTACAAACCCCATTTTTTCACTGATATCTGTAATAATTTTGATTCCGAGAACTAATGTTTTCCATCTTTAAAAAAAAAAAAAAAAAAAGGCTCTCCTTGACTTTCCATTGGCTTTAACGGAAGTTTTTGGTATGCATAGCCAACAAGTTGGGTCTACCTGTTAGACTCTGGCAATAGGGAAACACGGTGGGCTTAAAGAGTTACCCTATACTCAGTGAATAAACAGCCTAAAAAAAGAGGCCAAACTCCACTTCTAACATATGTATGATTCAACAGTATTGTGCAGGTGAACAAGGGAAGCTGAACTGGTGTCAATATGCTTGTTTATATACCACTGACCTGCAAAACAAGTCAAAATATGCCCAAAATGATGGACTTGATTAGATAGATAGCAAATTGAATATTCAGATGGAAAAACAGGATTCAAAACATCACTAAAAATTGGAAAGACCACCCTCATTTATAAATACAAAATACACATGCAAACTATGAATGCTATGGAACTAAACCCACTCCTCTTTCTCTCACCCACTTAAATCAGCACCTTCCATAATCTGGATCCAATTTATTGATTACTCTAGCTGCTAGGAAGGAGGCGGTTGCTTACGCTGAAAGAAACAACTCAGCATGTTAGAGAAGGGCCTTTCAGAATAGGCTACAGCTCAGTGCTTCAAATTTCTTTAAAGCAAGAAAGATTATTTATCTAAAACAGGTTGAGTGTTTGTCTTGTTCTGTGTTCAAATCCTTTGATAGTCACCATGTGTCTTTCCCCTGAAGCTGGTGCTGTGAATACAAATGGTTTGTTAGTCATGGCTACATTGGGCTATTTAGGCAGATCAGAAGCTCCACAGAACAACATCAGCGTGAAGCAAGGAATAGAAACTGTTTTGCTTTTATAAAGAATGATGCCATAAGGAACTTAGCATGCTAAAACAGGGCTGAGGCATACGTGTAGGCTGTACAGCTGGTGGAGTTAGCAATCACTTGTATGCAAATAGGTTGTTGAAAAGCTTTGTGCATCGCAGTGTGTCAATGCCCACCAGGGTGGATTTCATGGCACTGGCCACCGAGCTCTTGAAAGATCACTTTGCAGCATCTCAACTGAAAAGATCTCTTGCAGATATCTTTGCTAGTTGATTTCAAAATCTGGCTCCAGTAATATCATTTATACTGGATGAGAATGCAAATTTGTTCTGGTAACTAGAGCTTGCTCATATTTATTGTACAACCCCCTAAGAGCCTCCTCCTTAAGGAGAAAGTCTGGTGCATAGTATTGGGAAGCTAAATTTGGGAGCTTTTGCCTCGGAGCTTTCTACATATTTGACAGTTTTCTGCATAATTGGCACACCTATGTAGGTGCTACCTAGGCAAATAAGCCTCCTAACTCAGATGCCTCAGTTATGCACTGTGTTGCTCAGGGTAAAGATCACCATTTAATTATAACATGCTAAAATTGAAATACTGCCATTATGCCTAGAAAGGACGTTTCCATGAGAAGGAAGATTTGTCATTACATGAAGTGTTGAAATTTACAATGCTTAATCTGCCAGAAAACACTTTTCTGCAAATAAACTTCCAAAGTTGACTATAATCTTATCTTTTTTTCTCATTCCTTTATTTTTCTGCACTGGAAGGCTTCTACTGAACAAAATTTAAAAAAAAATTGCAATGAGAACAAATCTGATACCAGGAAATAATTTTTTTTTCTCCTTACTTAGCAGCTCAGCAGAGGGATGAGTGGCAAATGAAGTTATTTTTATTAATATTATCTACAGATTATTTGGCTATAAATCTTTTGGTGAACTTTCTCCTTAAAGGAGGCCTAACAACTAACTTCCTCTGCTTAAGGGCTGATCTTGACAGCAGTTGGAAGAGATGTGGTTGTTCTTTAAACATTTTTCAGCTCACAGCAATGTTTTTTCCGTGTTTTCGATGCCCAAACCTTCAAAAAACTTGCTGAGGGCATCTCAAACATATTCCGCTTTTAAGATGCGAGTAGGTAATAAAGCCAGGTAAGTTCCTAAAACCACGGAAGATAAGTAACTTCACATATTGAAGTCTTGAGCACGTGTGTATTCACTCTTTTTACAAAGACCCTTGCCATCTCACTGATTTACACTGTGATATTTAGAAGCTTCTTTTGTTGTCTCCAAACCCAGCAAAGACACTAAAGAATGGGAGGAAATTTCTCCATCTTTGCATTCACTTCTGGTGAATGAAAAAAAAAAAAAAAAAAAAAATTAAAAATCATTAAGAAAAACAACAACTGAATAAAAATATAGTGATACTTATGAAACAGTTATCAGCACTAGGCCCTCAGAATGAGTGGCATGGACTAATGTGTGTGTTTGTTTCTTCAGGATGTTCCCCAGTCATGAAAACATCAAACATCATAATGGAGTACGCCTTTCAAGTATCTTGTCTTGACTCTGCATGAATTGAAAACATAATTGTTTTGTTAAATCTCCCTCAAAAGAAATTATTAAATCAATTTGGATTTGTGTAGATTTATGTATTCAGATAGAATCAAGAAATAAATGCATTTTTATGATAAGCCTACGTTTGGAAGGATTATTTCAATTTGCTACATAGATATGACCTACATTTTCAAAAACCAGTAATAATTTCCCGAGAAGACTTTGATACTATCTATGCTTGTCAATTTGTTGTCATTAAGAACAAACTGCTTCTGAAATTTGACCCAAAAAAATAAAACCAAGTTTTGCAGTTAATATACATGTTCATCAAAAAAACCCCCAAACTTTTAATTTCTGTATTTATAACTTAAGATTACTTAAAGGAAGCTCACATGTTGATTCCCCATCAGCAATGAGTTTCTTTACTTTTTGAAACTGTTAGCATGTATACACTTGAACAATTTTTCGGTAACTAGCTAAAGAAAAAGGAAAAACCAAGCAGCTTTATTACACAGAATCTTTAGAGAAGAAACCTGTAGTTTTATATGAAGGTCTATTTAAGGACAATGAAAATGAAGAGATTTCTTTGTGCATAGAACATACATTCTAATCTAGCAGAACACCACAAAGTTGGGTAAACAAATGTTTGCCATATGAAGTCATTTACAGTGTGTATTAGAGGAATAATTTACACTTTTGACGAACTAAAAAAAACCTAAAGCTAATTTGAATGCCAGCTATTAGACTTGTAACTTCAAAGGTCTGTTTCCAGTTTTCATGCTGGTTTTCGTTGCATTTCCAACACGCTGGGAAAAAGAAGTAACTCAAATGCTAGCTATGTGCTCTTGTCTTACAGATAAAAATCTTTAGTCTCAATTTTCGTTACTTTCATCATTTGAGGTATTATCTTGGAGTTTACTCATAGTACTGTTGCCTTTAAAAAATATCCTGACAGCAAACTCAAGTACATATATAAACAGAAATACAGTTAAAACTTTTGACATCAGAAAATATTTATTGTTTTGTATTTATGCTTTTACTCACTTCCATACATTAACTGAAGCCTGACAGAGAGTCTGCTGTGATTGTTTTCATTTACCAATATAATAGAGGCTTCATCTCCTTCTTCCCTCTTGGAACACTTTGGTTCATTAAGGATAGTTCTAGCTGATTTTTCTACTCAGGATAGTTCTAACTTTGAAAGTTAGAATTTAATAGTATATCCCTTTAACTGCATGGGTGTTATATCCAAACAGACGTCCCCCACCCACATGTTTTTCACATTTCGGTTTGCCTACTATAGGCACCTAAAAAGGTATCAAAGAAAACTTTTCCTGCATGTAAATTTCAAGTATCTTAGAATTTTATAACCATTTAAGCTAGTAAATATGGAGCAACAAGTCCCTTGTATTTTGCTGGTTTTGAGGAATGTAAAGATACATATTCATCAGATCAGCTGGGCAGACAACTGGATCTTGCTCCTGCTGGAGATAGGTGCTTGTTGACTGCATAGTGAAACTTCCTACTCATCCCAGTGAGTAATTATCGTATTATTTTTACTCGAAGTACAGCGTCCATAGCACTGATCTTCTAAAAAAGTGAGAGGTTAAATTAACCAGCAAAGCCAGTTATGAAGGGGTTCTCATCAGAAGTATATTGCATAGTTATTGTAATCAGCTATGAAAGAACCCATTATTTCTATAGTACTACAGTAGGATGAGTGGCAACTTGGGTTATCCACATCACTGTGCCTGTCATGTGGTGCATCAGATTGGAAATTTATGTAAGAGAACTATCTATGCATCACATAGATTATCATCATAATTGTCAGTAAAACTGAGTTCTCATTGTTCAGTTTAGCATAATAATAGCAATCTTGGAATCAATCCAGATTAGGTACAGTCAGTTTATAAACAGCATCCAATTAAACTCCTTAGAGTATGTTACCTATCAGCTTCTGAGAAATAGGTTAATGTCGACTTATAAGTTAAAATGTTTTTTCTTAATTCTTTCATGAACTGAAATGTAGAGTTTATATGCAATGCTTTAACAGTGTCCCTTGTAACATAACAGTGACAAGTAGACGTAAATTCTTGCAAGAAATTAACTGCCTTAATGAAATTAGCATTTTAGTTTGAACATATACCAAGGTGCATCAGATCCCATGTGCTCAGGTGAGATTAAGCAATACTCAGAAAAGAGGCCTTTTCCAGAAACTGGCACGGATGATGCACTATATTGAATTTCTCCCTCCAGTTTTGAACAGAAGGATTTTCCCTACATAGTATGAGGATATTTTTCTGCTGAAGCAAATGCATTCAGATAAGATATAAGATTAGGGGTTTGAATTTCTGTAGCCACTATTGGCCCAGTTGACCACAATCTATTTATCATGCTGTTAATCTTAGTGTCCTAATCAAATACTAGTCTCAGATAATTGCATCCTATTTGACTAAATTATTTCCATTGTGTTTTAAACCGCAGTATCAATTAACTGTGTGATGTTCAGATTTCAGGGGGATATAGAAAAAAGTCACTGTTCCTGGAAGAGGATAGCCTAAACCTTTCTGCTGGATTTGCATACAAGTTGGACACTGACATACTTTAGCACCAAACTCTGTGTACCTTTAAAGAACAAAGTGTAAAGTTTTAGAGTGAAGTACCTTCAATGAAGATAAACTGAAGGGTTGTTTCTCTGCCCTTCCTTATAAGGGAGCTTTTAGTTCAGATGCTTGGCTGAAGTCAGTCTGAACAGATTTCATCACATAATACTTTCTCTGAGAGAAACAATGGGGTCCTCAAATTATCTGAACACACATAATGCTGGGAAATGCAGTTTACCACAAACAAGAGGAAGATACCGTGATAATTACTGGTTAAAATACTGAGAACACATTGCTGATGCACAAGAAGTACAGGTGTGGAAGGAGATGAAAGTTTATGTTTAGTTTAGCATGTCACTCATGTTAGCCTGAGCCTTATCATGCCACTTCTGATCATCACACCATTTAGCAAAGCTCTTGGAAGGAAAAGAAGTTTACAAAGATGCATGGAGGTTTGGGGGGGCTGGAAAGTAAAAGAAAACTAAAGTAACAGGTGACAACCAGTTTTAGTGGGTTATTAATAAACTTCTATCATAGTGTGAGGTAAAACAGCACATGCAAAAATTTATGTTTAAGAGGAGAATATATTTTACTTTTAAAAGAGGGGTTTTCCTGGGCAAAAGTTACAGTTATTACTTCCATACAGAAGCACAGGAAAAGTCAAAGCTCAACAATTTGCATACAAGATTGCAAAATTGCATACCTGTGTCTAGCTGGAAAGCTAAATGGTTATTTGGGCAAATGTTGTTGTGGTTGCACAGGTTAGTGAAGTGAATGTGAGGTATTTGACGTAACCTCTGTGTTTCAGAGTAGATCAAAGTGGTAGAGTGAATTGTATAAGAAAGGAGAGGGGGGAATAAGAAAAAGAAAAGATTTAAGCAAAGAATTAGGTTCTGAGCATACAGGAAATTAACCATTAATGCTGAAGAATCATAGCCCCCTGCCTCCAATCATGGTATGCTCACAGAGATGAAAAAAATCTCAATATACTATTGAAAAACTTGCATAATGTCTAATGCACAGGTGACTGAGGAAGTTTCCCTATGTACCAGATCAAGAGACCAGTCATTGAGTATTCTAAGCAACACCTTCAGAAAGCACCTTCTTGAACAGAATTCCAGGAGCACTACCAAGCCAGTCCTTTTCCTATAAGTTCCAGTTTCCCTGCTATTTTAATCTCCAAATTTGATCTTTATAATTATCCTGTGGTTACTTCACTGACATACTATGACCAGGCATGCCAGAGACACGTGGTACTCACTACAGCTGCCTTTCTTAAAATCAAAGAGTCAGGATTTGGAAAGAAGAAGTGACTGTGGTAGGCACAGGCAGAAATAAGGAACAGATACAGAACTATTATAGCATCTTGAACGTTACTGCCAAGCCATGCAAGTAAGAGTCTATCCTTATTTCCAGACTAGTTACTGTGGGCTTCCATCATCTGTTCCCAGTCCTGCCACAGGCTGCTATAAAAGGGTTATTAGGCAGATACGGGCATGCTTAGTCATAGTATTACTGATAACAGTATGAAAAAAAAGGGGTCACAAGCCATCAGTACTGGCAGTCTGGGCAACACACACCTAGTTGTTTCTTGCAACAATTTGTTGAATTCAAAATCTCCCATTTCTGTGTTTCTCCCATTAGGAAATACTTAAGGAATAACAAAAAAAAAAGCACACTATCATATAGAAGTAAATAGTTTTGTTCCCTTGGCAGTATCTCCCAAAGACTACCACATAAACCATCTGGCTCTGATGTTTGATTACAATAACAGTGGATGAGAGAGGCAAGGAGAGGCTTATGGCTCTGGTGAGGTTTCATGCTTTATGCTTTTCTCAGTGTACTGAGGGCTCTGATGTAACAGCAAGTGGAAGCGTTGCCCAAGAAGATGAGTGCAGGATTATTTCACCTTTATCCCCAGAGAAGGAGGTCAGCATGTCACTTCACTCAACAAAATGTAGTTTAGGTCAGAGGGGTACCATTGCTGACTTTCTATTTACAACCTAGTCATTGTTTCCTAGTGCTGCAAAGCAATGGTTAGCCTCTGAAAACTCTCAATAATCCTCTGATCAAGGTTCATTTGGGGGCTTGATTTGTTCCAAAGAAATATGCAATAGAGAAAGGAAAAGACAAAACCCAGAAGTGTAACGTTTTATTACACACAGTTCCTCAACAAAGGCAGACTGCAGTTTTAGTTAAGTCAACTAGACGACAGAGGCAGAGTTCCATGAGGGTTTATACTGCCCTCCCTTCAAACAGATTTAGCACACAGATGGCTGGAACACTGTGTGTGAAATACTTTTCAAACTAGCACCCACAGCCAGTCACAACCTGTGGTGTTTCTCTTGCAGGAAGAGAAGACAGCTTCACTCTCTGTAGAGGTGATGGAATTAAGGAACACAAAATAGACAGAGTTATTGACATGCAAAAAGTAATAGTATGGGCACACACACAAGTGGATGTAAATTCTTGATTCTATTAATATGCTCCCCTCCCTCCTACATTGCCAGGCCAACTATATTGTCCACCTGCACACCATGTGGCTCTGGCTCTTTAGTGAACAGCGAGCCGTGCTTCTCTCCACTAACTTCATTTCATTGTCACACATTTATATAGCAACAACGTGTGACAGATGATAGACTGAGATCAAGACAGAGGAGGAAGATAACATCAGAGTTTGCCTGTTCCTACAGCTGCTGACCACCTTTCATTTTTCCCAGAAGTTTGCCCCTACAGCACTAAAGCGTGAATAGTGAGCAATACAGTACTGCCACAGCCTGCAGCTTCCACTGCCTGCTACAAAACTAGTAACTTATAAAATAACAAACCTGTGCTTGAGAGTACTGACAATCATGGTGAATCCAAGCAACCATTTGAGTATGCCTTTGGTTTTCACTTTCAGGTGGGGTTTTGTTTTGTTTTGGTTTTTTTTTACTGCTGCACAACCTTTTGTCTTTCTCTCTTTTGCTCCCCCTCGCTCAACTGAAAAAATTCGCAAGTTGGAATTTAATCCCACAAATAATTGCCGCTGTTTTGGGGGGAGGGTTTTGACTAGGCAATATTTTCAAGAGGGGGGAGGAAATATCATTTGATCTTTTCAATTTTAAATAATGTTTCATTTAAAACCTCAGTTATGTTCAATATAATTAAAAAGCCTGATTATTAAAAAATTCAACTAAGTGAAACCAATGATTCACAGGCAGGTTAAACCACAGATCTGATAAGGTTGATTACTCTGATGTATTGCCATGGTATATAAATGCTTGTGGTAAGTCTAAATGAGCTGCCACCTCTAGACTGCAGGTGTGTATTCAGAAACACTAGCTCAGGCACCATAAAGATCTTCGAAGTAAATATAATAAAACTGCACTATCATCTTGCTACCCTACTTTTGACTGCAGAGGGGGGTTATTCCACATTAGCTCAGAGATCACCATGTTGTGCAGTGCGCCACACCCTCATACGCTTTGCTGAAGACTGTTCCTGAAGTCCTAAGACCTCAAAACCCAAGTAATTCAAAGGCTAATATGGTTTTTTTCCATTTATATATATTTTTTAAAGTCAGCTTTCTCTTAGAGCGTAACCCAGTATTTTAGGCCTCACTACATACCTTTAAGTATGCTTTTATTAATGTAGTATTTTACATCTTGAACACTTTTATTAGGATACGAAATGGTACCTGCAGACAAAGACACTCACTACAACCACATTTTCTTTTGCTAAATATCAAACTTGATACTGTTACCTTTTCTACTCTTGTACCCAAAGAGAAAAAATTAATGAGTATGTTTATAAAGAGTCTGAAAGAAGAACCAGGCAGTAGGCTTGATTTGTTCTCTCTACACTTTTGACTCATGAAATACCATCATCTTAAAACTTGTGTTACTTTCAATTTCTCCTAGGACAAGACAGGTGACAGCAAGGAATTATCTATTTTTCTGCACTTTACCCTTCCTACCCTTCCTTTTCTCTCTTTCAATCCCTTAACCTCACAAGATTTCCACATACATGAATCACAGCAAAAACAAACAAAGAAAAGAACAAAACCTGCTACTGAGATTGGGAACACAGAACTCAAATCTGAAGGATCAGAGCATATAACCACAATAATTCTATTACCACAGTCAGATATTAAGTTGCTATTAAAAGAGCCTATAAAACTGAGCTATTTTATGTCTTTTTTTTTAATCTGGCAGAGGTTTTTCAGGTGGGTATTGATACCAGTCCTATGAATGCAATACACAGGGAACCCCATTCAGAAATTAAATGCAAATAGGATTTTTAAGAAAAGCTTTGTTAAATGTACAGCATTTGCCTGAATATGGAGAATTCACAGATGATTTATTTAGTAGCAAAGAAAGAAGTAGCTTTGTTAAAACACAAGATCAATTAATCACACTTATGAGCAAAATAGGGATAGTCCTATAGTGCTCTGCACAGATTTATTTCATTTTGTAATATAAAAAAATATAATGCTACTGACAGGTAAGCCAATATAATGCTACATTTACACTGTACTTAAAAAGTTTTCTAACAATTAAAGAGAGGAAAGGATAAAAGGAAATTACACTAACAAAATTCTTGCTTCTGACTGAAAGTTTGCTTTTGAATTTATTTGATTATGTTCAAATCAGGTCTGTAACTGAGCCCTACTGTAATTTCTCGAATCTCAGAATGCTTTGGTTAACTTGACAGCAGATCTTTGTGTTCTACTGCCTAGAACACCAGTATCTTCAGAAATGCTCCAAATACCCAGGTGAAACTTCAGCAGATTGCAATCCCGTATTTTCTTATGTGTTTTTTCTTTGTCTCCAAATGCTGTCCAGGAATTTTTTGCTACTCTCCTATAAGGAATTTTGATTACCTTCCATTAAGTGACTAATTCCTCAGATGGTATATTTCTGTGTGGTTCCATTGATGTATGCCAATTACACCAGCTGACAAACAGCCACTGCATTACCAAAAAAATCCATATTTTTAATGACTCCCTTGCTGTTCTCCATGTATATGTGTATGTCATGACATACAGCTTTCTGCCATCTGCACCTCTTCCTTTATATATATGCATTTTGTATTATAAATTGCTTGGCTGTGAGGTATCTTGACATTTGACATAACAGCAGGGCTTGGGGGGGGGAGTGTAAGTGCTGATCATTAGATTATTGCTGAAGTATTCTCTCATTTCCTCCCCTCCTCCCTGTGTTCCCTGGAGACACAGGTGTTAATAAAATCAAACAAAATGAAAATGGGTAAATTATTGCAAGCTATGAACACCTACATTTTGCCATGCCTCACTAGTTTCCAATACCACCTCATTCTTGAGACAACCAAAGAAAAAGATGCAATTTCATCCTGTAGACTGGGTGGTATAACGAAAGGACAAAAGAGAAAAGATATTGCAATCCAAAGGTCAGTGACCCACTCCCTTGTATAATTACAGCATTTCATTTATATCCTACCAATCTGTCTTTGGATGTCTGATAGTAAATTAGTAGCTAAAAAAGAGCAATTTTAAAAATTCTTTAATAACTATTAAAGAAGCTCTAATGCTGGACCATCATACAACGAGATGAGCACAACTACTAGCTTGTAATTTATTTTCTAAAAATAATAAAAATATACTTGAAGAGTCAGGTCATATCTAGAGATCTAGTTCTGTGTCTCACTGCTGTACTTCAGGAATCTTGACGACAGATTTAATCCTTATTATAAACACCACACAGATTTTGAAGAGCTTCAAGGGTCTGAACCATTCCTGAATGCAATATACATCCAGTTGAATCTTCCACAATGGATGCACTTTATACCTTTTTAAAATGTAAGCAGTATATTTTTTTGCTGCATTCCTCATTTCCCATGATAAGGCACATAAGAAACTGTGCTCTTCCACTGCATTCTCCCTACTGTTTCATGCAGTAACAAAAATTGTGTAGGAACATTAATGTTGAACTCTTTGCTAATATATATTAACAGCTTATACCTAGATTTGATGCCTGTGTTTGGTCCCTCTCTAGGTACTGGGGTAAAGCTTGGTGTAGTGAACCATGTAGGGTCTTAATACTTCTTTACAGTCACAACTGATTTAAAAGAAAACTAAAAATAAATCAACCATAATAAAGAGAGAGTTCTAGTCTTGGCTTATCACATGTAGCACTTGAGAACTTAAATGGTCTGGCCCAACTTTAGTAATGAGTGGAGGCCAACATTTTAATAGTCTGCTAGCCACATTTTAACAGTCTGTTAGTAATAGCTATTGTTATTGGAGCACTATCGTACAGCTCTTCGCATTATCATCAACTGAACAACAGATAAGCCCAACGGGAAAAAACTAGTAGAACTGATCAAAGCAGCACTCAATCTATATCCATCCAGTGTATTCTGCAATGCCAATGACTTACCAGACTCACTCCCTCCAGCACAGCAATGTTTCACACTTCCATGCAAGATATAAAATTCTATAATACATAGCATTTTAGTAAGAAACCAAAAGAAAAATAATTCTCTCCAAAGGGCTGGTGGAACCAAACAACTTAAGTGTTGCCTGTTCAGAATACTGGAAACTTAACTATTAAGGCCAGATACTTCAGAAAGCTCCAATCCCTACGATTGTTGGCAGCCAATCACAGGTCACACCTGTGTTTCATTTATATTCTAAATATTGACCGGAACTTTGAATTCAAAATTCCAGCTTCTTAGAAAAAAACTGGTAACTTTCCACTTGCAAAGCTCTCTGTCTATATTTATTTCAGCCAGACCACAGTAATTAATATTTATGAGGACTAGTGAAAGAAGGATCACAGAATCACTAAGGTTGGAAAGGACCTTCGAGATCATCAAGTCCAACCATTAACCCAACACCCCCATGCCCACTAAACCATGTCCCGATGCACCACATCCACATGTTTTTTGAACATTTCCAGAGATGGTGACTCCACCACCTCCCTGGGCAGCCTGTTCCAATGCTTGCCCACCCTCTCAGTGAAGAAATTTTTCCTAATACCCAATCTAAACCTCCCCTGGCGCAACTTGAGGCCATTTCCTCTCGTCCTATTGCTGGTTACTTGGGAGAAGAGGCCAACACCCTCATCACCACAACCCCCTTTCAGGTAGTTGTAGAGAGCGATAAGGTCTCCTCTCAGCCTCCTCTTCTCCAGACTAAACAACCCCAGTTCCCTCAGCCGCTCCTCATAAGACTTGTGCTCCAGCCCCCTCACCAGCTTCGTTGCCCTTCTCTGGACACGCTCCACCACCTCAACGTCCTTCTTGTAGTGAGAGGCCCAAAACTGAACACAGGATTCAAGCTGCGGCCTCACCAGTGCCGAGTACAGGGGCACAATCACTTCCCTACTCCTGCTGGCCACACTATTTCTGATACAGGCCAGGATGCTGTTGGTCTTCTTGGCCACCTGAGCACACTGCCGTCTGTCAACCAGCAAGCATACTCATAGCAAAAGGAGAATATGAAAACACAAGAACATGCAAAGATGCTGATGGAAGTAAATGAATTGCACCCGAGACGTATATGCAGCAGTCACATGGAAGCGAGAAAAGGACAGGACAACAGTATATATGTAGCTGCCTACACATACAGGCACAGAAATACCGTTTTTTGTGCTTTGTTCCACATGCAGTCCAGGAGAAGTCTTAGTACTCATACCAAATACATTTACCACCACTTATTTAATGGGTTTGACTGTTACAGACACTAGCATCTGTGACATCTCTGATTTCAGACTAGTCAAAGTAACAGCGGCTGGCACATGTTAACTTCTTCAGTGGTAAGTACTAGATCTGTTACGGGTTTTAAATGTGCATGTGTTGCATATTTCTAGATTTATATCTTACATGAATATGACTAATAAAAAGTGGACAGGAGAGCTCCGGAAAGAGCTTGTCAACAGTATTTTCAGGTGAAAAAAAAAAGAAAAATAGGTGGTTTTGATCTGCAGAATGTGAAGTGTATGAAGTACAACAATTAAAACAGAAGGGTAGATACTTTGAACTCATTAAAATTTCTTTTGAAGATGAAAGTCATTAGATTTCAATGAGAACTTGGAGCACAAGCTCACATTGACATGAGAATATTTAACCTGTAGTCTACAGCGCTTCAAGCAATTGATAGTATGATAAATAATTGCTTGGCTCTAGTAACCACATAGAAGGAAAAAAAAGGATTACCCTAATCAAATACAGTCAGTGTGGTGTTGCCTATCTCTGTGCTCCACATTTCATTCTGAATTGTTCAGAAGTTTGCAGTTATAAAAACGGAAATCCTGAGTTCTTAAAGAGGAAATTGTAAAGGATTTCTTTTCCTGTCACCTCCAAGAAAACTTTGATAATATTCAGGGTCAGTTCTTCAGCTGGCATGATCAGTATAGCTGTGCTGAAGCTAGTGGATCATTGCCAATTTATAACAGCTGAACGTCTGGTCTTACTACAGGGACAACCCAATTTTACAACTTTTCCCTCCATGCCCCTACCTCCTTTTTTTTTTTTCTTTTCTTTTCTTTTTAATTAAGGACATTAATAGCCAAATACAGTATTTGTTGTCAGGAATACCTGTTCTCCTCTTTGTCAAGATACAAGACTCATATTTTCTTGTTACTGAACTGCGCTAGTGACTAATTCTTACTCATATTTCAGTATCACCACAAAGCCAGAACTGTACAGTGCTTTACCATACAGGTATTTTTTACACTATATATTGTAGATAAAGCGGAGCTCGCCCCACTCAGTGGTCAGAGCTGAAAATAGCCAAATAATGGTATTAGCAGAGGCCTAAAGCAGAGATAATAGACCCTCCTGAAAAGGCAGGGCAAGCTTGTGTTAGATGGAAATACACACTGCAAACAGTGCTTTATAGTTAGTTCACCGTAAAGAAATGAGAAGGGTCAGAAAAGAGAAGACACACAAGTAACGGCTGCATGCCATAAGTGAATGGCAAAACCAGGATTGTTCTTAAAGGTTGTCCCACTGAAGGCACCCTGCCCATGTAGTCAGGGATGAAACCACAGTGTGTCCTTCCTCACAAGAGAAAGTGGCATTTACATAGTAAGCAATATGTAAAGATAGTGGAAAAAAAACCTCAAAGCATTTCCTATTCCATCTCTTTGCACTTTCCTGAACACTCAGGTCCTGAATATACAGTGCTCAGCAATATTTTTACCAAGCCCTCTTTGCACCCTGGGCAGCATGATCCCTACATAAAAATATCTCTATAGAAGAGCCTGACTTCTTTTTAGCATATAGGTACTTTATGCATGAATCAAGAGAATAAAATTAAGACAACACTCTGCACTAAGAGATTCCCCTGAAGGGCTGTGTAAACAGAGGGTTTCATTTCATTAGACCATGCAACACAAATTTCACACCTTTCTAGTCCTAGGCAGTGTTTCCTTTACCCCAGAATTCTTTCTTTTAACAAGAAGATAAAACCTTTATGCTTTAATCTGAAGTTTGAGCATGCACCTGGTGCTAGCAAGCAGTGGCCTCAGTGGCCCCCTCCATAGTGCAAGGTCTGTGGGGCAGGTGGGTGCAGCGCCCTCCAACCCCCCAATGCAGCCCCCCCCTCACTCACAGTCAGCTGACTTGTCCTCAGGCACATCTCTCCACATCCCCACTGCTCTTGGGCCCTGAGCTGCATCCACTCAGCAACCTTTTCGTTTTGACCAGACTCAAAAATGGCACCTTCTCTGAGTCAAATTCCTGCTGTCTTACTTCACAGCTCTCCCTCATTAAGGTTAATGAGGTGCACAGCTCCCAGGTGTTCTCAGGGGCAGAGCTCCCAGGCTCTCCTTACTACTTTCCTGACAGTACTCCTAGGGAATTGATTCCACTGTAAACACAAAAAAACGAATTCTGAAAAGAATTCATCTAGGAGGGAAAAATCAAAACATTTTATCTTGCATATGCTGAAAAAGCGGTTCTTTACTTCCATTTCTCCCCTATAAAGAAAATGCTCTAGGGAAAGTAACTGATTTTGTGAAGCCTTTTGATTTTGACAATAATAATCTTTGCTGTCTTTGACAAACAGAGGTTTGGCCAATACATTCCTGACTGACTTGAGTTGCACAAAAAGGCTTTTGTAGGTCCACAGGACAGCTAGGAAGCCTGACGATAAGTGATCACTAGTGTGGTATTAAATCAGCATCCATTCACCTCTACAAAGACAGGTAAAGAAAAAAACCCAACATACTAATCTACAACAAAATACATAAAGACCCAGCTACTTTTAGCTAAATTAACCCTAAAAAGAATTTTGCAAGAGATTATGACTCTAGGGCTGGACACAAAGGTCACTGGACAGAGATGAAGAGGGGGTAGGGCAGCTGTCAAGAAAGAAACCAAGTCAGAAACTAGGAGACCTGTGGGAACCTGGCAGAGAGATCATACAGACTGAGCTAATGCCATCACTGAGAAAGGGGAAATGTGGATGGTCTCCTTCAGCCAACTTTTGCAATCTTCCAGGAAGACTTGGTTTAATTCAAAGAATGAAGTTGTAGCTGGTTTCTCTCCTCAGTAATAAGAGCTCTAATACACTTCAAATTTATCTTTGACACAAAAAAAAAAGATGAAAAAAAAAAATCTAACTCTTTAAAACGCAGTCCCTTTCAGTAAAATATCTCCCCTCCCGACAGCAGCAAGGTTTGCTGCAAGGGAACAATTTAAAAGCCATATTTACTCTTTAGGTAAATGGTCAAATACCACTGAAATTGCGGTACTAAATTTGAAATTTAGACTCTTGGATGCACAACTGGGACATGTGTGCCCCTAGCAGTGCCCTGTCAGTAGTGCAGGGTTATAGTGATGTACTGATTATTATAGAGGAGACATTTTTGTCTGTATACTACATATTATTTTGCAATTGCAGTATACGAAAAGAATGGTTTGAACTATGAACTTGATAATTAGAGCCTGACAGAAAAGACTTTTGGAAAGTCAAAGTTTTATTTAAATGAGAATGGAATCTTTGGAAGAGATGACGAGGAATGCCCTTCATAACTACTCAGAAGATCCAACATCCCAATAATTTGCTCATTCAGCTAGTAACACAAGAAACCAAAGTTAAATTTCTTGCTCTGGTGAAATATGCTGAAAGTTTGCATTGCTCATACCCCAGCTGACTGCCTGGACCACCCAAGAACTGTTGAGTGTGGGCATATCTATCTTGATGTTCCTTTTTTGATCTTTTACAAAATATGTGATGAAAACATCTATTGATTTTTTTTTTCCATAAACCACTTGCAAGGGAAGGTGAACCCAAAAGTTAAGAATGAAGGATGTATCATCTGGGAATATACTCTGTTAACCAGTGCTAACATGGTAACCTTTCTGAAAAATCTGTTATCTGATTGGATACCTCAGATTTCAACATGATAAGAACTAACTACTGAGCTACTATCTGTTTTGTTGCAAAGGAGGTATTTTGCTGTAATTTTTGCTGGAAATCCCAGCCTATATCACTGGAAGATTCCCCATTTGCTCCTCTGTGAGTGGCTGTTTCACACAGAATTAGAAAGGTATTTTGTTACATGGACCTGCTGAAAAAAGTTTGATGTACAAGATCTTGTGTGGCAATTGCTTCTGTGATTGTTCTACAGTAAGAGTAGTAAACACAAGGCCATGACAGTGGGTGACTGTCATAAAGCTTTGTCCCAGTTACTGGCAAAAGTTCCAGCTAAACAATGTGCACTGCATGTGCAAACACTGGTAAAAAAACGTTTCATTAACATCAGTAAAACCTCCCCAGAATCCCCCAGAACTGACTTGTGTTGTTATGTAAAAATTAAAATTCCTATTATTATTTTAAACAAACCAAGCAACTTGAACACTTTCCTGAATATACTTAAGATAAAAACATTTTCCAACTATTTGAGAGGAAGGAAAGGAAGGAAAGGAAGGAAAGGAAGGGGAGGAAGGGAGGGAGGAAGGGAGGAAGGGAGGAAGGGAGGAAGGGAGGAAGGGAGGAAGGGAGGAAGGGAGGAAGGGAGGAAGGAAGGGAGGAAGGGAGGAAGGAAGGAAGGAAGGAAGGAAGGAAGGAAGGAAGGAAGGAAGGAAGGAAGGAAGGAAGGAAGGAAGGAAGGAAGGAAGGAAGGAAGGAAGGAAAAGAAGGAAAGGAAGGAAGGAAAAGAAGGAAGGAAAAGAAGGAAGGAAAAGAAGGAAAGGAAGGAAAGGAAGGAAAGGAAGGAAAAGAAGGAAGGAAGGAAAGGAAGGAAAGGAAGGAAAGGAAGGAAAGGAAGGGCTAAAAATATTAAGGTAAACATAAAACCCTCCCAGTACTTTACTGAGTAGCTGTCACTCTAAACACTGTACATTTGAGATCACTACCACAAAATAAAGATATTCCTTTGCTGGTTTGTTCCTGTACAGCCCTACAACCAGACTATCTAGGACTAAAACCAAAAACAGAATTCAGGCACGCTGTAGCATTTGAAGTTTAGAAAATCCTTTTCCCTTGTAGTATTCGTCATCCTATTATGTTAAATTTAGCTGGTCAAATTCTGCTCTTACTTGAACTTCACATCTGTCAACATAGAGTGTAGAAGGCATACATCAAGGCAGCATTTAGCTCAGCATAGGGAGAGATTTGATATTTGAAATACATTTTATCTTTTGAAAGCCATATGTTTTTCCAATAATAAATGTTGAAACAAGGTTCCCCGGGGTCATGCAATTTGTGTTCTTTCCCACTCAGCTAAAGACTGTATTAAGGAGCTAAAATAAAGAGAAATTCTGTCATTTGGTTATGTAGTGTAATGTGCTTGATATCATTCTTCTGACACTTTGGACACTTTGTTTAACAAGGAAATCAACATGAACACACTAGCTGCTGAGTAGTTCCAGGTTGAGAGTTTGTGACAAGACTGGATTGTCAGCTCGAAGTCTGTGTGTGTGCCACCAAGCTGATAAACAGACACTCTCTGCAGCACAGTGCTGGGAGAGAACTGGCTGCCTGGTGAATGGTAGGCCTTCAGCAGCTGGTAAAACAGCAGCACTGCAGCAGCTGCTGGCCTTACTTGGCAGACAACAGCTGCAGACATCAAAGAGAATAAAAGAGAGAGAGGAAGGTGGAAAGACTGAGGTAAAAAAGGAATTCAATCCATTCTTGGTTTATGAAGTAGATGAGTTACTTTTTAAAATTATATAAACATATCCTAATATTGTCAGTTTGCTTAACTTTTAAAAAGAAATATTAAAAATACTTGCAAACATACATATAGAGCACTAATTCCTCAAGCATCCTATGGGAGTCCCAGAGGGTTAATCCCATAAAAAGTACTGGGTTCTATTGAAAAAAATGCTCCAAAAATCTCAGGTAAGATATTAAAGTTATTTTACTCAGGTAAGTAGAGATCACCAGAGCAAGCAAACTTACTATGAGCAGTATTTGCTGTCATTACAATGCTTTAGTTTTCTTATACTGTGTACATGGAAATAGAAATCACAGCTGCTCAGAGTGCCCAAGATGAGAGAAGTCATCCATTAAGGTGACTTAATTTTTTCTTTGACTCTCTACAGAAGTGAGCCAAAATAGAAAACACACTGATAATATATGCTAGTTTATGCCTGTAGTGTACACACTGTGTATGTTTTAGAGTGGCACAAAATGCAGTAGTTTCTTTTGGCTTTGTAACAGAGGACACAAGTTATTAGCGATGTTGTAACATGTAGTAGGCACTTGTATTTAAAGTTGTATTGACTGCAGGGTATCAGATTAGTGTTGAAATTCAGTTTTAAATGGTCAATAAATGGGTAAGCAGTGAAAGAATGGTACATATTGCAAAACTTTCAAATGTATATGCAAAAGACACAAATTAGGCCTTTTGGACTGGATGACTATATATTATAGAGAAATTCCAACCGTTTTAGCTGAAAGTTTCCAAAACATTCTTCCAAAATTTTATGCAGTGTTTCAGAAATTTCAGCACAGAAACAACAAGGTGGAAACAACAAAACTAGCTGCATTTCAACCTCTTGATCCCATTGCCTGTAACTGAACTTTTTTTAGGTTTTGTTTGGTTTTTTTAAATTTATTTAGCACCAAAACTGAACCTGGTGAATGTCACACTTGGTTACTATTGGAAGCAATTGTATTTTTTAGAGAGTCCTGAAAAATGGAGACAGGTTTCCTTTACAGATATTTTAGGTCATATAGTTATCCACATAGGTAGCTATCTGTCCACTTAAATGTCAGAGCAAGTTCAAGTATGCAAGTGCCTGTGATTGCTTGATGATTTATCTCTGGTTTATTTTCTTTATTTTAGACAAAGACATTTTCCCCCATCAAACAAAGCAACTAAGTAGATGTTTGAGCAAGTGGTAATTCCATTGAGGCCAACACAATCCTTCCCATATACAAAGTTAGGGATATTATACTTTGGTCTTCTGAAGCTGGTCAACAGCCTGTAGGTTTAATAGCATTAGTTTGGTGTGTCCAATGCGATGTTGAAACATCGAGATTCAAATTTTAAGATGAAATTTCACAGATAAAAATATTAGGATAATTCTATCAACTATAATACTTGAGTGTGCATGCATACAGCCTTGTATACAATGTCAGATTCAAACAGGCCATTAGAAAATGTCAGATGGTATATACAATGGCTTATTTCCCAACCTGATACCCACAAGAACCTCAACCAAAAATCATCAGTCTTACTTTTTTTCCACATCACAGTTTTCCATTTCTAATTGTTTCCAACTCTTCATAGAAGCACTTTCCGTTCAGCTATCCAATATAATACAGTGTACATAACATTTTATAAGAGGCAGCTTCTGCCTTTATACCTTTAGGCTTTGGGACTTGATGTCACAACGGTCTTGATTTATTAGAAGATAAACTTTTCCAATGCTTTTTCTTTTTAAATAGTGAACTGTAAATAACCAATCCAATATGAAAAATGCTAAATAGCTCCTTTGAAATTATAATAAAGTTTGTCTGTGGTTATATCACCTACTACAGAATCCTTGTGTTAATGCTTTACCTGCATATGTGGAATATATAGGAATATAACCTGCATGTGTATGCATATTTCTGTGTTGGTCTGCTGGAACACACAAATTTGGGTTGGGTGCAGCTAGCATGTTAAAGTTGAATACCAAAACATAAAAAAAGATTCTTTTGCTATATTTGGGGCTTATAGATTTTTACTTTAATATTCAATTACATATTTGCTATTAAATGTAATCCAGCCAACAGTCCCCCTGTCTTTTTTCTTATTGGCAAATCTTTAATTATTTCAGTTCTGTAGTCTTGCTGGTTCAGGCTTCCCAACTCTCAAATCATCACTGAAGAAACCTTGTTGCAAAGCTTAACTCCAGCCAGTCCTCATTTTCTGCCAGCAACAGCATTTTCTGCCTATGTTTATATTATATGGCAAATAAATATCATGGCATATCTCGATGTCAGCAGCTGAGTCTGGAAGGAGCTAGAACTGACTGGGCCATTCACCTTGATCCTTGAGTTTAGACCTCTAGCTCTGACTTTGTATTAAACTCAACTCCTAAGCTACCAAGCCTTCCTAATTACTCCACTGTTTTCTCTTGTTCCCTACAGGCTCCATCCCTAGTACATTTTACTACTGAGCAAGCTCTGCTCCACCAGCCTTTACTCTATAAGCTATGATCAAGGCCTGTAGAGCTCAGAAGCTCTTTTCTCCCTGACAGCCTTAACCAAATCTCTTTTCCAGGCTTGCCATTCCTCAGATCTCTGCCTGGCTTTGCTATCACCAACCCAGCATTTCCAGAATGCAGTTAAGTGCTTATGACTTAAAACTTTAAGTTCTATTTGCTTAGTAATGAAAAATTTAAGTGCTGGGAGATTAAACTTTTAACTGTCAAGTAGATGGCAGAGTTCCAGTCCATAACAACCAAAATTTACTAATATAACATTTCTAAATGCCCTTTGTATGAAAATTGTTCTATACCCAAGTGTGTGAAGGCCTGGATGGAAGATAGTGGTTTTAAGTATTTCCAGGATTGAGAAAAAACTGGGGCTGATAATGGATAATTTGGGATTAAATAAAATCTCAGTGTTCATCTTAGAAATGTCTATATTATTAAAAACATTTTCCCCTTTCCTTTATATCATCTGCCTGTGTTCTCAGATAAATTGATCCCTCTTGAAAATGTATGCCTCAAGAGAAATACACTCAGTTTTGTCCTGACCTGGTCTTCAGGATGGAGACTCTGTTGTGTTCTGACATTGATAGGTTTACTGTTGATTGTCAGAGCTACTGTGTAAACTGAGGAACTTTTCTCACCTTCTAAAACAGTATTCTGATCCGGATTTTCACAACTTCAGAGGAAATACTGCCAGAAATGAAGCAGTTAATTCCCTGTAGATTATATATTCTGCTCTTTTACTGTGGGTGCTAATGGAGCTGAGTAGAGGTGTTTAATGCAATGTTACTTGTGAGACACAAAAGGGCTTACACTGGATAATGAAAAAAAGAGATATAGGCAAACTGAATTCCTAACATACCATTAACTGCTCAACTAGAAATTGGATTGGACTGAATTCTTCAATCTGCTTTCTAGTTTCTAGAAATTGAGACATCATGAAGATATGTAAGACAAAGCATCAAGTCTATATTCCTTAGCATCTTTTCATTGCATTTAGTCCATGTTCAAAATTCCAACCCATTTCTTTAAGATCTCTTTCACATCACAAGAGCTTTGCAGAGGACAGTGTTCCCAAACACAGAATAAGCATAGTGTCTCTTGCTTTTACCTTCAGAGCCACTATATGAGAAGCTTCTGGCACTCTGATGTTCTGTCAGTTTTTAATGCAAACTCTGGAAGTTCACGGACACGACGCTGCACAATCTGAAGAAGATAAATCACAGTTACTTCAAGCCAGCTGACAGCAGTTTAAGCAGCTGCAATCATCAACCACCAAGGGAGTTTCTTCTTTTATCTTACTAAATGCAAAAGTATACTAGGAACTGGTAATATCACTGGACTATCAGGAGTCCTGCTTTTACATAAATATCAGCAAGCGGTAAGTAAATTCTGTTGACGAAATGTAATAAAACAAAGACGGTTTCAAATATGACCATTCCCTGATGTATTCTGTAGCCCCGTCTTACTCACTTATTGCATGCTGCTGAGATTATAAGGTTTGCTTTTATCTGTCAGAAATCAATATTTCAAACATCGGATAAAAGAGGAAATTGAACTGGGAATAGGCTGAAGTGCTGTAAAAACTACAAAGCACAATTATCAAAAAGCACTTAAAGTACTTAATAGGACACACATATAAAAATGCTCAAATTAATGTCAAGGAACTATAATGAGAACTTTTTCTATGCTTTTTGATCCAAATGCAATGTAATTCGAGTGCAGCCTGGTCAGTCAATACAGTTTTCAATTTATATGAAACCCTAAGGATTTCTAGCAATCCATTTGCTAGAACTGAACCATTACATATGATTGGTTAATATTTCAATTTATTGAAAATACATTATTTTGTGTAAAGTGTTTAAGTTGTTGAGGTTTAACCATTATAAACAGTTATGATGAAAATAGATCTTTGGGTAAACAAAGACCTTACACTCAAGCTTTTAATAAACACTAGTATAACTAGAAAATTGGATTCTAAGAGGAATAGACATAATAAGGAAAAACTGCAGATATGGGGTGGTAATATGAGAGGGAAATGTTGTGTAGAATTGATCTTTATCAGTACACATTAAGCTGAGAAGGGACCTCATTGTAAAATGTTGGAAACCATGGTTATTTTATGCAAAAAAGTTCACTATTAACTTTGGTACTTTCCCCTTAGATTTATGTATTCATTTATCATCTTTAATGTTATTGAGCTGGAGGTCTTTACAAAACTATGCTAGATCAGAAACTGCAAATGAGTATGTACATGTCTGTATGCACATACTAACACCTATAGAAAATAGGTTGTGGGTCCTTAGATGATTTGATATGAAATATGAAGAGCTGCAACACACAGAGGAGTTATAGCCATGATTTGAGCAACCAATACCCACACTAACTAAGTGGCTGTATCGAACTGTATCACTCTCTTTTCTAACCTATGCTCTACATTTTTAATAAGGATCAACAGGGATTCTTGGGAAATCTCTCTTTGTGGAAAGTTATCCTTAACACTTATACTTCACTTTTATACTTTAACCGTGACACTTTTTTCATATGAGGAAACCTTAGCTCAATCACAATTAAAATGTGCTTCTTATTGGACCTACATCAAACTCCCTGAACTTTGGATTAGACTGTGGTTTCCATTAACAAACTGTTTCATTAGCCAAACGTCTCCCGACCACCTCTCCTCATTACAGTTTTGGGCCTAATCTAGTACAATATTGGTTAACATACCTACTTTCTCTGTAATCCAGGCTAAATCCAAACTTTGTTGCTTCTTCCATTTTCAAGATGCAAGAATTTAATTTCAGTCCCTATAATCCTCATTTGGGTCATAATTCACTGCTTTAAATTCATCCTCCCTATGCTTTACAGTTCTTCATCTATCTTCCCTTCTCCTGCTTATCTCCTCATTAGTCTCCCCACCCATTCAGCAAATGATGCCACCTCAGCATGCCATACCATTCTCCTTGCTTTCTATATGCCATTTCTGTTTTTTCCCTGCTTGTTTGATATGGCTTGAGCTTCCTAAGTCAATTTGGAAGCTTGCTACCTTTTCAGATTTCATAGTTTTTCTGAATACTTGTTTTTACTTTAATGCTTGCAAGAAATCCCATGAACTACAAGGATTAAGTGGGGATGTAAATAAAGTAATATTTCACACAAAGTATTATTTCTATCTTTTGTTTTAACAGCTTTTTAAACACCTAACCAAAGAACAAAGTATGCACAAGTCTTGCAAAAATAATGTATTTGCATACACAAAAAGGAAACTGAACAAAAAGCCAGAAATGTATCCATGAGTATACGATTTGGAATTTAACATATGGTTTACTGTCTGCCAGTGTGGCCTCCATATTTTCAGAGTTACACATTATATAAATCATGTAACTGCTGGCTACTCATGAACCTGGATAAAGACAAAACAACATGGGCCAAACCTTAGAATCCAAACTCTGATTGGCAACACAGAAGTTATGTTTGGATAGCAGAAAAAGAAATGCTGGGAGCTAGGACAAGTGTATCTGTATAATTCTAGACAGCTGTTGTTTAACCTGTTCCTGCAGATCTCCAAAGACAGAGATTTCAAAATTTCCCAGGAAATATATTTCAATGCTTTATTGTCTTACTAATATAAAAGTTGGGTTGTTCTGTGGTTTTTAAGTCTAATCCGAATCTTTGCTACTATAATGTAAGTCCTACTTCTTGGCCTATTTTATGTGATGGAGAACAGGTTGCAGTATTCCCTCTTGCAACAAATTCGACTACGTAACACAGTCATCACAATTTCATTCCAACCTCACTTTCTGCCCTTCCGCATACATCAAGTGTTCCCCAAAAGTACTCCCAGATCTGGAATAGCATTACAGACAAGAAGAAAAATAGCTTAGGGTATTCACACTAAGCGAAGGTTCCTGTTGCTGTCCAAAGTCTTCTGCAGCTTCAGAGGAATCAAACCCTCATTCCGTTAAATGGGTATAAAGCTGCTGTTGTCCAGTTTGAGGCCTTTTTACGTCATACAGCTTCTTTCCAGCACACAGGTTATGTGAATAGTACAATCAGGCTCTGATCTAGACAGTGAATGACTTACGCAATTCAAGAAGGTGTTGAGAATCTCTTTAAAGTTAGGCTGCACAGTACATAGCCAAAATGTGTTTTCTAATAATTCTGGTCTTGTGTATATTAAGCAAAATGTAACATGATTTAATTGAGGGGACTGGGAAAGAAATCCTCTAAAAGCAGAGTTTTCACATGTAAAAACAATGTTGACAAGACTAAAAATAAATAGATCGCTTCAGCCGGACACCATATTCACCTGAATGGTGTCTTGAGTTTTCAGATTTCCTGAATCAATACACAGAGCATACAACCTTTTCCAAGTAGAATACATTTCCAAATAACAAATTAATACAGAAATTTTGTTTTAAGAAACAGTCTGAGTGGAAAACAATATCATCTGCTAAGGCAACTCTAGTTATGACAGTCATAATTGCATAATGCATTGCACAGAAGCTTCTTCCATTGCATCTTATTGTATTTTTTCCTTCAATTATTAAATATAGAGGCTTAACCTCAAAAGCAATGCACTTGTCTTTATATGCACTTGAATTGTTACTGCCATTTAAAACTAATCAATGTTTTCTTTAGCACCGTAATACCTTATTTGCAAAGCACCTCTTTTAGAAAAATTTACACCTTATTCTGAAAGGAAACATGTCTCACATTCTAAGAAAAACTCACAATAAAGAGGGCTTAATTGTTACCTCAAAGTTTAGTGCAACTAAACTGACTTCACGAGCTTAAAAATTTGTGCACAGAGTTGCTACTAGATTATACCAGTGTGTTCATACATAATACAAGAAAAAACTATGCATTGTACACTATCCTTACATCCCTAGGGAAGTCCAGAAAATTAATTTGAAAGGGCTCAGAATATAAATATATGCTTTCATTAATGTTAACAGGGAAACAAATGGTTAAAATATTATTAACCAGTGTTTAAATACACATTCCTTGGAATTATTATACCACTCCTGACTTGGATGTTCAGCTGCATAAAACTCATTGGACACCACCAGTGGTGGAAAGCTACTCCAGTAAAGTCAATATATGCACTCAGAGTGCAGTTTGACACAAACAGAAATGTTCACACCACTGTCCTCTAGGAATATAAGGGAGGTATCTAAATTAGTCTCCATAGACTCTTTCAGAAGGAGGTCAGAGAAACAAAGCTAAGCAATATGGGTACCCTTAATATCTCAAGTTCTGCAGTTATTCAACAAACAGAACTCTTAATGAAGGACAAACAAAGTCCGCACAAAACTCACAAGCAGGCTTTTTTGAATTTCCGAATGTAAATATCTACTGCTTTAATAAGCAGAGCAACTCCAGCTCAAGCTTTGCCTGTATTTAAATACGTACAAACCCACTGATTCCAGTAGGGTAGGAATTCTATCACTAGGATGAAAGTTATAAAAACAAGTTAATAGGGATTATAATAACTGAATGTTTGTAAATAGAAAAGCTATTGCAATGCCTATGATCAGAACTGAGAATTTGATACAGTTTGTCCTATTCATCTTGTTTAGCTTCACAGTGATACCTGTTGTAGTTCTGCAAAATATTTGGTTCATTCTATTTGGAACACAGCCTTTTCCAGAACAACAGTTCCATCTCATGTGACACCTTCTGCCTACACTTCCGAAGTCTCTGCCCTTACCTTAATCTATGCATTGTTCTCACTTGAATATTACTAATACTAATAGTGGTAGCAGGTGATCTGTTTTCCAATATTAGCCATGCAGAAGATGCACGATCTGCTTTGCAAATATGTGTTAAAATCACACAAGGAGCTGAGTGCCTTAACTAGCATAGCTGCAGTGTAAATTGGGTAACTATATGTATGGATAAGTACAATTAGCAGTTGCAGAAGTTGAAGTCCTTGTGGACAAACAATTGTCTGTTTAACATATACCAAGTAGAGGAGTGTGATTTTGTATTTCCTTCCCCCTCTACATACAATACAACTTTTAAAATCTGACTCTATTACAAACATAATGACCAAAACTGACACATTTAAAAGTAAGGATGCAGACTTCAAATGACAAGGACAAGAAACTACTCACCTGACCAAATAATTCACAGAATTGCTCACCTATGGAAAGTGTGGGGTTCAAAAATATGTGTATTGCAAGATGAGCCTAGAAAAAAGAAAAGGACATAAAAAAAAAAATAAAAACTCCCAAAAGGTTCAATTAATAAAATAACTTGGGTTGAGGAATACAGAGTGCCAAGCTTTACCAAAAGGAAGAAATAGACTCAAAATTCAAAGCATTGGACAGAGTGGTTTTCCACAATGTAATGCAACAACCTATGCCAAAGCATTTGCCACCAATTTATTTGCTGCTGAAGACTGAATAGACTGGTCTTGCTCCTTTGCTAAATTACATGTTTCAGAATTAATCCTGTAGCCTGCAGCAGATAGCAGATGCTTTGCAGGGCAACTTAGAGCAGACAGTCACCTATTACTGCTTATTATTTAATAGCACTGCTTTAACTCTACTGTGATTGCCTTCGCTGTTGGATAGTTTCTCATATAGGTCCACGTTTTCACAGTTCTTTTCCAGGGTTTACCACCTGCTTCCAGAGTATCACATTGACTCCAGTTGGCCCAGTGTATAATAAGCAAAAGCTGGGAGAAATTTCCTCTGCGATTTGTCCTAGACGGGCTTTACCAAAAGCAAGAATTTCTTTTCTTATCAAATAGTTATCATGAGATCCCAGCTAACAGATTTGTGTATATGTTTTCAATATTATTCACTGTCAGTTGTGTGCAGTACAAAAGGAAAATATGCAGCTTATGACCAAAAAGGCTGTCAGAGTCCATGATATAATTCATTATTATATGACGGATAAGGGATAAGATAATTCTAATTGCAAAATTAAAAAAATGTAAAAGTTGCAATGTAGGGCAAAGTTTAACAGGGGCCAGCAGAAAGGACAGAGATGACAAATTTTCTATGTATTTTCTTATCTAGAAATTGCCACACCAGTAACCCAACAAACCTGAGGCAAAACCTCATGCGATTAGAACTTACTTAATTTTTGCTGAGCTTAATTTCTTCTTTAATAAGGTGAGAATGTTTTTCAGTGATTCTCTGTTTCTGTGAACATGATTTCCAGTTAGTTCATCTCCATGTTTTTAGAGAAATATGCAGAGAATGGCAATGGGAAAGCTTATCTGTTTCAGCAAATCCAAGCAACGCCACTGAATTCAATAAAGTTATTCCAGTTTTTTTTTCATTCTAACTGGCAATACATTTTGGTTCAGATTCTTTTACAGCATCAAAAATCTGCTAATGTAACAGCTGCCAAGTTATATACAATATTATTTCCTGCACAAGTTTTAAATTGCATTTTTCAGTACACTTATGGACATGAATTGGGACTCTATTAATGCAAAGCCAATATTTTGCATTTGCAATCTTCAAAACAATTTAATAGGGGGCAGCAGAATATTTTTGTATTTTATCATTTTATTGTATTTAAGTGCTGACAATATGTAGCATCTATTGCGTATTACATGTACTCTTGCATTATATAAATCGGTTCATCCCCTGATTTCCTTTTATTAACCAAGATTATTTTTCCAGCTGGTCTTTAATTAACTATTTCATTAAGGATCATTAAGGAATTATATATAACTCTTCATTGTTAATCATAAGCACTTCATTCACAAACAGCTATAAATCTGAATTTTGCCTTCCAGTTTTACTACAAAGCCTCTTTAGCACAGGTATTGAAAAAAAACCAACCCCAAACTCCCTTTCATTTCCAAGAGAAAATTTTCCAATTATATTCATTTAAAATAATCAAGAGTTTACTTAGAGGGTTTAAATAAGGTGACCAAAAAATTAATCCCAGGATTTTTCCGTTCTCTTCATTCTGGTTAAAATAAAGGCAGCTCAAAATTATAGATTATTCCCTCTCTTTAAACAAGGTAGAAGGTGGTGAGACAATGCTGGGTAGATGCACAGTAGTAATGGATTATGCAGATTTTTCTCTCCTGTTATGAATCTGATCCAAGAGAGCAGTGACAAAATGTCACTGTCATTTTATGGCTTTTAGCATGAAGTCCTGACCCTATGAGGTCAATGGCAAAACGTCAGTGGTGGCAGGATTTTCACCTTTTGAGTCTCTAGTGTGCAAAAAGAATTAAAGTCTGACTCAGCATCCATTGACTTTAATAGGAGTTATACTAAGTTCAAGGTCTGGATTTTTAAAAGTCCTTAGGTGGTGTTTCGCTCACGCTTTGAGCCCAAGAGCTGGATCCTTCAGATGATTCAAAAACTTAAAACCGTAGCATTAAAACTATAATCTTTTATCTTTAAAGTGAAATATTCTAATGGACAAGATAATACAGAGATGCTAAACATACACAGTATCAAAACAACATCCACACTCTGACTGTGTGTCCCGCCATCACTCCTGTGGTGCACCCCTAGGTTTAGCGCAACAGCTAAGCCTACAACACTTCTAGCCCACACCCCATTTCCAATTATTTCTCTATCCTAAGTCCTGAAGGCTTCTCTGCTACAGCTACAGAGGGACCCACATGTTGTCCTCTCTGGACACAAAAATGCCGCTCAGTCGTTCTCAGAGGGCTTGTGACTGGGAAGCAGTCCTACAGCAAGGTGTTAAACGGCGCTGCCCACCCAGAGTGTAAGTCATACATGGTCCAGCCTGGGCTCCCCCTCAGTGCCCAGGGAGAGCTGAGCGCCCGAGACATGATTCACAGCGGCTGCCTGCTGACCCAGCCAGTGTCAGCAAAGGTCTAAACATTGCTGCCTACAGCACATCAGTGAGGAAACACTGAGGAAAGAAACAAGCCTTTAAATCAAATTCTCTTCAGCAGCAAAAAAAAATGCAGCCATGTGGAAGCCACAGTATGAGACATTTTCCTGAACAGAGGCCTATGCCTTTACCATAACCGAGCACAGCTCAATTTTTAAAAATGTGACTGGAGGATTTGTTGGGCAGTACTCTGCCAAACATGATGCGAAGGTATCTTTTTACCTAGTGATTATATTGGCCAGAGGAAGTATGAGACACGGACTCCTCTGCCCTCCTTTTTCAGATGATACACATCCCCTCGCACCGCTGTCTGGATTACTCTGCTCTGCTAGGCTGAGCAGTGGATAAGGACTGCTTTCACCACATTTATTCACTTCTCTTGCTTCTTTCTCTGACAGCAAAATCCTTGTCCCAGATGACAAGAGTTTCAAAACCTCTTGGACTACCATGTTTGTGGCCCTCAAGAAATTTAGCACAGATTGTGGCTTCTACTCTGTGTTCTGCCTAATCCGATTTACGGTCAATTCCCAGAAAGTTCACTACTACAGAATGTGAGGTCTCTGTAGTACAGGAATAGTACTCCTTTATGTCAAAATGACTAAATTAACAAAACAGGAGAAGTCATCAAAGAACCCTTCTGGAGTGATTAACTCAAACAAAATCCTCATCAACTCCCTGACAGCAGGCAGAGGTGGCTTATTATTTTATTTTGTTCAGTTTGGTAGAGGTTGTTTTGTAGAAAGGACATTACAAGGCATTTTAAACCAGCAGTTGCAGGACCCTAACTCCCAAGTATTACAATGTTGTAAGCTTGAAAAGGTTTGATTCTAAAAAGGAAATAAGAATATAATCCAGATGAGCTGTCAGATTTTGAGTGTTTATCCAAAATTGAAACAAAATCCCAATATTAAATGATTTGTCCATGCCCTCCAAAAATAGTAAGGTACACAAATATAAAAATTACGATTTGCTGTAACATGTGCTTTCCAGAGATATTTCACTTATACAAATGCACAATTTAGGCATGTGTTCCTAAAAGTACTTAGCTATGCTGAAAACCACCCAGGAATTAAACTGGATGAAAGCATGCTGAAGAAGTTGTTGGAGGTTTAATTACCTTTTCCTTTTTTCTCTTTAGTGGGAGTTCTGAATTCTGGAGGAGTAAAACCCCAGTCTCTATTGTATTGAAATGATATTTTTTTAGCACTCCAATCATTGTCTCTACTTGACTAAGACATTTCTCTGCTAAAGCAGGTGCATTTACTTTTCAAGTATTATTTTACTAATCAATTGAAAAATTACCTACATGAATGACAGAAGTGCAGACCTTTGGAGTATTTCATTAAAAGGAGCAAACATTAATTACAAATCCAGCCCAACCTTTGCAGACATAAATTATGGGACGGATCTATTTTCTCCACGCTTAATTGCAAGCAGTGACTAGCTCTTTAAATTATTATCTCCGAGGCATGAATGAAATTAGAATGGATTTGATGACATTCTCAAGGCTTATTTGTATCTAAATAACTTGGCCATGTACTATCTGGTGATATAAGAAAAATCAGGTGAAACACCTTTGAGGCTCTAAACAGTGAGGTTTAGCTTACTGTGAGAAAATTGGGAATTGCAAAATGGAGTTGGAACCTTAAAGTCTTTGCAGACAGGAAAGCCTAGTTGCAGGTTTAACAATGGGATAGTTAATGTTGCCCAAGTATTTTTATTCCAATCTAAGTTCTAAAAATTTTAAGTGTTTGTAATTTTCTGCAATATTCACATTTCAGGCAGAATTTTCAAGGCAGTATCTTTCCTGAAATGTAGTATTTCAATTTTAAGAAAAATAACTATTTTTCTAGTGAAGTAAAAAACCTTTCCCACAGAATTAAAAAGGTTGAAAATTTTGATTTTGGAATAGCTACAGTGCTGACATTTTTGTGATCAAACTGAAATCTGGCAAGAAAATAGATGAGTAAAGTGCCTTTGATTGGCTCATTGAAATCCAATTTTGAATTAGTCATGTTTGTTGATACAAAGTAGAATTTTAAAGACATTAAACAATGGCCAAATTTTCAAGTGGTCTTTTCTCCCGACTAATATATGCTTTTACAGCATATTCTCTGCTTGCCTTTTTGTCTTTTTTAAATTTTAAGAACCACTAACTTTTTTTCTTTGTTTGTGTTAGCATAGTCCTAAAACTCAAATGAACAGTTATGCTGTTTTTCCAAGGCTTTTGCCAGTAGTTAGAAAAGTCAGAAACACTGAAAACAAATTTCAAAACAAACTTTACTTAATCTCTTTCTCTACTGAGCTCTACTTTACCTATACCACTTTTATAACTCCATCTGTTTTCCAAGGGAGAAGTATTCAATAGTTGCTATTTATGATAGAATGACTTAAATTATTATCATATAAAACTCCCTTTCAATTTCTAAAAAAAAAGTTTGTTCAACACATGACAAAGAGAAGGAGCAAAAAAAAATTAAAAATTGAACATGCATAAAACTCCAATAAACGAACACAAAATTATCTGATATGCCTCAGCACGAGGCAAAACTGATCTTGACGTTTCTGAGCACTTAAGATATGGAGAACGTCCAGTCCTTCTCTGTTTAAAGTAATTTAAAAATTCATTGCCACAGGAAATGAGGAGCATTGTATACATGTAGATAACAGAAGGTGTAGTTTACTATGACAACGAGTGAGGAATAGATGTAGAAAGCAAGGTTTAGGGTTTTTTTTTAATACAATGATGAAAACAGATTTTTTTTTTTATGTAAAATGTATTTAATGATTTAGATTTTGCTTTGGAAACAGAAAGCCTTCTTCTATAAGAACTATGACCTCTATATACCACACAGAGTGTGGACAAAGGAGTCTGAACAAAGATTCTCAATGGGTACTGCATGCCCCATGTTTTTACTATCCTTCTACCAAAGAAGTTAATCATTTGGCAGTGCATACTTAAAAAAAAAAATAAAATAGATAATGACTTGCTTGGAGTTCAATTTACTCGTGTCATGATACAATAAATACCAAGCTGAGTTCTCACAGTATTAATCATTAACCTAGGAGAGGGCATTAGCTTAAAATGCATTCCTGCAACTTCGACGTATTTCATGAATACATTAGTAGATATTTTAACAGCAATTTCAAATATGCTGAAGACATAAACAAGTCCAAGTTCCCCCAAAAGCCAAACTCTTTTTCACCTTTTAACTTTTGGATATAAAGTTACCATCTGTCCCTGCTGCCAGGACAGCCTCTGAAAGCTGAATAACAGAAGCTCTGCAAAGGTGGCTTCTGGGAGATACAGAAGAAGCCCAGCTCAGATTCAGAAACCTTATTTGTGCGAGACATTGTGCATAGAGCAGGGCAAAGCTACCTATAAAAGGCAAAATGTTCTGATACGGTAATGATTTTTTTCCAAAATGTCTATTGTGACAGATTTCTCAGGCCCATAGCACAATGTTTCTGGTACCGAGCTCAAGACTCTGCAACAATATTAGAAGATTACTTGGAAAAAAATATATTCTACTGGAAGGTGAGAGATTGGTTCAAAAAATTTAGAAATAATTGGTCCAGCACAGACTTCATGGGCTTCATAATTGTGTCTTATTTAGGAGGAGAAAAGAGTGGGAAATCCTATTTACTTGGATTTTGGAAGTATTTATGTTCCCTTTCTTCTCCATGGTATTTCATCCTAATTTAAAAGTAAGGAGTTAAAGATTGATCTGGAGCTTGGGAAAAGCAGTCAAGCAGAGGACCACTGGGGACAGGGTGAACCCTTTAACTGTATTGCCTGAGCTTAGCAATCTATTCCTGGGAATGATAATTTTCATAGGTAACCTATTTGCTCTGGAATCTAAACCAGAGCACCGCATGTAAACCACCTGCATCTAAAGTGAAGGTAAATATGTTATGGGTATCTCCCCACTTACACAGGCCTCAGTGAAATGTATGATTTTTAACAGACCTGGGCAAATTCCTCAGTCTAATGGTATACCATTCAACTCATAACAAAATTTGCTGACTTTTTTTCCCTCCTTTTACCATCCAATCCTAAAATCTTATTTAGATCTAGTCATCAAACATCATGTCCTTTATATATCTTTAGAAAGAAAAACACTAACAATTATTGGTTTTAACACCTTGCAGCTTATATATAGTTTCTCACATAAGGAAGAAACACCTTAAGCACTATGTGAATCTAACACCAATATAATTTATAAAATGTAGAAAGGTTGGAGTAGATAAGGTAGGAAATTAGTTAAATAGGAATTTTAAAAATTAAGATACTTTCTTTAGATTGTTAATGCAAATATTGAGAAATCATAATTTCCATTTAAATATTAAATATTGGCCTATTAATGCCTGATTTATAGTCTAAATGTTTATTCAGACATTGCTGTGCACCAAAACAATATGCATTAATTATAGCTAAGAAAGAGTGTGAGCAAAGACTGCTCTGAGGCAGATCCCAAGTCACAAAGCATGCAGGACTGCTTCTTTGACCCATGGATGTTACAGCCTTTCTAACATGAGCTACAGCATTTCATGGAGCAGGCTATACCGTACTAAATGGTGCAAGTCACAGAGACTTTGTGTATGACAGTGAGGACAACCACATGGGACTAACAAGCAGCTCAAGTGCAGCTCCCACATCAGGAATACAACATGAGTCCATTCTCCAGTCACAGAATTCTGTTACTCTGTGACTGGAGAACCCAGGAACACCTCTTCCAGACTCTGCTGCATAGGCTACCCCCACAGTTCATGGAAGTACAAGATCCCAGGGCACGTCAGTGCACTTGCATCCTGGTTTCAGCACACTCCAACAAGTCTGTGTGACTGGATGTGGAGCAGCGCATGGAAAGAGCCCCTGTGACCATTAACAGGACTGAGGTGAAGCAAGATTTGCTGGGTAACTCCAATTTTTGTCTGCAGGAAAGATGAACTAGTATGGACCACTAAGGCCAGCATAGCTGGGATGCACAGACCCCAGTGTGACGCATGCTGTATGGGAACAGAGAGGCCCCTGCAGAGAGCTGCCCAGAGCCTCCCTGTGCTCTCCAGGGAGGTGGCATGTGGCCCACAGCTCTCAGCCATGCCAGGATCTCAGCACACGGCTCACGGGAAGGCTGGTCACCCTGATCACTGCTGGTCTACGCAGATAGAGTTACAGACACGGAAAGCTGAGAAGGGTGTGAATGAGTTTCACAATGGGGGCTGCAAAACACAATGGTACCTTCCTGTAAGTTATGTGCATAGTTCTCATCCTGCACTTTTCTCTTCTCTTTTTCTCCTTCTCATTCAGCAAATTCTGAAGTAACAAGAGTAGCATCAATACTAGCTCCACCCAAATGAGAGAACAAATGTGTATAGAACAGGGACATGCATCTCTCTAGTGATTTTGAAATGAGTTGACTCCTGGCTGTGTCACCAGTCCACCTTATCTTCCTCCAATCTAGTTTGTTCTTGTGTTTTTAGCTGAAATCTGACATGGGGGAACAAATTATTATTATAATATCTATTTGAGCTATCCCAACCATTTACATACCCAGTCACTTGCAAATTATGAGCAACCTTGTTGCACATTGTGTAATCACTGTGGATTGAACTCTTGAAGGATGAAGGCCCAGAACGGTTCAAATAATAGCTCTTGATCTGTCTTTCTCTGACAAGTGAATATGAATAACAATTTATTTTGGCCAAAAGAACCAATTCCAGATGAATTTATATCCTTAATGGGAGATCTGCCATGACAAACAAGAAGGGGATGTAGCTATACAATTTGGTGCATTCTAGTCAAAAGCAGAATATCTTAAATCAAAAGTTTCATGCTTAAAAGTTCCTGCTAAGCCTCTCTATTAAATCTTCATAATAACGTGACAAGCTAGAATTCATGTTTTCTACTTTACTAAAAAGAAGGCAACCACTAGGATAAAATAATATTGAGAAATAAAATTTACCTTGGATTAGTTTCATGTAAACATAAAAAATCAACTTCTCAGAACTCACATGAAAAACATAATGTAGTTAATATTAAATACAATGATTATGCAACCTATTACTTTTACAGTTTGTGCTCTGGTGTCCTTGATTTCGTCCCTGTTTTGCTTATGATTAATGAATGACTCACCTTCAGTACTCTCTCATGTATTTCATACCTCATTATGAATTTGAAAAGGTCAATTTGTCATTTGAAAACAGCAAAACATGCATGGAAGTTGCACATTGTTCATAAATGCAAATGACATAGTTTTATAAATAAATTGCTATTTCACAGTATTATATCTCGTCTTAATAGTTTACATTTTCTAACTGCTTTTGATATAATTTTGAAGAGTGTACATAACTTATTCCCATAGAATAACAGGTGAAATTGTGAAATTTCTGCATGTGTTTTATATGAACATCAGGAGTGTCTGTGCACTGCCTATACAGTCTCACACACAAATCCTAAAATGGCACCTGGTGCACTTAACTTTGTTCGTTTTAACTTGTCAAGATCCTATGCTATAATTTGCCATGGCTTCTCATTTGTTTTGCTTGGAATTATTTTACCAAGGTTTGATACTTTATGATGTTATGTGATTATACTTTTAGCATTCAGTAGTGACAAAACCTAGGCTAGAAAAAATGATGGAAGTTTTGTGTATGTTAAGCTCATGATTATTAAAGCAAAACCGCTATCTTATTTATACTAAAAACAAAGTTTCATACCAACAATTCACACTACTACTTTGTTGTTGTTGTTATATCCTTTTTCTGTTTTGATAATTACTTTCAGCTACAGAACTTGGAAGTTGCAAAATACTTTCCTGAGCAGAAAAAAATTGGCTTGGGTGACATCAATGCTAAATCACACCCTGTGGAACAGTCAAAGGCATAATCCAAAGACATCTTTTCTCTCAGTTTACTGGAGGTAAATACTTAAATCACTTGGGCATCACTGTCAGATGACAACAATTACCAACTATAAGAAAAGACCTGTTTTCAAGTTTCAAACTGACAGCTTGAGGAGTAGATTATGGTATCTAGAGAAGCTCGGGGTAACTCCATTCAACACAGTCACTATCATAGCTGGCAAGCTGCCTTGGGGAACTTGGTAGTGGCACAGAAATCTGCTTTGGAGATCGGGTAATGCTATTCACAGCATTCACCTCTACAACTACGCAAAAATAGTCCTGTGCTGTCTACAGAGCAACAGCCTGTGGGGCTGTTTATGGATTGGGCTACACTCCAGATTGTATAGACGTGCCCAGGCTAACTTTAAACTGGACAGTTTGGTGATTTCTGGCACTGTACCTGGAGCTGCACATGCTTCAGTGTGGGCTAACCCAGCCCTTCCAGAAGACTGTGCAGTCTGCTCTTCTCTCATCACTTTACAATCTTGTCCACAAAAACAAGTGGAGTTTAAAGTTCTACAACAGAGATTTCACTGTGTAAGGATATTACATCTAAAGCCTCAGTGACAGCTGCACCCAGCTCCTTCTGCACAAGATAATCCGTCTTTATGCCTTACCCTTTTCAATTTCTGGCTTATAATGTGTAAGCAGCAGCACCTGCACCTACTATTTTTCCCCTATTTTATTTGCAGCTTGATTATGGCTATGAGGTGTGAGGTTTATTCAGGTTGGATGCTGAGGCTACATTTGACTAAGAGTAGACCAGAGTCCAGGGACTTTATAAACAGAAATTTAAAAATCAACTCCAACCAATTGCATACTTCTTCGCTCCCTACAATATGCACATGCCAAGTATGCTACAACTGTTTGTGGTGCCAAGTTCAATAGCTTAAATGTTGTGTCACCACTAAAAATAATGTAACTGAACATGGTTTGTAACTGCAGGCTGACCTTCAGCCTTGGCATGTTCAATATTGTAGCTTTATGTTTTCCCCCAATTTGTTCAGAACTCTTTGTACCACGGATTATTAATCTATAACTAAACATTGTCCTTGGTGTTCATCTAGATGACGATATTTGGAACCAATGCAAATCTATTATCTTTTCTTTGAATTTTGTAAGCATGTTAATTACAGGCCTTTATTCTTCCTACAATTTCAGTGAAAACTGTACAAGGAAAAAAAGCAATCGTTTATTTAGGATCATTGTTTTAAATCACTTCCCACCTATGATGCACTTTAAGATAGGTGAACAGGTTGTCCTTAAAATTAAGAAAATCAAATACCCATCCCAACACTGTACCTTTATTCCTGCCAAGTTCTATATTAGTTTTCAGTGTGAATAAAGAAGAGAACATTTTTACACATGGCAAATGTAAGAAGGTAGTAATAAATAGTAAATTTGACATGAGTTAGGAAGTGGGGGGGGGGAGAGGAATCAGTGAAAAAAAAATCCCAAACTTTCTGAAGCTGTAAGAAAAACAGTTTGTGATAGACACAGCAGAAATCAGAGAATACTACACAAAGCAGGTCTGAATATATTACTCCAGTGTTTGAGTACCGTCTTCAGTATCTTGAGTATCATCTTTTGACCAAAACATATATACTATGGAAGAACTGAAGTTATGTAATGATGGTTTACCTCTAAGGATTTAATCTTTAATAAGGGGCTTCCTATTTCAGCAATGAGAGCATCTAGTCTCCTCACTTAACTAGAATGAGAGTATACTTCTCAAGGCAAGTGCTTAGAGGTAACTAAAACCAGTCTGAAACTTAACAGGTATTACTTCTGCTACTTGAAGTGCAACTCTTTCAAAGTATCATTTATTCTTTTTTATTACAAAAACACCAAGAAATATTTTCAGGAACTACCCAGTCTTCATTTTGTCTTAAAACAGGCTACATGGCTTAGCTAGATGTTTATGCCAGAATTTTTGTAACGTATTTTAAACTAGAACCTATGGTAACTCATTAGAATAGCCTAGCATTTCTACACAGAACTTTGAGTTAGCCATTCTCACACATGCCTGTGGAAAGCAAACAGACGCGGGTAATATCTGAGTGCAAATCCCAAGAGAATGAAAACAAGTCTCCTCAGACTATCAAGAGCACTACATGTTTTTGCTTTACTGTTAACATAACCAATATGATTTTCCCAAAGCATGCTTAAAAAAAAATAAAATTCTTTCCATCTTCTATTTCCTCTATAGAAAAAAATGTGTATAAAGCTAGTGAGAAGGGATGATTGTTTTTTCAAGTGATAAAATCACAGTAGCAATATGACACTAGATTATTTGGATATTTCTTCCGAATTGCACTTACTATGGTTCCACAAAACAGATGGCATACAGAAAGCAGCATTAAAAAAAAAAATAATCCACTTATCAGCATCTGGAAACATGAAATGCAAAACAAAGTCCAAAAGAATCCTAACTCACAGCTTGCCTTTCCTTCCTTCATGTCTGCCATGGACAGTGACTCATATGTGCAGATACCATGTCAGAAACCCTCTATCACTTTCGGTCCCTGTTTGGCCCCCTAGGAAAATGCACATCAGCTCTTTTAACACAAACCTCCAAATTTATGAGCTCCTTGAGGGAGATGTGTGGCAATATCCTCACTCCTGTATTTTTCCATTGTTACTGAACAGACTAGATGTCATGCCTGCTTCCTACATGAGCTGAGCACCGCACAGAAATTGACTTTTAGGAAATATATTTCTGTGTATTCCAGTGCTTTTATACCCAGGTAGCTGACATAGCTAGTTACACAGGAAATACACAAATACATTACTTTAAAGAGGGAAGGGGAGAGGGGAACCATAGTTTGCAGAAGCACACTATTCAGAAGTCTCAAGTGAGTGTTTACCCTTGCATTGATGTTTAGACAACCAGGCCTGTATCTCTCCCACAAGATGACATTCACAAGTGGCTAACTCTGAATATAATAAGTAATGCTTGACTTCAGGAAAGAGCAACCCTTGCTATGGACTCTATTATGCACACATTTACATTGCAGACTACTACTTACTGACACCTACCAGGAACCCATGGTATCGGGGTAGCCCAAGCAGAACGTGCATTATATAGACTCAGAGGGTGAAACTGTCAATGTCATAAACACCATAATTGCAAACTGCAAGAAATGATAGAAGGACAGATTGTGTCCTAAAGCTCTACTGAGACAAATTCACCAGTGGTGTAACTTTAGGCCCAACCTCAAACCTGAATGTGTAAACTACATCTTTGGCACTCTCCACTAACAGACATGCAAAACTGTGGCTAATTAAGCTACTGTTCAGACGATGAGATTCCCTTTCATTGCTTTTTGAAGATTGACTTGCAACAAGTGAGGATGCAGAGTACATGAGGCATTCAAAGAGGAGATCTTGGGGGAAGGCAAAGTACTTGAATGTTCAGCACATTTTACAGACAGGTCTGGAATATAGGATGTGGATGTTGCAAGAGGCAAACAATGAGGTGACTGGCAGCAAAGAACTCTGAGCTGGAGCAAATGTGAAGGTAAAACAGAATCGAAATAGTGAACCATCTGCTTTCTAATGAAAACAGCTCTACTTGTCAGCAACATCCAGAAAAAATGATTTCTTAGTTGGAGTGTATAACTGAGGGAAGTAGCTTTTTTGCTATATGAGGTAATACACTCAAATGATGTATGACTTAGATAATAGTGTGGGTTAATGATCTTCAGCTGGATCAGGGAGTAAAACAAAGTAATTTCATAATACAGAACATGATGGATTAAATCATGTTAATACTGGGTATATACATTAAAGAAAATGATCTTTCTGGCATACTAAATGGCAAAATAAAAAGCACTTTTAGTAAGTTCTATGATTAATTAGTCTGCCCTTTTATTTATGTACCATGATAAAGTAAAATGTACTTCTTCTGGTTACCTCCCAGGCAATTATTCTAAAAGTTATATTGAATACACCAGCTTCATTGTATTGCACCAGTTCATCAGGAACTGCAAAGTAGATCCCTGGCTTTGTTGCAAGTCAGGGGTTTTCTTTTTTCTCTTCCTTTCCTGTCTTCCTTGCTAGAGATTACTGGGTTTTTGTTTTGTATGTTTTTTAACTCACAGAAACATGAGTTTGAGCACGATATGTTGATATATTGAAATAATGTAAACATTGCTTTGTCTTCAGTACCATTAATTAGGAGAATGCAAAAAATTACAGTGAGTGAAAAGTTATCGCTCAGATGTAATTCAGGCAAATATTTAAATATGAGAATGCAAATGCTCCAGAGTCCATCCAAATTCTGAGCTTCTTCACATCCTGCCTTCAAGACTTAGCTGTGTATCTTGCAAATTTCCACCAGATTTCCAAAGGTTCAATCACATCCAGAATCTTTTAGAAAGAAGCTAGAAATGGATTTTTAAAGGAAATTTCAAATTAAAGTAAAAATATCAAATTTCAGAAATCATGGTACCTACAGAGGGAGAAATATTTTTGAGAACTATGTTTCTTCCAGTCTCATTTTACATTGTTTTCAGAAATTACGCCAATGATGTAAGACACAGAAGTTTCCTCTAGCACCAAATTTACCTGGAAGGAAGAAAAGCTATTATCAGCACTGAATTTACTTCTTTCTTAACATCTTATGAGCCTGTAGAAATTGATACAATGCAGTAGTTAATGAAAATTCCATTTCAGTGACCTTTAAAAAAAAAAAAAAAAAGGTTTAGCAAGCTGGGTGTGTTTTGGGGGTGTTTTTCTATTCTATTAGGGATTCACATAATTCCTCTTCAAGCTGGATTGCCTTAGACAGATGTACTGGCCAACAAGGAAAATCTGAAAGACCAGACCTGGACAGCTTTCTAATGCTAAATTCAGAATTCATGTAGGAAGTGTCTTTGACAGAAAGAAACATGTTTCCACAAGGGGCCCAGCACTTACATGGACTTATTCTGTTCCACAGACTCACAGAAAAGTGAGGCCTGATTCTAAAATGCTAGGCTGAAGGAAATGACTTTAAAAAAGAACCCGCTAAGAACAACTACCTTTATTTTTTTTCTTAAGCTAGTGCCAGACATTTGTCTACTACAGCAAGCGCTTTGAATTTCTACAGGAAATCCTCTCGATATTCTAATTCTGGATTCTCTCACACAGAGTCCACCTGCTGATACAGAGTTAATATTTGCTGACTTATCTTTTGTTTGCAACATCACTAATGCTTTTTTCCAACTCTGGGTTTTTTGCTTTCTCCACTGCAATATGAAATCAATCTTTACTGGGATTAATTAAAACATGGTAAATATAAATCCGTATATTTTCACTGTTTATTCTGTCTGTGTATTTTGTGTTTATGTGCTAGCAAAGGAGATGCTCTATCATCAAGCTCTAGAAAGGCACTTTCTACATTATCGTATTTCAGTATGTGTGAGTGCAGTAAGGGTGTTCTTTCCTCCTACAGTGCTGTCCCATGTTTAATTCTCATCACTATTCAAGGTGTACTGTGCAGTTTGCAGGCCTCTCCAATTTCCTATTCAGTATGGAAAAAGGCACATGAATTTTCCTCTTCTCAAAGGCATCTTGTTAATATAATCCTTTTCTATGATCAACAACTCCCCAAATTACTCTTTTTAGTACATCTTTTTTAAATGTTCCTCCTTATTCTAAGGAAGGTCATAAAGGCATTAACCAAGATGTTTGTGTGCTACTCAGCAGTATCACTTCTGTACTACTTTTTGAAGGGAGCAGATTTATGATAAATATTTGCTTTATCCCACCAATTTATTCCAATAAAGCCTATAGCTGTTATTGGTTGTTTATATATTTCTAGGCAACTTTTCAGCCTAGAAATACTGGATAGATGCTGCCTAGAAATTCCAAATAGATATTGAAGTTCATAAATAGAAAGAAACTGGCCACCTGTTTAAAACTATTAAATAAACTTTAAAACAGGTTTTTTTAAGGCATGTGAATTATTAGTTACTGGTGAGACTGCTCTGACAATATAGAAAATGAGTGAAATATATCACAGAAAAACAGTGTATAAGCACAGCTTCTTCAAAGTGTTGGTCTAAAATAACGCTCAGTTATTGTTACATTTTAAACTTTGTAGGATATAACACCACGTAGAAGTGTGATTTTAAAATTAGTGTTTGCAAATGCCTGTGATGTAGGTGAGGGGTTTTAGTAAGCAGCAGGTTTTAAACCTAAATTACATTAATTTATTTACGGCAATAAAATTAGGTATATTATTGTTCAAACTGATTTGTTACACAAAGGAACAGATTTTTTATTACAGAAGAAATTTTAAAAATATCTGAAAGAAGAGAAGTGTTCGTGCTTTTGTACTCTGTTACTGTTGGCAAGACTCAACTAGAAATGCAAGATATGTATAAAGAGTAATTTTGTCTCATTAAATGACAACACTAGTGGTTCCTCTTCATCTCCTTAATTCATTTCTTATAGTTTTTCTTGTCACATCCACTTGTTTTATGGCTTACTAACTTGCAAGTTATGGTCGTAATTTATGGTCAAGATTGAGTGGTAGCAAATCACAGAATATTTTCATTGATTACCCTAAATTGTCTAATCTCCTGTATGTTTTTAGGACTTGATTGGGTGGTATTTACTGATTGCCTTCATCTAATTTAAAAATCAATCAATAGCAACAATGAGAGGTGGTGGATAAATCGAGTCTAATGCAGCATAACTGCAGCAAATATCCATCAAAGGCTCATTCTCAATCAAATTTGTGGGAAGTTTTAATACATAAACCAAAATGTCTAAAAGCCTTACTTCTAGAGCACATCATTTAAAAATTGTGCTCTGCAATGTGACATCTTATTGCTCTTATGCTGTCTATTTAGGGAGGTTTTGCACTGCTAAAATGAACATATTTCACTACAATAAAACTGTAGCAAACAAGAAAAAAAAAGTCATCAGCTTTGGTTTAAAGGCACTTTGTTCTATCTTCCTCAATATTATCTGTATATAATAATGGGATTTAACATAACATCAGCTTTTCATATAAACTGTATGCATTTTCCCCGAGATAAACATTCTAATAAGTGTTTTGATGGGAAATGTGTTTTCTACATTGAGAAATCAATTCATTAAAGTTGTTCCTTACATTGTTCTTTTTTAAAATCATCATTTATTTCTGGAAGTTTTGGACAGCAAATATGAAAGAAACTGTCTGGAATGCAGTATTCTACTTTCTTGACACTATCAGGGCAAAGACACCTCATGCAGCAAAGAAGGAAGCGCAAACCTCCTTTTCTTTTCCAAGAGAAGGCAGTACAAATGTAAAACGCTTCTTTCTAATTTGTCATGAGAACACATGACACAAAAACCACTTTATTTTTGAACTAGGCATGGACCTCCAATTTACATTAACTCGAAGTAAGTTTTCTATAGGCACACAGAGGTTAGACTTTCATAAATTGAGGCCAGAATTATGCTACCATTTTACAGCTGGATCAGGAGCTAGTCCAATAGCCTGGAAAAACAAGTTAAAACTGGTCTTTATTCTTGAAAGAATTTTAATCCATACTAGAAACAGGTATTTAGTATACAAATTTACTCGGTAAATATTCAATGTAGATTGCTAAGGAGATTCAGTTTTTATTTCTTGACAACATACTATATGCTGTTTGGGCAATAGGAGGTTCTGTCTTGTGTCTCCAGGTGTTAATACATGACCAGTGAAGGACACTTGGAGGTTTTGGGTTTTTCTGCCATTTTGCAATTATTTGATTTTAATTTGAGTCAAGGGTGTTTATTAGTAGATAAACATTCTTTTTTACTGTATTTACATTCAAGCATGTAAAATAATGCGTACAGCCAAGGAACAAGCTCTGAAGCATTACAGAAGACAGAAGTGAATTTCACCAAAGATGTCCATTAAGCAGAACTTTGAAAGAGAAAGCACATACGCTTTCCTAAATATTAAAAAAGGACAAGGGCTCTTGATTAATGAGAACCAAAATGGGCACATCAAGACCTGGGAATTCTTTGCTTTGTGTTAACTTTACAGCTGACCACCCTCTGAGACAGGTATCAACACCTGTGATTCTTAATTTTTGCATAATCCAGATTAAAAGATGGAGAGAAAACCTTTACCATCATGCTATCACAGTCATATTTTCTTTCAAGTGTTCAATGTCTCATATTTGTAAGGATTGTTTTTATTAATGTTATTTTCATTCCCTTCTACAATGTTGATTTTGCCTGGGATTAGAAGAAGAATGGGACAGTGCCAAGGTATTAAAACAGGGGCTTTCCTCTCAAGTCTGCTACACTTTCTAACCAAAAGAGGAAAGGGTAAGGCATCTTATGAAGTGGTTTTCTCTCTTGAGCAAACAAGGTCCAAGAGCTTTGGATGGTTCTGAATTCACTCGGATGAAAATTCCATGTTTTGATACTAATCTAAAGAAAGTACAAGTTACATGGCTACAATCCATCACTACTACAAACAAAACTGTGGATACGAATCAGATGGGGCAAACACCATTCCGGAAAATAACTGTTCTGTTCCAATCAATTTTAAAGTATCCTTTGCTGCTAAACACTCTTGAAAAATCTCTGTCCCAAGCAACAGATCACAGCACACATTACAAATATAAAAGGCAACACCAGAGAACCCTACCAGCAGTCCGCTGTTTATTAAAATTCTGACATTCTGAGATATCTTCTTGCCAAGGGCCCTCTTACAATGACATCTGTACACTTGTCATTACATTGCAGTTCACATTGCTTACATAAACATGCCACAGGGAAACCATGACTGATATAATTTTTATAAGATTGAAAGGTAGCCATTGTGATCATTAAAACAAACCTGAGAGAGCCTTCCTGATGATGGAACAGATTCAGTTACTTCTTCCTTCTTTGTGGGTCATTAGTTAAAAAGGGGAAGGTGGGGGAGGAGAGAGAGGAGGCCATATACTGCAGGTGTTTTATCCTTTGTAACGAGACTGCACTGAGACAAATGATTCTAGCTGGCATTTTGTACACACCGGAGATTGCTTATCGATCCAGATCAGAATATTCAGGCTGGCCCCGGGGAAAAGGCAGAGTATTTTCTGAGGGAGTTAATAACCTGGCAGCTGAGCTGTCTTGTCCAATTCACTGAACCTAGGGCTCTAATCAGGCCAGAGTTTCTTATTTTGAGAAATCTTGCCATATGTGTCTGCTAGCTGCCTTCCACTCTATTGGACCAGTGACAGTGATTGAAATGACAGCCTATAGATAGAGCCTAATCAAATTGTTTATTATCAGCCTAAATCAATATGTATAGATTGTTGAAACATCACTGTCATGCCATGGGAAAGTCATACTAATACTACATGCTGCAGGTGTAATTCTAAAATGCATTTTTCCATCCTAAATTACATCTGAATTTAACAGAGTAAAAAAAAATATAATGGTGTATGAGACAGTGAAAAATACACATGTTTACAATGTGTATTTCATTTACATTTCAATAAAACAACATTAAGGATTAATGTTAAAATGTCATGTTGTGCACTGCTTAAATACGTTATCATGTTCCCTGTACAGAAGAGAGGCAACAGATCTGTGGGAAGGGAAAAAGGGATTGAAAAGAGAAGTGTTTTGCCTTTTGTATAAAAAGGAAAAAATCTCACAGAGGTCTGTGTAAGCATGTTCTGCAGCATGAAGCAAATTCCAACACACCTAAAAAGCAAGTTTTCATGCATCCAGACTACAGAGATGAAACATACAGTAATGTGAATTCCTTTGGTACTACCTAAATATTCCACACAAAAAACTTCCAAAGAGCTTAGACCATGAAGTCTAATGATTTGATAGGGAGGCTAGCAGGTCAAATAACTTGCATTCTGAATTTCGAAAATAGACACTAGTTGCAAGCATCTAAAATTTAACTCAAGAGTTGGTTTCATTAAAAAAGCTGTATCTTCTGAAGACTCTTGGATACACTTTTTGCACAGAAAAGATATAAATGCATTATATGGAGAAAAGTAAAAACTATTTAATAATATGCAGTGAATCGGATTCTACAGGCTTAATTAACATCTCAAGCAAAATCATTCAAACATTAAAAATTGAGATGAAGAAGGGGTATTTCTGAAGGCATGGCACTGGATAGAAGTCTCTCAGATTTGGGAGAGGACCAGTAATCTTTTTGGCCCTGTGAAGCTCACCTGAGCAGTACACATGTGAAATTCTTTTCAAATGTAATTGACCTGAAATGGATAATCATTGCAGTGCTTGTGGTCCAACAAGAGTCAACTGTGTATTTTATAACTTTTGAGGTAGGTTTACTGGCAGAATTTTGCACTACCTACTATGTCCTGTGGAATAATTTATTGCCTTGCTCTTCAAAAAATAATTTTCAAAACTATTTTGAAGTACTCTGTCAAGGTAAAGGGTTTGTAACCTTAGAGTAAATTACACTTTGCCTTGAAGAATGGTGTAAATGCAACATAATCCTGTTTGAATATCATTTACATTGTGTGATTATTGGGTTGAGTCAAACATATAACAACTTTTAGCATTACGGCATATGTGTTAATAAAAATAATATTGCTTTGTAGATTGTACTGATTTCAAGTGGTATGTTTTTCCTTGGATAAAAAGTACTTTTCTTACTGCATGCATTCAAAGCTCTCCAAACAGCAATTATCTTTGGCTGACTGATTCTAGGAATTTTCCTATTACATTCAAAACAAGAATTTCTTCATTGCCATTTTAAGAAATAAACATACTTATTCTGCATAAAATTTTAGCACATAAGTCTCTCTAAGTATATTCTTAAGTACCTCCTGAGTCAGGAAAGAGGTTAAGAAGATGCATATCCTTAAGTTCTAAATGATTTCAGTGGGACTTTCCCTTGTCTAAGTTTTGAACATGTGGCGTACTCATGTCTAAGCATACAATATGAATACCAGTGGCTCAGTTTGGCCCACAGCTGGCATAAAACCAAAATTTAACATTATTTTTAAAGTGTTTTGACTAAAATCCAGCAAAGCACTTAAAGTCTACACACAGTGCTGATTTAACTATCTCAGTTTATAGTTACTCTGGTGCAATTTCCTAGCATGGATACAGTTCTGCTAGTATTTATCTTGGCATAACTTAGCAAGACACTTTTACAGAAATTAATGCCACTGCAAGTCATGAAAGGATAGGGCAAACCTGCAAGACAGAATACCAAAATTGAATAAACTGAAAATGAAACAGCTGGAGGGGCATAAGAAATGGAAAATATCTACTAAGTGAGAATATTCTGTCAGCTTTCTTCAAATGCATAGTGAAGCACTCTGGAATTTTAAAGTCATGGATTGTCTTCCCCCAGGGTCTGTGCCATGTTCCTTAAAAATGAACACCTGCCTGGTGAAGTATTTCATTTACACAGTAAGAACAGTATCACTAGGTCCTCTGCCCTCTTTGACATGGAAGTTAGAAATCCTGCAGTGAATAAAGCCAGAAAAATCTCGTAATTTTCAGCATGGTGGTTCAGCCATTGTAGTTGATCCCTATTTTTGAAAACTGCATTTCCCTCCTTCAGCAAAAGCCTTCTTATAATGATGGAAGCACATTATTCCTTTTATCTCCTTCCCATATCAGCAATGGACAGGCAGAATCCTGCCAAACACAATTTTCCCAAGAAGTGACGCACTGATCACGTACCTTTTCTGGGTCTGTGACTTGAAACTGAAGAGTCTGCTACTGAGCAGCAGCACTGAGCCATTAGAGCTCCAAATGAACTGATACATGATTTAAATAGAGAGAATGCTAAATCACCTGCAAAATCAGAACTTTGTGGCTTTTTGAACTGGGAATTTCCTGTGAAATACAAATTGCATTTTTGACTGGTGTTCATTTCAAGTTAAACATGATTTTGGCCAGTTTTGTGCTTGAGACATACCTCTGTATCTAACACTGTGGAAACAAATATACTGCTGGTCATTAAATACACCACCATGTGACCACAAAACTTCTGATCTACTCCAGTAATATTTGACAAGCACATTTGACCCATATTTCTCAAATATTGGTACTAAAATATTTTTATTGCTCTATGTGACTTGAAATGGTCATTTTAGCTTTTGCACTTTGAAATAATTTGTTACTTGCTTAAAATATTGGAAACTCTTTTTCAATCCTTTAAATCCTTCAACAGACCAATGGTGGCATTTCTCAGCACACTTTTGCCAATGTGTCTATTCACATGTGAATTTGTTTCACAAACAGTAGCTCCTTCCAGAGAGCATGGATGATATGCCTGGGTCATATCTTGTATACTATAAGACATATTAAGCTGAATAAGCTATAATTGTTGGGTTGAAACATGGAAACCAATTTTAGGTTCTGTGTGGCATGCAGTGAAATCCCTGTTACAGTCTTCTGACTGCTGAGAATACATTATTTTTGCATAATTTTGTTGCTTTTTCTTAAATCCAAATGACTCAAGAGAACAGAATGCACTTTTTTTTCTTCCTTTTCAAAGGATCTTCAGGGGAAGAGTTTGACCACAAAGAAGGGTGATAAAAATGAAGAAAGATTAATTACCTTATTTAAATACTATTTACAATGCACAATAGTGCTCAACAGTGTCATCATTATCCAACTTTCCAATACTTGGGTCTCAGTTATGGATATTGCGTACTAATGGCAAATATACCTAATAGCCTTGTACTACCTTGGGAAAGGACTGTGTTTAGGACCGTCCTATAAAACTAGCAAAATTCTTATTTATACTACACTTAGTGCTTCAGTTATTCCATTTCCCTAGGTCCATTCATTTTCTTTTTGGTTATTTCTGTTATGGGCTGATTTGCTTTGTCTTCGCACTAGATGGGATGTAAACAAAGTGCTACTGATACAAGTTCTGTAGGTTTATTTGTAGTTTTTTTCCACCTTACTTTGTAGAAACAGTGAATGTATTAAGAAAAGATGCACAGCACACTAAATTCTCATCGTATTCAAAGAACATAATGCTTCCAAATTAAATTCTTCAAGACGCAAAAAATGACAGTATTAGAGTCACCAGTGCAAACCTTATCCTGATAAGGATAACCTTACCCTTCAATGATCTCTACTATGTCTTAAGTAATTGCTATAATTTTCTATACAAAATAATATGGCCAAGATTAAGAATAGAAGTTTAGCCTCTAGCAATCCACTATCGGTTTTCTTGAATACCATAAAGAATTTAACAACTTCCGTTTTTGTCATATGAACCACACAGACAGTGACTCTAAGATTAAGTAGATTTCTCCTCTACCAGCAAATGAAGCCCTATGTTGAACTATTTCTGTTTTTTTTCAGTTGCATTGTGATGTTGCTAACTAAATCCAGTAATGTCACAACAAAGCCTTACTTGTGCTCAGGCTCAGAAACTTTGTAACCTGAACGTTAAAAAAAAAAAAAAAATCAGTATTCCAATAAGAAGGAAAAATATAGTAGAATATAGCCCCATGCCCCACAAAACCTCTACACATAGTTCTGTTTCACTTCAGATGCACAAATAATTGATGCACTGTACAAGTCAGGCCTCCAAATAGGTTTGCCTTCCAACTGTGCTTCAAACCTCATTACATTTAATAGCTCCGTACCAAAATGCCAAGTCCCTCAACAAAAATTCTGGCCAGACTTATGTACTTCAAAAAAATAGTACTGAAACAGAAAAACATGGAAAAGTGTAATATTAGAAAGTTCTAAATTCAACCTACACTTCAGCATCCTAAAGGAGAATTAATCAAGAACTGTGAGGGTGAACTTCTAGAAGAAAGAGTTTAAGAAGTGATATCCTTTCCAACAGTGCCATGTCATGCTCCTCGGCTTAATTGCAGCACCTTGTCTCCATCAGCTGGAAAAACATTTGCTGTGCTGTTTGCAGATAGTGCTGGCAACCATTCTTCTGCATATCCTGCACTGCCACTCTCTGTGTGGAGGTACATACAGCAGAGATGACATGTGATCCCCTGGACAGTCCAGATATAATATTGGACAGCTAATCCTATTTTGCTTTAACACAAGATACAATGAGAGTGACCATACTGATCTAACTTATTAAGCTCTGTAGAAGTGTAAATCAGTCCTAAATTAGTATCAATATCTTTTGATTTTGTACTAGAAGGAGGTGGGTACAACAATGAAAAAAAAAAAAGAAAAAGAGAGACTTCTGAAATACTTTGTGAAGCTTACCTTGATGAACACTAAGGAGAAATTCAGGGAATTTTCTGTAGAGGGAAAATTGTCTAAATTGTCTGGAAATATTCATTGACCCAGTCAGAATATGTGAAGCTTGCGATCAAATACAGCCCCAGGCTCTCCTGCCTTATGCACTCGTGCATCTTGCTCAGAACACATAGCCCAGTGAAAAAACCCACTATTTTACTGTGATAAACACTACAACAGAATGGTGTTTGCACCGGCATGTGTGAGTTGCTCTTCTTTAGGTGGCTTGGAAAACTACATTCAAGGTTTGTTAGGTGTAAATTTATAGACAGCACATGCAAAGAATTTTAAGGTTTCATTATTCAATTATTTTAAGTAGAACACTGAGTACATCAATGCTACAACAATACAAATTAATCAACAGGAAAAAGTAAAGTAATTAAAACTGAGCAGTGAGAGACTGATGAATTCATAGGTAGAGAAACTTCTGCACTGCATATTCAAGAGCCTGAGTAATTAGGTGTAGCTGTAGAAAGACTGTTAATGTGCCCTTTATTGTATATCTATGAAATCTACTTCACTGGCAAATCAAGTACATTGTTTTTGTGGCTCACTTTGGACAACTACAAAAAATTAGGGAGGAAAGTCAGTCCTGTGATTTAGAACATGGAAGAGGACATAAGCAGCCTCTCAAATCTTATGACTTCCTACGTAGGTCTAGGCAACTGACTTAATTTCCCTTTTGTAAAACAGTTTGACAATCCTTCCCTGTGCTTATGTGGGCTAGGAGGACATGTATGTTAAGAATGCTCAGATGGTGAGCATATGCTTCCTTGCCATTATTAGGCATAAACCTGTATTTCTAGTCACAAGAAATTCTCAGATGGTCTCATTTGTGGAAGCCCAACGAAGCCTGTACTCAGTTCTGTAAAATGCTGAGTATTGTCAGTGCTGATTCTGTGTGAGAGGATCTGAATTTCTGCAGTACCTCTGAATATGAGATGAAGGTTAAGGTTAACCTTGTACCTCCTCCAGACAGTGTTTCAGATCATCTAGTTCAGGTCTCCATGCAGAATTGTTTTCCCAACTCTTTTGCTCCTTTTCTGTATAGCAAAGCCAGGATCACTAAGCATAAATTATTGTCCTGGTTTCAGCCAGGATAGAGCTGGTTTTCCTCACAGAAGCTAGTGTGAGACTGTGTTTTGGATTTGGGATGAGGAACTGTTGATAATGTGCTGATGTTTTGGGTTGTTGCTGAGCCGTCAAGGACAGTCCAGCTTCTTGTGCTGGCCTGCCAGCGAGCAGGCTGGGGGTGCACGGGGAGCTGGGAGGGGACACAGCCGGGACAGCTGACCCAGACTGGCCAAAGAGATATTCCCTACCATACGACGTCATGCCCAGTACATAAACTGGAGTTGGCCGGGGGGGGCGGAAATCGCTGCTCGGGGACGGGCTGTCGATCACGGGGTGGTGAGCAATTTCTGTATTGGGCATCACTTGTTCTTATACATTCCTTTGTTGGTATTATCATTATTGTTCCCTTCTTTCTTTCTGTCCTATTAAACCGTGTTTATCTCAACCCACGAGGTTTTTCCTAATTCTCTCCCCCGTCCCGCTGTGGGAGGGAGAGTGAGCGAGCGGCTGCGTGGTGCTTAGCTGCCGGCTGGGGCTAAACCACGACAGTCCTTTTTGGCGCCCAACGTGGGGCCCGAGGCTTGAGATAATAACGGTTGCAGGTCACAATATCAGTTTGATTTGCATCATGCTCTCGTCTTTGCTGTACATGTTAAGGATCGGTGTTGGTTTCTGCGGGCTGCTGTACTCTGCAATGATTAGTAATGTCTCGCCTGTGAATTTTGTTTTTAGAGCACTGACCTTGAGCTTAATGTGGTATCATCTGAGCTCTGTACTAAAGCCGTTACTGTATTTTGGCTACAGTCTTGTGGAGACGATTAGCAATTATACTTCTGCCTCTGAAAGGTTTTTTATGGAGGAAATGCAGAATGGTACCTTTGATACCCTCTATCATAACATTTCCTCCTTCATCACAATAATTTTTCAGTATTTTGAACACCCTTGGCTGGTTAAAATACCTCTATTGCTACTTCTGGGGAACATGGTTTCAGTTTTGTCTAAGGTTGGCAAGCAATTTAAGAATATCACCCGGAGATCTGCCCCAAGGCTGGATAGTTATGAATGGCAGGGTGTGTGGAACAGCATGGGCAAATGCCTGGGGCGGTGGGCACCTCCTGTGTTTTGGAGCTTCACTCCCGAACAAGTGCAGAATCCTGATAAACTAGCAGAATATCTGGAAGAAGTATGCTGTCAGCCTGGCAGCTCCAAGGAGACACAAATCATTGCCATGTGCTGGGGCCTGGCCCATGCCTACCGAACCCTATTTAACACTATGCAAAGGGGAGAGGGGCTCTCTGGGTCTGATGGCAATGTGGCAGGCACTGTGACTACTCCAACGTCTGTAGCAGGCACTGTCACTACTCCAACCCCCACGGCGGGCACTGCCACTACTCCAACCCAAAACAAGGACTGTCGTGGTTTAGCCCCAGCCGGCAACTAAGCACCACGCAGCCGCTCGCTCACTCTCCCTCCCACAGTGGGACGGGGGAGAGAATTAGGAAAAACCTCGTGGGTTGAGATAAACACGGTTTAATAGGACAGAAAGAAAGAAGGGAACAATAATGATAATACCAACAAAGGAATGTATAAGAACAAGTGCTGCCCAATACAGAAATTGCTCACCACCCCGTGATCGACAGCCCGTCCCCGAGCAGCGATTTCCGCCCCCCCGGCCAACTCCAGTTTATGTACTGGGCATGACGTCGTATGGTAGGGAATATCTCTTTGGCCAGTCTGGGTCAGCTGTCCCGGCTGTGTCCCCTCCCAGCTCCCCGTGCACCCCCAGCCTGCTCGCTGGCAGGCCAGCACAAGAAGCTGGACTGTCCTTGACGGCTCAGCAACAACCCAAAACATCAGCACATTATCAACAGTTCCTCATCCCAAATCCAAAACACAGTCTCACACTAGCTTCTGTGAGGAAAACCAGCTCTATCCTGGCTGAAACCAGGACAATTATCATTTTTGAATACTCTCAGGTCACTTCCAAAAGTTGGCATCTAGATTTTTACTAGCATAACTTCCAAGGTAGAGAGATGAAACTAACAAAATTAATCTGATGCAACTGTATTCCGTAAGTCATGATAGTTTGCTTTCTTTAAAATCCAGATTCTGTTTTATGTTTGGCAGCACATAATTTCTGGGCTAGCCCAAATAATTCCAAATAAATAATTTAGTAATCAGGGTATTACTCCCATGGTAAGACTTAATGAGCCCATAGCAATTCTCAGATCAGTAGTATGTAACTACAGTATGTATTTGCAACTCTCTGGTAGGATCTAGGTAGAGTACCACATATGTAAATATTTTAAATAAAAGTCAGTTTCAGCTGTTTATGCTAAGGTAGCATTGTGATTAGGAATGATCTTCACTTACTGCATTCTGACCAAATATGAGTCTAGGTCAGTTCTCCTTTGGATCAAGCATGCTAAGTGATACAGAGCAGATGACTACCAGTGGATCATTGTGACAACACAGAAATGAAAGAATATGTTGAAGATTTTCTATAGCTTCATTTTGCAAATCCTTTCAGATTTTTACATTGTCTTATCTTAAGCTGATGAGGACAAATCTATAGAGACTGATATATATATAGTACTTGAAGATTTTTGTTGGAATTCTTTGGAATAGACATTGGCAATGATGACATCAACAACGTGAGATAGCTCTAACACTGAGCATGTACAGAAGTCTGTGTAATAAACTTATCCTGTGAATCCAAATAGCATAAAAAATCAAGAAAAAGCCACCTTGTCTGCCTTGACAATAGTCTAATAAATTATTAGTCCGACATAACAACAGAAGGGACGAAAAGAGTAGAAGTATGAGACAACCTATTTAAAGTGATCTAATTCTTTAAGTCTGAAAAAAAAGCACACAATGGATGGCTATAAACATTTCAGAAGGGATAGGCAAGGAAGGAGAGGCGGTGGGGTAGCCTTGTATGTTAGGGAGTGCTTTGATTGTCTAGAGCTTAATGGTGGTGACAATAGGGTTGAGTGTTTATGGGTAAGAGTCAGGGGGGAGGCCAACAAGGTGGATATCATCGTGAGAGTCTTTTATAGACCACCCAACCAGGATGAAGAGGCAGACGAAATATTCTATAAGCAGCTGGGAGAAGTCTCACAGTTACTAACCCTTGTTCTCATGGGGGACTACAACTCATCAGATGTCTGCTGGAAATACAATATAGCAGAGCGGAAACAGTCTAGGAGGTTCCTGGAGTGTGTGGAAGATAACTTCCTGACACAGCTGGTGAGTGAGCCACTAGGGAAGGCACCCCGTTGGACTTGTTGTTTATGAAGAGAGAAGAACTTGTGGGTGATTTGACAGTTGGAGGCTGTCTTGGGCATAGCAATCACAAAATTACAGGGTTTTCAATTCTGGGATAAGTAAGGAAGGGGGCCAGCAGAACTGCTAGCTTGGACTTCTGGAGGGCACACTGTGGCCTTAAACTCTCCTAAACAGAGACTGGTTGACAGAGTCCCTTGGGAGGCAGTCCTGAAGGGCAAAGGAGTCCAGAAAGGCTGGACATTCTTCCAGAAGGAAATTTTAAAGGCACAGGAGCAGGTCATCCCCGTGGGCTGAAAGATGAGCCGATGGGGAAGACAACCAGCCTGGCTGAACAGAGAACTTTGGCTGGAACTCAGGAAAAAAAGGAGAGTTTATGACCTTTGGAAGAAAGGGCAGGCAACTCAGGAAGACTACAAGGATGTCGTGAGGTTATGCAGGGAGAAAATTAGAAGGGCCAAAGCTCAACTAGAACTTAATCTGACTACTGCTGTAAAAGACAATAAAAAACATTTCTATAAATATATTAGCAACAAAAGGAGGGCTAAGGAGAATCTCCATCCTTTATTGGAAGTGGGGGGGAACATAGTGACAAAGGATGAGGAAAAGGCTGAGGTACTTAATGCCTTTGTTGCCTCAGTCTTTAACAGCAAGACCAGTTGTTCTCTGGGTACCCAGCCCCCTGAGCTGGAAGATAGGGACAAGGACCAGAATGAAGCCCCCATAATCCAAGGGGAAATGGTTAGCAACCTGCTATGCCACTTAGACACAGACAAGTCTATGGGGCTGGGTGGGATCCACCCAAGGGTGCTGCCGGAGCTGGTCGAAGTGGTCACCAAGCCACTTTTAATCATTTATCAGCAGGCTAATAGGGAGGCTGGCTAATCAGGGAGGTCCCAGTTGGCTGGAAGTCAGTAAATGTGACGCCCATCTACAAGAGGGCCCAAAGGAGGATCCAGGGAACTACAGGTCTGTCAGTCTGGCGCTGGTGCTGGGGAAGGTTATGGAGCAGATCACTGTGAGTGCCATTGCGCGGCACATACAGGACAACCAGGTGATCAGGCCCAGTCAGCATGGGTTTAGGAAAGGCAGGTCCTGCTTGACCGACCTGATCTCCTTCTGTAAAAGGGTGACCCACTTAATGGGTGGGTGAGGGAAAGGCTGTGGATGTTGTCTATCTGGACTTTAGTAAGGCCTTTGACATTGTTTCTCACAGCATTCTCCTGGAGAAACTGGCTGCTCAAGGCTTGGACGAGCATACTCTTTGCTAAGTAAAAAACTGGCTGGATGGCTGGGACCAAAGAGTTGTGGTGAATGGAGTTAAATCCAGTTGGTGGCTGATCACAAGTGGAGTTGCCCAGGGCTCAGTACTGAGGCCAGTCTTGTTTAATATCTTTATCAATGATCTGGACAAGTGGATCAAGTGCACCCTCAGTAAGTTTGCAGATGACACCAAGTTGGGAGGAGTGTTGATCTGCTTGAGAGTAGGGAGGCTCTGCAGAGGGATTGGGACAGGCTGGATCGATGGGCTGAGGCCAACTGCACAAGGTTGAACAAGGCTCAGTGCCGGGGTCCTGCGCTTGGGTCACAATAACCCCATGCAATGCTACAGGCTTGGGGAAGAGTGGCTGGAAAGCTGCCTAGTGGAAAAGGACCTCGGGGTGCTGGTTGACAGCCAGTTGAATATGAGCCGGCAGTGTGCCCAGGTGGCCTAGAATGCCAACTGTACTCAGCACTGGTGAGGCCACACCTTGAATACTGTGTTTAGTTTTGGGCCTCTCACTACAACAAAAACATAGAGGTGCTGCAGCATGTCCAAAGGGCAATGAAGCTGGTGAAGGGTCTAGAGAACAAGTCTTACGAGGAGCAGCTGGGGGAACTGGGGTTATTTAGTCTGGAGAAGAGGAGGCTGAAGGGAGACCTTATCGCTCTCTACAACTACCTGAAAGGCTGTTGTAGCGAGATAGGGTTTGGTTTCATTTCCCAAGTAACAAGTGATAGGATGAGAGGAAATGTCCTCAAGTTGCACCAGGGGAGGTTTAGACTGGATATTAGGAAAAAATTCTTCACTGAAATTGTTGTCAAGCATTGCAACAGGCTGCCCAGGGGAGTGGTTGAGTCACCATCCCTGGAGGTATTTAAAAGACATGTAGATGTAGTGCTTAGGAACATGGTTTAGTGGTGGACTTGAACGTGCTAGGTTAACGGTTGGACTTGATGATCTTAGAAGTCTTTTCCAAACTGAACAATTCTATGACCCTCCTCCCCCAGGCTCTGTTTCCCTGCAATGATTGCAATTGTTTTCAGATAGAGATGCATTCATCTCTGCTCTCACCCTGACCTGATGCTTAAAACTTGAGTTTTAAAAATATTTTGCTCAATAAAGCACAGTGATCAAAGCTGCCTACACCATCTAAAACATTAATTCTATCAGGGTTTTCTAACGATCCTCACCTGAATGCATGTGGATTTGACTGGAACTTTCTCTCAGGTGTCATTGTGTGGATGCAAGATTAGTTTTATATTTATCCTCTCGTTTCTCTGAAATTGCCAGTGAGCCTGTAAAAGGGGGAGCATGCCTCATAATTAAAAAATTACTTACTTCCAACTTTCTATTACCTTATGCCTTTTCTAAAAGGAACAAAACATATGCCATATTGACATATGTACTTCAGACAGCTAATACAATAAGCTTTCAAGAGTTTTCAGCAGTCTTCAACTTAAATAACAAGTAGTAGATAGTTTATAATATGGTAGCTAAAGCTAAGCCCTTTAAGGAGCACATAACTGTTGAGTGCTTAGTATACAGTACTAACAGTAAAAGTCATAGTAGAACAGTGGTTTCTTAGGCTGAAGACTTTTCTCTTTAGGCTGAAACCCAGCCAGGTTCCAATCCCATAAACTAGGGCCTCAGTCTTCATAGAAAGTCGTATTTCTGTAACATGCATATTAACAAGAGGGGACTTTTGCCTTCAGGCTCTCGTTGTTAGATTACCCTTTATATTAGATTGTCACAGAAAAGACTTTTTACAAAGGAAAAGATCTGAAAGATAATTTCAGTGGAAATGATGGTTAGTGACTGATAGGAATCCAGGAGAAAGTCCACAGGATATCATTTAGGAAAAAAGGTAGCAATACTTTGTAAAAAACTCTTCAAAGTGAAAAGAGGGAAAAGTGGGTTCTCATTATGAAAACTAAACAGTGGAAAACTCTTTAAGGGCTCCCAGCTGAAAGGATCTTTTTTCCGCTTGAAATACTCAGGTCATTAATATTAAGTATTGCTTCTGTACCTCTCTGAGGAATTTCAGTGTTACACAGGTGCTAGACCAACACACTGTGAGAAAGTTACTATGATGACTTTGTTTTTCAGCTAGCTAAGTCACCGAGGCCCATATAGTCCCAAGTGCTGCTCCCAAGGGTGCAAGTGCAGCCCACTGAGAACCACTGGAGACAGGACTGAAAGGTGCATCCTCTCCAGGTCCCTGGCCATAGCCCTGTCATAGCTGGTGAGGCAGTGCTGGGACTGCTGCCAGATTTTCTGAAAATGGTGTCAGGAAATTAAGGTATTGTTTCCATCTCAAACACAATTCAAGAATTAGACAATGAAACTTATACTGCTGTCAATAAAATTTTGGCCACAGGTCAGGAAAATGTCTGGTGAGAACGTTGTAAAAGGAACTGAAAATATATGTCTCCAGGTGAGAAAGAAAAATCCTATTCCTAGACAAGGATTCTGTGTAGAAAACACATTACAGAGTTCTGCCTCAGCTAACGCTATATGAACTGTGACAGACGATCTTGTAGTACTTGCATCACTAAGGAAGTATTCACTGTATCTACAAACAGATGATTGCATACATTGTATCAGAGACTCCAGGCAAACTATTCAGTGCGTTTCTAACAAGCTGTTAATGGCTACGTGTTCAAAAAGCTGAATTACTCCATAATAATTATTTGCTGTTGGATTCACCTTACCATCCTCTGTTTGTTTACAGTTATGTAAGGTTTACCTTGACCAGGTGAATTAAAAACAGTTATCTGCTTTCTACTAGAATTGTTAACATGTCTCAGAAAGTACAAAAATCACATCAGTTTTCTAACAATGTTCAGCCCCATGGCAGTTAACGCATTCTCTGATACAGTGCTTTCCCTTAACACACCAGGCTATAGTGGCTCAGCTGTAAAGCTTGAATTTGGACTGAGAAATCTTGCTTTCCAACCCTTACCATCTTCAATGTTGATGCCAAGCTGCACAGCTTGGCAAGTCACATACTACACCTATGACAAATGTGGGAACTGCTCTGTCTCCTGTCCCTGACACTGTGTAGTGCTCATATTCAGTGCTTCCAGTCTGGAAGCCTCTAGGTGACATAGCATAAGGTATTCTCTTGATGCTTGGGTACTGATAGTGAAGTTCTGAAATGTATTTTCTTTCCTGAGCTCCTGTCTGATGTTGCTACTTTCAATGTGTCTGGTATTATTTTCAGTGGTCCTGGCATGCTTTTTACTGGAAGTCAAATTTTGCAAAGCCCAGAACTTTCTGAACCTTTATCTTTTTTGATGTTTGCTAACTAAATAGGAAGGGCTAATATGGAGTACATGTGCCATGTCGCAATGAGAAAATTAATTTCACTCTGTTCTTAGAAATTCATAACTACTAAGGGGGAGAATAGTATCAAAAGTCACTGTGAACTGTATGATTCTGAAAAGGAGATTAGAAAAAAGGACTCACAACAGAAAAAAAAGAAAATAAAAACCCGAAATCCTTCCACCTATCATTAACATATATGCACATTCTTAACCAAACGTTGATACAGATATACTTTGCAATATCCCATATAACTAAACACACATTCACACGATATTTCTTAAAAATAAGTGAAAAGTAAAAAATGCAACTGGCAAAGGAAGGTTATTTATGTTCAAACTGTACTGAAGAAATTAGTCAAGGGCAATTCATGCATGTGAAAATATGATTTGTAACACTGCCAAGGTCGATAAGACCTTAGGGACTAAGTGCTAACCATACAAATCAAAGATGCCTAGAGGCAGTTTTGAAGATGAGTGGCAAGGCCTTAATAGTTTTAAAAAGCCTGTTAATAATCCAGATGAAGAAGCAATGATACAAGAAGAGCAAATTGCTTGTTTATGAAAGGAACAAACCACTGCTAGATGAAGATGCCACCAGTCTAAATGAATCCAAGCTGCCAAATTAGTTTAGTTGTAGACATATTTTAATAAAAAGACAACTTCAGTGACCAAAGTACTTTTATAGTAATGTTTCACCTTTTCCCAAGACAACTAAACAGAGATTAATTTTATATGAAAATGCGTACTGGACACCAAATTATTCATTTATTTATTATCATTTTCCCATGGCAGATGAACAAAAAGCAAATTGGCTTTTTCTTTCTTTCTCCGCAAAAATAGAAAATTCGCAATTTTTCATTTGAAGCCCAGACCCTGAACTGAGAGAGTACTTCTGCCTAGCTGGCTCCAACAGTCCTTTGGTTGACACTGTTGTAATATCTAAACATCTCTTAAGTTTCAGGTTCTCTTTTCAAAACACTGGGTAAGTTAGAACATACGCATTTCCCACACAGCTCAGATATCACATCTAGTCAAAGATATCTGAAATCAAAGTGATTTTTAAAACAACTTTTTGAAGCAACTCAGTTTGAGTCATTAAAAATAGCATTAATTACTAATAGGACGAGTTTGTTTCTGAGTCAGACCTCCAAAACCTAAACAAAGATGAATTCAGAATAAAGCTGTCAATTAGAACTCACTGTGTATTTTATTTGTTTCTATTAATAACTAATAGTAGGTTTTTGAATGTTCTGTATTGTGCTATTATCTCACATTTTAGAAAATCCATGATAACATCATGATTTTATTATTGAAGAGATTCAAACCATTTTTTATGTTGCTTCTGTGTAGGTAAACTGTTAAGTTGCCACAATCCCTTTCATCACAAACTCTTCATTTTTTCATGCTCCTATTAAAAATTCCCATGGCTCTTCCAGTCTACCCCTCTTTTCTTGGTCATTGCTTTTTTATAGCTCTGCCACTTGATATCAGAAAAAAAAGAGGTTGACTAGATATGCAGATTCCTCTGATTTAAGGCTAGGGTAATTAATCCAGCGTATTCAGAACCTCAGCATGAGCAAGCAGAAAAAGTAAGAATAATGAGAAAATGAGGATGCTGTGGAGATCAAATGAAAGTAGATACTTATAGACCAGATGAATACGGGGAGAAGACTAACCCAAATTCATGCAGACAATTTAAATCTGTTGGAAAAGGGTGCAGGACGAAGAAGGAAGGCAAAGAGGAGCCATCAGCCAAACATGCAAAACTGCTGTGTTCTACTTCCAACAGTTATGACTCCAGGCAGTAATTGGGTAGAAATTGAGCAGACGATTTTGGAGGTAGGAGGGCAAGTCTTGTTAATCCCCATGTCACAGACACTTGTGTTACTGCATGAATCCTTCCTGCCTTTTTGGCCCTTTAATCTTTGTTTTATCTTTTTCTCTTTTCATTAATTTCCTCTATTCCTTAGTCTCAGGGCCACTCTGTAGTCAGAAATTTGAGAATTTTATTCAAATTTCCAAAAGGGTGAAAGAATATTTGATCACACATAAGCATAGTTTGATCAGCAAGGGTGGTAGTCATCAAAAAGTAAGTGCCATAGGCCCCTACTTTTTTTTTCCTATGTAGGTGTGCACTGACTCTTACACCTGTAAGACAATGCATTGAACTTAACAAAAAGGAGGTTTTCATAGTCCTCTTGCTTTGGAGAGGGTAAGAGTGCTGGGTAAACTACATGGAAAATACAGGCGGAAAATACAGTAAGACCCCCATTACACTTATTGCAGTCAGTGGTTATCCTGGCAAATACTTCACATATAGAAAGCCCAGGGTCACACCTGTCCAAGATTTCTAGAGACTAGACCTGTACATGGTTGATTCCTCACATAGAATTTCTGTCTCCCTCCTTTTCTCATTGCAGAGAAGGAAGAAAAACTAAAACATAGGTCCTCTTCCTTGAGAGGAGTTGGTAAAGTTGGCAAACATTATTTGCATGAGGTTTCCAGTGAAATTTTGCCAGAGGACAAAGGGCTTTATGGGCCAAGACAAACCAGAAGCTCTACAAGTGGAGGAGGACTGTGTTTGTTGGCTAAGTTTGGGAATCTGTTGAAGCCAGACTACAGAGCCAACAGCAGCTGTTTCTAAATTTTTTTTTTTTTAATCTCAGCACAGCATGCAAGTAATTTGTTATGGACTTGAACAAGAGAAGCAAAGTATATAGTATTGTGGAACTGAAAGCCAAAAAATATAATATTTCAGGTTAGGAGACCTGTAGCTGTTAAGCTGAAACCACTATTTCTGTTTGCATTCCATTTTCTAGCTTGGTCACAGAACTCTATATGTATCCTGACATATTTAACTTAAATGTGCAAGTATTGCTTCACATGCACTACTTTGGCTTTTTTCAATGCATACAAACACGTTGACAATGTTTTTAAACTACTGCCAGACTTTACTACCAGCAAAATCAGTTTCTGTTTTTTTGTTTGTTAGATTGCAACATAGACTGCTGCCTGTGGGTACTTCTGGGGTTTGCTGAAACATTTTGCCTAGTACTCCCAACATATTCTCATAAAACTGATTAGCTGCTCTAGGAAAAAAATGCCTCTGCTCCCTGGCTGCATACACCATTTTGAAAGGTAGAAAGAGTGAAGTTGCACAGACTATAGATAATGTAAAAGTAATACATAACCTGTTAACAGGAACAGTTACTTGACCCCCTCTGTAGCTGTTGGGGTTGACTAGCGTGGTTTCCCTCAAACCTCCTCCTCAACTAATCTCTGATACCCACAGTTTTGGTAGGCTTTCCCATGGGGCATGCATGGAACACACTGCTCTCCACATATAGGTTAGAGGCCTATATAGGGCATCTTCTTTGGAGACGTTTTTAATCCTGCATGAATTCCTTAGCATCGTTGTACTACCCCACCTTCCAAATGGCTGGCAAAATACACACCATCATCTCGGATGTGGCAACAGCTAAGTGCAGATTTGATTGCCTGAAGAGGCAGGCAGAAAGGTAGGTATTTTCAAAGAATATTTATTGTTCCGGTAGCTAATCTGAAGTGTTTCAGAGTTACTTTAGGACAAGTTCAGGACTAACACAAGGAGAAAAAAAAGGAAAAAATGTAATAGCCTGCACCTTGTTTTCTTATTTAAGACCAAAGTGTCATAAAATATTTTCTATAAGTAGGTAGGAGTAATAAAACCAAAGGGGCATGACCAATTAAAATGTACATTATTTGAAGACAGAAGAGGCAGATCAGTTAAGATGATGTTTCAATCCATCTATGGTAATTTATATTAGCTGAGGATCTGTCCCTAAATATTAAAACAGCAGTCTTGACACATTTTTTTTTCCCAATTCTAGACTTTAAAGACACTTTGCAGTTCAATTGTACAGGGTAAGAGAAACTCTACTGCATGCTGCTTCTGGGTGATAACGCAGCTGTCATCTGCACCAAAACCACTACACAATTGTTTGGGTTTTCTAAAAGATGGAGTGAAGAATAACTATATAACTATATGCACAAAGGCAATTTTAGCTAAGTAAAATACAATTATACTGGCTAGAAATTCTTTTGGACACAATTAGTAACAAATGTCCTATGTCCTATGAAATTGTGCCAGGAAATTTTAATTGACTGCAAGTATCCAAGGTTGCCGTTTAACACATCATCTGAAAGATTAATTTATTCGGCCCATACTTAACTACCATGTAACCTGCATTATGGTTTACAAGATGGAATGATTTTGTTTTACATGACAGTTATTGGGCCTACTTCTACTTGCAGTTATGCCAGTGAAAAATTTGGAACAAGTCCATTAAAGTCAATGGCTCTATAAAATCAGGGTAAAATTAGACTCAGGCCCACCATGCAATTTAATAATAATTGGTATTACAAACAAGACCAGTCTTCTGCTTTTCCAATCGGTAGCAAGTGGAAGCAAGCACCTGATATCCTGTACTTCTAAGATAAAAGATGCCTACATTAAGCCTTGGCCCTTCCACAGAGACCCAGGCTCATATACCTTGTCTGATATGACACACAATGTGCTGAATCCACTGCATGCATGTATATCCCCAAGCACTTTGGGAGGACCCCGTCATGAAAGTGCAGAGGAGTGAAGAATTCAGAAAGGGATTTTTTATTATAATAACATTTACCTGCAAATCACTTAAGAATTACAGATTCTTTTTACTAACATCAAAAGTTTTGAGCCACATTCTCTTACATAGTTTGAGCTTACCTTTTTTTGTGAGTTCAAGGTTTTCCACAGCTTTAGATCAGGCAGGACTTTTTCTTCTGTTTCTTGACAGGGTTATCATGCTATACAGAATAGCTTTTCTCCTACTTCTGCTTTTTTACTGTTTCTTCAAATTCAGAAACTCCAGACCTTCCTGGGGTCAGCTGTACAGATCCAGGCTTCATGAAGTGGGTCTGCTTCTGGGGTGATTTCAAAGTGGATGTCCTAGATTGCAGTCTTTACTTCTCTGCAGTAGAACATCTTTGTAGGGTTTTGTGAAATGGAGAATCACCGCTTACATATCAAGAAAAAAAAGGGCAAGTGATTAGCATGTGCTGTAGTACAAAATGACAAACACTATCCACTGCCCACAACCAGTTTTCATGATCTCCAAATACCAAATAGTAAACACACAATAAATAGTAGTCATGTGCTCTACCTGACAGAAGTTTTCTTTTTATATCAATTATTACATTATATATTTCTGTAATTTATTTATTGTAATACTCAAGTCAGAAGCCCAAACCTAGGAGAGGACTTTTTAAAAGTTTAAATTGTTTAAATTAATAAGTTTAAATTCAGCATCTGGTGAAGGTATGCTCTAAGCATGTCAGCTAACAGGTGGGGTGTTCTTCTTGTTGTTTCCTTTTCAACTTTCTTCTAAAAATAGTAATTTTAATATATACTCAATTTGGAAGCATTTGAACAGAACTAGATATACTGTGTTACTCATAATCTGTCCTGTACAAATTGAGCCAAGCATTAGGTCACTGCACAAGCCACTGTACTTAAGTGCAGCTCTGGGCCAGAGACAGTGGGAGTAGAAAGGAGGTAGAAAGGAAATAAGGTGCTGTATCAAGATAGAAACACAGGGATTTGTTTCCTTGCTCAAGAAATCAGCTAAATTATTAGTACTTTCTTGTGAAATTCACACTCTGAAGTGAACAAACACAACCCAGTGACTCCTGTCCTCTCCCTTCTATTGTTAGTGTTGCATCACCAAATACTGCTCATTGCTTGAGTGTTTAGATTGTAAACCGTTGCTAACCAACATCTTTATAGGGATCACATCTATATGAAAACCAGTGTTTCCTTCCCAAGTCCACAGCTAACTTGAAAAGGTGTTTCTATCTATTACAGCACATGTACAGGTTGATAGCTTCCAAATGATCCCATTTATGTTAGAACTGGTAAAGTGATATTCTATTATTTCATTGAAAATAAAATGTATTGAGACATTTCACATCATTTTTCATTTTTCTTCTGTTTCAATATTCTTTTAACTTTGATTTCTGCCATTTAACAACTAAAAGTTATCCAAAAAAATTGTTGCACATTACATCCATTACATTACAGATGATCTGTGTTTATAAAATTAGATTGTTTTATGGATAAAACACATTGAGAAAATATAGCAATTTTGTCTGTTAAAAATACAGTGATACAGCTTGAATTTCTACACTTCAATGCATCTCACAAGGGAGTGAAATGCTTATTAGATGGTGGCATGCCTTATTCTCCAAATTTTCTTTTATATGCCTATTTTAAGTATTTGATTATTGCCTGGCTAATAATAGGTGCTTCTTCAGTCAAAGAACAGACTAAAGAATATAGTGTAAATTGTAGCATATAATTGCTCATGGACTGCCATTGAAAACGTTTAGCTACTACTTGTTTCACGTACAGCAATTAAAGCTGTGGGAATCAGGAAAAACCCACGCAGAGAGCAATCCCAGCCCAATAATTTTAAAGTGCAATAGAATACTTCATAGGACAGGCAAACCCACCTGGGGCCAGTGAAAAGAAACCACACCAGTCATTGATCTACTGGGGGCAGGAGATGGGTGGTGAAAAGGCTGTGAACCTCCCAGTTCCATAGCACTGCCTAGCAAGCTCATTCCCTGTCTTCCCTTCTGCCCCTTCATCTTGGCCACCACAGTGGTACCACACAGACATATATTTTGGCTGCATCCTACGTTCAACATGCACAGAACTCCATCTGAACTGAATCCAGGAGGGGCCAAGGAGGCTGGTAGACAAAAAGTAGTTCTGAGGCTGTGTTATGGCGGAGGATCTTGAGAGCATGGCACTTTGGCAAAACAGAGCAGTGTGGGGCTTCTGAGCCAACCACAAATGGATCAGCACTTTGCAGACACAAAAAGGCTGAAAAAATCCAGAAGCTGCCCAGAAAACAGCAAGATATGAAGGAACTGAATCGAGAAGTTACTCTTGGAGTGTGATGATTTTATCTTTCAGCATATTCAGAGATAATATCCAAGGGAAAGATAAATGGATAACCCCACTTTTGAACTGAAAAAATATGTGGCTCATGCCCTAGCCTCCACAGATTTTAATGAAGTGATTGGAGATGGACCCATGTAACATAAATAGGAAGCATCTCAACTACTCTTCTTCCTCTCTAGTGTCAACAAATACCTCAGAGCTATACTGGAAGCACCACTGCTGGTCTCAGTGACAAGACTACACAGAGCACTGTGGAGCAGAAGAAAATGTACATCTTTACTTTTTATGAGTGCCAGCTCACAAGCTTGCCATGCATGTTCAAGAGGATGTTAATTTTCTGAACAACTACAGGTGCTCAAACGATCCTGCCTCATTGCTTCCTGCCCCCGATCAGAACACTCACAAATTACTGTGGGCAATTTTGCAATAAGCCAATTGTGTTATCCAACCCTTTAACACTTAGAGAAGCCTTTTTATCCAGCAACAATGTAACAGGGAAGGTGCCAACAGATCCAATTGGGCTGTAGAATGATTTATTCATGCTAGGCTTCTAAGCCCCTTTTCCTCAGTATTAATACTAAGATTAATGTGTCCCATCAGTGTGCTGCCAACAGGAACTTCAATAAAAGCAAGAACAACTAGTTGGCTCAGCTTGCTTTCTACTTAAGGTTAGGACATCATAAAAACAGTAGCCGACAAAGGCTTTCCCTTTAATTTACTTATTACTTTGCAAAATGAAAGGAATTTCATTTAATTTAACGAAAACACACAGATTACAGGAACATAAGTACATCACTGCCTAAAGTCATTCATTGGACAATTTTTTAAAAGATAAATGTAATACATTTGCATATTTTTAAATGGTGCATATGCATCTTAAAATTTTTTTAAAACTTAGTATAGACAGATGTATTTGAATATAACCAAAACAAAACATACACAATACTTGGCAAGGATGCCAGATTCATAACAATGAGTGAAATCCATAGAGTAAATGACAGATGGGATATATCTACAAACTAACATTAAAGAATTTGTTAAATGTGAAGGAATACTTGTCTATGTAAGTATTGTCAAACCTCGGCCCCTTTCAAGTCTGTTTATCCGCATCTATTACCGTGGACAATACAAGTGTACCATGTCAATGGTCTCAAGCAGTACGGATTCTTGCCCTTTATTTCACATATGCCATTAAAGTCTTCAACTGCCAGTGATCACAATCAGCTGGGCTAGATTTTGCCCAGGATGATCGCGTGCTTAAAGACTCCTTCTCTTCACTAGCCCTTCAACTACACAGTTTCTACACCCTAGATCCTCAAGTCTCCAATTTCAAAATTCAAACCCATCAAAGTCTGCCCAGAAAAGTTTGAAGACTGCACCTAATGAATGCTATTTGAAAATATAACAAAAAACCCCAACCAAAAACTCTGTGCCCAGAGTTGCTGAGACAGTTTAGTGACATTCTAACAAACCGCAGTGTGACTTCACCTAAATGGACTGTGAAGGATACTGCAGACTGTATATTGCATATTTGAATGCATAAAGTGTATCCATTTGGCATGTAACTGCAAAGCTGCCTAAGCCATTTAAAACTAAGCTTTCAAATTAATTCCTGATCACATTGCCATACTACAAAATGTCCCCATTTCTACCTGAGAGATGTTTTAAGTTCTTCTTCTTATGGTTACCAATCTTCCCGCCTTCTTTTGTGGAAAAAGTATGTATGTGTGCTCGCATACTTCTCCTTTCTTCCCATCCCCTGTACCAATTGTTCACCTACATCAGGCACAGAAGCTTCAGAATTGCTGGGTGGTGGTGATGGGTGAGTGGAGCAGAAACTCCATTTCCCCCTAAAAGGCAGAGGTCGCTCAACTGAAAGAACAGAAAGGCCTTTTATTCCTATAAAGAAAAGAAGAGGAAAAAGCTCTTCACAGTGAAGATGAAAAATATTGTATCTGAATCCTGGGAAGAACTTGTTCTTCCTACACTAGAGAATAGTCTATTCACAGCACAATTTGAATAGCCTTTAGCTTTTCAAATATCTGCAACTGGCAAAAAGGGCAATATGCATCTGTTTACATGTATTTTTATTTTTAGAAATTATTTTATGATCACAGCATGTATGTCAGACTAAGACATTTCATGTTATTCCATTCAAATGAGGAAGTTAAAATTTCTTAATCATCTCAAGCACTTAGATTTGAAACTTCACCTATTTGTCTGCTATTGCAACTATAATATAGCATAGCATTTGATTTGTTGCCTCAGATTTTTACAAAAATAGGACTTGCAACTGGCAAGAAAAAAAACCCTGGGAATGTAAGTTATATCTAAAGGTCTAAATGGATAAATAAAACTGACAAATATTTGACCAAATTTAGAGTAATAGAGTATTCAGTGAACCACACCTTTTTATTTTCTGAAATGTGTTACAATAATTTTGAAAATTCTCAAATGTTTTCCAAAAATACATGAAATGTAATAATGAATTTCCCATGATTTGTAATTACAACTGCTTACAAATTATGGCAAATGCTTACAAAGAAAGAAATTTTTACTATGTTGGTTGGTGATATAAATGAAGTGTTATATTTCTAGTGTTTTATTATACATATTATGTACATCAGTCAACAATGTACAAATTGAGAACTGTAAAAGGTAAAACTGACATTTAGCACAGAAAAATAGAGGTAATTATGTAATTTCTTTAATCAAACAACACAAGCAAGATCACATGACATCTCTAATCTAACCATACAAGTGCAGATTTGGTTAGGAATACTTATGTTTAAAACTGGACTTCTCAGTTTATGCTGCGCTCAGTGAATACCAGCAAAATGGAGACTCAGAACATTACAGTCAGAACAAAAATTTCCTTCCTTTCCTTTTCATTTTAAGCTTTACATATTGTGAAGACTCCCACTATTAAGCTTTTTACTAACTGTATTAATAAAGAGTGGCAAATATATACTGTTGCTGATACTAACCTGACAATAATAATGAATTTTTAATGAAGAAGTATGCTTTTGTCCGTTATAAAAAATTGGAAAGAGAGGTAGACCCATTGAGCCCAAGTAGAATGATTTAACCCAGTTTCTGCATTGAGCTTGGAAAGAACCTATCAGATAAGTGGCTTGAGGAATCAACCTACCTCTAAATTTTATTTTACCAGCTGAAACTATAACCAATGATTTCTTGTAAAATCCTATGCTCATCTATATTTGAAATAGGGGTAGACTCAAAGTCTAGTCTTTTCTAATGAAAGTTTAATTTACCTTCCTGCATTAAGCTGTTTTCTGTTTAGAAGTTATTAGGTTCTGTAAGGAGGAAAAAAATGCCATCCACAACTCCTATTTTATTTCCATACCGTCTTCACTTCTCCATTTTACTATTGCTGTTGTTTTTTGTTCATTTGCATTTCCTATCTCCTTTGAACAATGACTGAAGACAATCTGTCTCAGTTCAATACCCCAGCTTTTGAGCAAGTCTGAATATGGATCCAAAGGTTCGTAATGGACCGAAACAAATCACCACTGTAAAAACACTGAAGTATGCAACAATCCAGGCTGAGATGCCTTACAGTGCAAGCCTACTTGATCTTGAGAGTTGACAGCAGAATGTGGTTGGCACCAACAGGATTATTTCATTTTTGGAGAGCAGATCATGCAGGCATCTACTCAGGGTAAGGGGGAGCCCTACAATTATGTTTTTCTGAACTAGTTAAACCATCTCTAATTAATTATGATGGTTTCAGCTAAAACTTTCCAGATGAGTAGCTCGAGCTGGAGTCAACACTGAACAATTATTGTGTTACTGAAATGCTCTGGTGTATTCCAAGTCCTAACTTTTTTATTGAATGGAAATACCAAAAAAAGAGCAGCATATGTTATCTCAATCCAGGAGATTTATGAAACTGAGATATCTTGTGATTGTGTTGCTACTTTAGCAGGATAAAAATTCCTTTTCACCCCCTTCACTCTTGCAAAATTCCCCCCTAGCTGTGTCTTAAAAATGTCAAACATACTTTACTGTTTCCAAATAAACACATCATTTTTGGCAGAATTAGTAGACAAGAAAGGTAGGGGCACTGTTGTTACAGGAGTTCATATAAAAAGCAAATTTTAATGTTTCAAAATTTAAGACTTTCCTAAAGTTTTAAAATACATCCTCCCTGACTCCATCTGTATTATTGTCAAAAGCATTATGAAGTGTCCCTTTGGAAAAGTAAATCTGATTCATTAGCATCAGTCTCCATTGTAGAATTCACCAGCTATGTAAACAGCCATAGACTTTTCTTAACAAGTATTCTATTATTGTTTTCAGCATTGTTAAAATATGAAATGATTTAATTGTTTAACCATTGTGTTCTATGCATTGTTTGCAAAGTTTGTCAAGTGAAAAGAATTTTTCTTACAGTGTTCTAGAAAGATACTGAAACATGCTTTTTCTTCAGAATCGCTAACACAGTATACAAAAGCAGGATAGCTTTTAAGTAGCAATTCTGCATATAAAGGGAAGAAAAGCAGAAAAACTGGAGACAGCTGAGAACATGAAAATGCCGGAAAACAGTTTCCACTGCAGTACTCTATTTCAGTAGAAATCTTCTGTCATTTGTGGTCTCCATGAGATAAAAAAATGCTTTCATAGCTGTCTAGCAAGAATATGATGATTTCAGCTACAGTTCTCCAGCAAAAAACTATCACTTCATGGTAACAGTGTTTGGATGTTGACTCTGTCATGGCAGCTTAGCTTTTGTGCAAGAGGCTAAGTACATGGAGGCCATTGCCTGCAGAAATCCCCACATCTTATAGAAATTACTGCTTTGAAGGCACTGTTGCCCCATATTTTTGCTGATCTCAGTTCACAGACAAATAAAGCAGGGACACAGCTCTCAACCAGCAGCAAGGCAGTCTCTCAGGAAAGGGATTCACATCACCCGCTCCTCCTGGTGCCAGCTGACTATGGGCCAGTGAGGAGTAGCTTGTAGTGCCTGCACTGCACCAGCTTAATGCTGGAATTGCAAACGCTTCAGTTTTTAGCTCTGGCAATCTTTCTTTAATATTCACTTCACACAAACAATTTCAGAAGTTCCCTGGCACTCTGAACAAATTCAGCTAACACATAGTTCCATTAAAAATTAAGAGAGCAAAAATATGTGTATATGTTTACTTCCATATTAATATCCACAGGAATTCTTCAACTGTTAACTGTAAATGTAAATATAAATCAGGAAACAAAAAAACAAACCCTCCCAATGTTTACTTGCTCATAACACAAAAAGCAGGATTTCAACATTCACCAGAGCAACCATAAATAATATGGCCACCTTTAATTTGGCCTCCAATATCTGACCAACCTTGATTTATTTACAGACAAAACCAAGCATCTCTAATTTGCTAACCAATCACTGCAATTCTTTTCTTACCAACCAATAATTCTGCCATCTCTAATTTACCAATAAATAATTCTGCACTCTCAAATTTACTAACCGATAATGTGACCAATTTGCTGACCAGTGATTGTGTCAGCTGGTAATAGTGCCTCTAGCAAACAGTAATTTGCCAAGCAATATTTGGACCTTCCCCCCTCCAGCAATACACTGGTCTTTGATTCAGTATCTACTACATTGCTCTGAAACTGCTTAATGTGGATAGTGAGTTTTTCACAAAGTATTTGCTTTCTGTGAGAATATTTGTTTACATTGACTGCTTAGAAATTGCACAGGTCTCTCTTAAACGTCCATGAACTAGAATATTGTTTTCCCTTTTAGCAATACTAGCATTTGAGGGAAGCCTATATTTCCTGTTAGCTGTATTCTTCTGCACATTGCTAACTCCTCTGTTAGTACTGTTACCATCATGCTGGGATTTGGCGACAATTCCACAGTGCTTGGACAGTGTGCATTCGTAAAGCAGTGACACGACTAGCCAGCTCTGTCACCCTGCTGACCTTACCACCCAAGTTGATCCTGTCTGGGCAGAGATTTGAACAGAAAGAGTTCATATATAAAGCCATGTGATTGATTTGGTTTTCTAATTTCCATGTCCCTTGGCTTGAGCGAAAAACAGGTCCTGAATTACTGGTTCCTTTAAACAATAATAATAGCATTTTGAAGTCATGTAGTAACTTCTGCAATCAATTTTACCTCCAAGAAATGTTACCAGTTTTGTGTAATTTTATTAGTTCATACTAAAGCCATTAGCTAACACAACATTAGCTCAGCGAGCAACCACTCTAACACCCATTTCACAGGGAAAGTCTACAGAGAGTAAAGGCATAGCAGGAGTGACCATCAGTGCTGAAATTAGTAAAGAATTTCCCATCTCCAAGCTGCTGGCTCAGACAGCTACAGAAAACAAAATATCCATAGGCTGTGGGTGAAATCACTGCAAAATTATGCAATGGAATATTTGCAGAGAGAAAGACTGTGAGTTTGGGAACAGCTCTATGTGAAAAACAATACCTGCACCAGCTCGCCATATATCGTTCCTTGTAACCAAACTCCTAATACGGCTTACTGATTAATTTATTTGCATATTCCAGGAAATGATTCAAAGCAACATTAATTCCATAACAGAAGAAAAATTGGAGATTTCTAATTTTTACAAGAAAAAAATACACTTGCATTTTAAATTCATATAAAAATATGAATTGATGCTGTTAAAATTTCATCCTGGAAGTAGTAGACTGGAAGCACATTCTAAAACTGCATTGCAGGTCCCCTTCTTTGTCTTCTTCTTTCCTATCTTGTGGGATAAGCACAGCCTAAGCAGCACTGTTCCTTCTCACTTCTTTCTTCCTGAAATCTCCTGGGATTCTTGAAAGAAGAGGCAGAAATGCCATTCTGGGTGACCATTCCTTTAGAGAAGGTTCTGAATAGGGAAAGTTAGCCAAGAAGGAGAAGGAGTTGGCTAAGAAGGCAGGAATTCCCAGAAGGCCAGAAGTTCGGTATGTTTACGTTCTCTTAGTGCTGGAGGAACAAGCATAATACAGCTGAAGCTGTACTAAAGCTTATTTCCTGAACCTAGTTATATGACAAAAGTAAAATATAAAAACTCACTATCAGAGTTTTAAAGATAAATAACAACTCTGATGATAGCTTCAGCAGTTTTTCTTGTAAAGATTTCAAATAGCCAGAACACTGGGGTTTTTTCCACAAAAATGTGTTTTACAAGCTTGGGTTTGTTAAGTTTTCAGTGATAAACATTTCATTAGCCAATACTGGGAAGATTAACTTGAATACAAAAAGCAGTACTGTTTATCTGGCGAGCACGAAAGATGGGTGTGATGAGATAAAGGCACCAGGAATCTGTGTGCATGCATCGCTTCCTCATATAAATCAGAAGAGGGTGGGAAAATGTCATAAGTAGGAGATGGAGATTGCTGAGGCCTAACATGTGAATGAAAGATAATGGCATAGGACAAGACACAAGGGATGTGAAAGCAACTAGCAGAGGGCCAACATGGTTTGTCAGAGGGCAAGTGACAGAAAATAGGAATGTGTCTACATCTTGAAAGACAAAACACAAGTTTCTAGATGTGTATAGCTGCCCGTGTTTCTCTCTTCAAAAGTGGGCATGAGAGGAGAAAAATTTACCCATTCAGGAGTTCCTAAGTTTGTTTTACAGTATGCATATGAGTACATCCACAAGGTTACAGAGGACAGTACAAAGACAAGTGTCAAAGGAAAACACACATTAAGAGCACATAAGCATATGCATATAATATTAGTGTAACATTTTACACTGAGGAGAGCATGAGAATTGATGCAGATGGGAAGATAGTTTTGCCTTGTCTGGTTAAATTTTCTACATTAGAGTACTATTGATTTTCCTAAGTGTATAGGATACTGTATATACCCCATTCTGCTACTCTTACACAGGTTAATTCTTTTATCCATTTCAAACCCAGTCAATCAATAACAGTGATCAGGTAGGTTGTGAAATTGCCTGGAAAACACATCCACAAAGTAAACCAAATACAATGGCCTGTCTATGTGACTTAAAGCTTAGCACAGCATTGAAAATCACTAATGGAACACTATGCAGTTTGTTCATGCTACGAGCAGTCAAGAATCATGCATAATGTAATAGTGCATCTGCTAACAGCAGCTCACGCAAGCTAATTTAATCTTGTTTTAAACTAGACACAAGGAATTAATCTTTAAAGCTGCTCCCGTGATTCTCTTTGCCCCTTAAAATATCGAGGGTCTTTCCACCTCCCCATTTACAATACTGTAAAGGGATGCATTTTAGTTATCATCATGTATTTACACTTCATCTACATTAGCTGGAAAATGGATGCAACTCCATAATTTATCAATCTTAAAAAGCACATTGTTCGCCCAGTCCAGAAGCTGTGTTTTGCGTTGTCACATCCAAAACTGGTATTAAGTCTCAAGCTCTACTGTGGAAGTTAGATTCACTAAATAATTAACATTTGAAAAGAAATACATTACTTTTTTTCCTCAGGTTTAGTTTGGCTGTATTAATTACACAATACTGTCTCACAGCTATATCTGGTGTAGAAGTTACCTTTAATAATATTATTATTGTCTTAATCACTTGTATTGCTAGAGTGCTATTGTGTTTGGTACTGTGCAAGCACTGAAAAAGACAGTCTTCACCCCAAATAACTTATCACCCAAGTATAAAAAAGGTACAGACAGATTGGAGGGTACAAAAGGAAAAAAACCAAAAACAATACTGATGAGAAAGACAAGAAATAAAATACTCATATATAGTAAACTTGACTTTGGCAAGATTTCAAGTTGGGAGCTTGATCGTGAATTTTTGGACCTATAGCCAAAGAGAAATTTTAGTAGGGCTTTGAAAGACAACAGTGAATTACCTTTGTAAATGTTCATGGAAAGCTCCTTGTAAGCTTAAGGAAGACTGACAGAAGAAAAATGCTCATAGGAAAAAGTAACGAGTGGGAGTCAAGAATGGTCACTCATCAAGAGTGGTAAGGCATATGATGTCTTGATATTGAGAGGAGGATGATAGATAATGTCAAAGGAAAGAGTGAACATGAAAACAAGTATTTTACTAGGAATGTGATGGAGCTAATGGAAGAAAAATAACGGAGAAGGGAAAGACATAGTCTAGGTTAAACAGGCTTTGCAAATGGTTCCTGATCATGTGCAAGTGAAGCAATACTATATTGTAAGCAAAGTTTAGTATGCAATAAGCAACAGAGGATGATGAGAATCTGGAAAAGAGTTTATGCTGCAGATGGGACAGGACAAACTCTCTTTCAGAAATCGTTTTCCAAAATAATCAACAAGACCAAGACATGGCCTGGACATCAAATATTGGGCTACGGGATGGTGACAGCAAGTGACAGGACCAAGATGTTGGACACTGCAGTCAACAACAGACAAGCTGAAAAGAAGTCTGGTTGTTGTAAACAGCTGTCAGCAAAAGTTTAAAGCTCTACTTTAACTGTGATACATTGAACATCCATGGAGATACGTTAGATCGTGACAGGCCAGTATTATATTTCAAAGAAGGGAGAAGTAAATCTGTGAGGTTTCTGACTAAGGGATAGTTGTCAAGTTTGTATTTGTGGACTATCTCTATATCTCAGAGATAACATACAGAAAGAATACCAAAGTGTGAGCATAGGATACACACACGAAGATGAAAAGTTAGTGCAACCTCCCTGCTCATTGCAGGGGGGTTGGACTAGATTACCTTTAAAGGTCCCTTCCAACCCAAACTGTTCTCTGATTCTATAAGGACAGACTCACCAGAATCAAATGACAAAGCTTGAAATTGATTTAGAGGAGAACATCATCAGAAAGTGGTTCAACAAATTTAGAGCAGAGCCAATCAGTAGAAGTGCTAGAAAAGAGGCCAATGACATTTTTTAGATAGACAAAGTTAAACTGTGTTTGTATGATGAAGGGTTAACCCAGTATAGAGATACACAAGAAAGATATGGTCAGAATAAAAAGGTGACCAGATGGAGATGAAGTTAGAGGAAATGGACTGAAAACAAAACAACCATCATGCACTGTGAGAGAGGAGGAAGAAAATTTTTCGGGAAGGAGAGAGAAAGCAAGCAGGGAAGGCAAAGAGATGGTTTCAATTTTTTCTTGGGAAAATACGAATTCCAACAGTATTTTGAGTAGTGAGCGACTAGTATTAACATAAAGGTGACCTCTACTGTTGGCATAGGCTCCGAATAAAATGCAGAACAAAAAATACATTATGAAAGACTTATGCTTTCATTTCTGGTAAAATCTGATATTGATCTGTAGGTAAGCACGCTAGCAAGCAGCAAACATGACAGAACTTGCTTGTTTACTCAGGGCTAGAATGAAGGAAAACACTGTGCTTTTGTGGCATATTAGATTTGTAGGAATAGCGAAGTTAGGTCAATGCCAACCTTCCACAACTTTCAGTTTCAATTTTAGATTCAAGCCAGCCTTCCAAACCTAGTTGGAACCCTCAGGTTTTATTCTGCATCCTAAGAAATACAAATATTCCCCAGATCTTTTGGAAAACTATAAATTGAAGTCCTTTGAAGCCTTTTTAAGACTACTTCAGAGGTTGGTGAAGTGTTGCAGTTGGAGCATTCACTAAGGACTGTTCATAAAATACCTCTGCTTAAGCTTTAAATATAAATAGTCTCATGAGATTCAAACCTAAGTATCTCCCATCCTGATTTATAGTAAAAGTTTAAGGGACAAATAAGAAAAAACAGAGAGTCTGGTAAGGACAATCTTTATACAGATACAAACTAATAATCAGAGAGCTCTCTAAACCCATTCAGACTACTTCTTGTTAAGACACATTAATAATATTTCTTTAAACAGTTTCTGAATACTTGGCTCTGACCTTAAAAGCACACAATCCAGATAGTCAAGTAGTCAGAGTAGTGGAAAAAGAATAACAATAATAAAATTATACAATTTATACATGTCAACTTGATTCACAATAAGCACAATAGATCTTTAAAAGGGACTTAAATGTCAACAGGGTGTTATGAATGAAAGAACAGAATAAACATCCATTATGTTACAGAGTATGTGAAAAAGTGCATGGAAAATAAGAATCAGGTTTGATTTAAGATTATGAACCCATAAATTCACTTGTACTTCTTACATGTTAAGCCTGTCTCATACAGTACTTACTATTATTATTTCTAAAGGAAAAAAAACCCTAACATCCTGTAAGATCATTAGAATTTACTGGTTCCTTGTGTTTCCAGAAAATACTTTGTTGACTCCATTCTCATTTATAATTAATTTTAAGCTCCTTTCTGTTTGTTTTAAATGTATCTTAGTAAATAATTTGAGCGATAAAACCTTTCTCTATGTACACATATGCACACATAAATTATGTGTAATACACACATCCAAAAAATGCTTATCATGCCTTTTCTCCCAGATATTTAATGTAATTTTAATGCAAGATATTTAGTATAAACAAACACTTGAAAATAACATTTAGCAGAATTTCCTTTAAAATTAGACTTGAGGCTGTGAATGAGGCCTGAGCTGTAGAGCTTCTTCATGGCCATAAAAGGAAAGTTTAAGTAAACAATACACTGTTTTTATTAAAAAAAAAAAAAGGAAGAGAAAAAAGAAAAATCATCCAATGCCAAGCCCAGTCAAAATGCATTATTAGGGTGTCCAGGAAATTATAGCTTGTGTCCATTAGTCCTTTCAGGGTTAATATTGATGCAGATATTATTTCTATCCACGGTACCATTTATTTGAAATATTATGACTGGGAGTAGCTGCAGCAGTGAATCAAATCAATTGATAGAGCAGTTAGCCCCGCAGTCAAGGCTGCCTTTACACCGTGCAGCGAGCATGAAATATTATGGAGATTGTTCTTTAAAGTGATCACTTTATCATCATTTGTCTGCAGCCCAGGCTATTCCTTCCTGCCTTGCTTCCCTGTTGGGTTAGAGCTGTCATAACTCAATCAGCCGTATAATGCTGTTCATAGCACCTCCGTAGCAGGTATTGAACCTGTCAAGGGCCACTGAGGGAATTATACTTATCCATTTTGACAGCTAGCAACAGCACTCTGATATTTATGTCAGTTTATATATGTATGATATGTATTTCTTAAATGTAATTAGAAGCCTGTTTGTGTGTGATATATCTGAATTGCCCAGAGCTGCCCATGATTAAGACATTGATTTCTAACCTTGTGCATTACTGGAGAAGGGAATATGACAAGCTCCATCACTCAGGGGTTGCAGCTAACCTCTTCTGTCTATATACATCATATGAAATTGTCACTATTGTTTATCTGTCCAGTGAACTACAAAGCAACTGTTATTTTGGTTTGCTAAATAAACTAAAAGATTGTAAAACAAACCATCATTCCTGTCCCTCCAGAGCACTTGCATTTTGCAGCTGTGTTACTCAGACTAAGGTTGCAAAAGCAGACCACACTCGGAAAGCTGAGTGAAGGTCACCATCATGTTTGCTATATCACATGTTCTAGTAGGTATCTACAGCATACTACTTGGATTTCAAAGTGATATTTTTGCAGATATCCTACGTGTCAAGCAATAGAAAATATAGTGTATTTCAGTTAAAAAGGGAATAAAGACAAATCTGAACAACAATGACAGAAAAAAAATCCCCCCCTCCCGCCCCAGTCCAACCACCCCTTTATGTTTATCCATTTATTCTGTAATGGTTTCAGAATGAGATTGTTACACAAAATAGTTACTGTATGTATAATCAGCCTCTCGACTTTTTTCCGTCTTAATATCCTGCTGGTTTGAGAAGATTATATTCCCCAAACCATTCTTCCTCTCATAGCAGAATTAATGCTGAAGCAATTAGTTGTTTTGGTTTGTTTAATTTTTTAGAGTTCCTAAAAAATTTAGGTTAGGATTTGTGGATTCTAACTTAGACAATTCAGTTTCTCTGGCTCAGAGGGCATAATCTGTATTGATCTTTATGTCTGAAAAGTCACACCTTTACTCAAACAGATTTAAAAAAAAAAATTTTTTTAACTGTACACTCATGTTTTACCTCCATTCCCCCTAAAAACTGATCTCCTTCTGAAGATATTTGGGGTAAAAAATTTCAAATTTCAATAGATTTAAAAAAAAAACATCTGCATTAGACTACGTTTTGAAAAATCCTTTCTATGGCTCTTGTTTTACAGAACAGGATTCTAAGGAAATGTCAAAGCATTATTTTAGAGGATCAGAACTTTCCATGTCTTTAGATTCAACAACATAGGCGGATAGTTTAAGCTGTCACCCATCATCAATAGAAATCCTCATCTGAAGATGCCTTGAAGCTTGCCAAGATCAGAGATTAGGGTAAATTGTATGATCCTATTTATCTTTTTTTTAAACAAATAACAGATGAATCCAAGAAAAACAAGAAGTCTGCAAACATTGCTTACAAATAGATGCTAATTTCTGAAAGTGTAACTACCTTCTGGAAAAACTCCCATTGCGACCTTAACATTACATCAACTGCATTTCATTTTGAGATTCAGGTGCTCATGTGAAATAGAATCTCAGTGAAACACATAAACAGCATTAAAAAGGTCCAAATCATTCATCTATGTCTCAAGACATGTATTTGTGACAGATCACTAGAAAATAACCTAGAAAACATCTATTCCATGAGTCTCCCACAGAAAACCTCTTTCTTTTCTCACAGAAGCCAAAAGATACCAAAAGCTACAGTCTGTAATAGAAAAAGCACAAGCATTCAAGCTAAATACCATTCAGATGTCATTGCTCCAACCTTCCCTTAATAAAATCCAAAGACCTCTCTAATCCAAAGATCTATGATGAGAGCAATGTGGTTTAATTCATATGCTTCCAGTGTAATTCTTCCAGATTGTTTAATTCATAATGAAAATGGAAACATATAATTTTGCTTTTCTGGGTTACAGCAAGATGTGCCTGTAGCTGATGACTTTTATTTAGCTAGAGAGAAAAAAAAAAAAGAGAAAATGATAATTTTCCTTACCTCTGTGAAATAAAAGGGCTGTGTAAAATGTATTTGCTTTCTGATTTATCACATAAAAATATGATGGAACAGAGTAAAATAAGGTGAGTGCACCAAGGAAAGCAAACAAAATTAGTATTATCTAGCAACAAATGAGTTCTTTAATCTAACGCACTAAACATTAATTGGAATAAATCTGAAAAGTTTGCTCATAACTTTTGTTAAGCTACATCAGCCATCCTAGGTAAAGATTCTGCCATTAGAAAATAGCTGGATCAATCAAGAGGATAATCTCACAAGTTGTATCTGGCTGCATTAGCTTGTGAGACATACTTACACAGCCTATAGTGCTAAATGATACTGACCTCAGTGACCATATGGGACAGTCCATACTATCAGCTGCCCCCAAAATATCTCCAGTGTATTAAGATGCAGTTTCCTACACATTTCATTATGCCAGTTCCACTTTGCAATGGATTTTTTTGGTAAGTAGATGATCTAAGATGCAGTTAGAAGGAAAACCACACTGATAGTAAATTGCAAATGAACTTTCTTACATTCTCATAAGGAAATGACACAAAGAGGGGACCTTTCAATTACTTTTGTTTTAAAAAGACTATTCCAAAAAGGGCTTCAACTTTTGAGCATTCAGACTAATTATCCTGGTCCTGCCATGTAAAGATAAGGACGTGCTGAACTTGAGAGTTATGGTTTACTCTTTGCATCCTGAAAAACTTTCTTGTTCCTTCCAAAACACTCCAAGATTATTATAAATGCACCCTTTATACAGCTATTGGAATTAGGATCCTTTTAGTTTTGAACACTGAAACTCTTTAACAGTTTACAGAAACAATTCATAAGGGAGAAAGAATTATCTAACACATATAACACATTTTTTTTTTAACATGTCTAAATCACATCTCATAATTTTTTATGACTTTCATTTAACCAGCTATGCAATTAACACTTCCGTAGAGAAAATAGGTGTATAGAAATAACAATTTGTCTCAGCTGGAAATGGCCTGAACACTAGTGTTAACTAAAAGCACCACCCCTTCTTTAATAACAGTGATCAAGACTCTCATTTTACATCTCCACAAAGACAGCTCACTTCCAGCAGCAGAATACCCCTTTAACGCCATTGGTTAAGAGTTGATGGAGAGCACAGGGTCCCCAGCAATGAATCAACCATTTTAATTCCATGCTTTGCATGGAAGATCAGGCAACTTCACAGTGTTATTTTATTCAACTGCAATAATTTAGTGTGTTGTATATAATATTTATGATATATTTTATATCTTTAAAGCACTGTACAAAAGATTATAAATTAAAATATGGTAGGAATTACTATTTCCATTCATATGAGGAAATGGAGGCAACTGAGTCACTGGCATAGCTCAGAGAAAAAAAATCTGATTCCCTGCCCTGAATTTTGCCAAATAGTCCTAATAAAGGGGTTTCTTGGGCAACACCTATAGTCTACTTTCAGACAAGCTGAACTTTATTATGGTGCCTCAGCACTGATACTTAGTGCTATTAGAAACACACTTGGGGATCCCATCAGCTCCCCAATTGCTGCTATGAAACAGCATAGTCTCATAGCCTGCCCATATGTAGATTTCTTGGATAACATAAGACATTTTAAGGGCTCCAAACATCTACAGTTAGGCAATTGAATCAAACCCTCTATGCCAATATTTTGTGCCACAGTAATAAATTCCTGAATGTGCTGAATATAGCAGTACCACTTTCATGACAGGCCCAAGCCAGTACTAATTAGCCAAACCCTTTGAATCCTAGTTATGTGCAAGAGCAGATATAAGAAATCTTATTAAAAATTCAGAAAAATTCAAACTCTACCTTCTGTTTACTGCTCATCCTCATTTATGGCTTGCAGCATTTTCATTCCAAACAAAAAATAAACTTTTTTCTTTCTAAATGCAAAAATCTCATTCCAAATTTTTATATAAATCCATTGCAGGAAAATCTAATTCGCACAACTGTGAAAAGTTTTTTTATACTAGAATTGCACCCAAGATTTATATCTGAACTCAAGAATTCAGATCTGTTATTAGCAAAAGTCATTAGATTACAGATTTGAACATTGGGAACGGTGTATACCAAAGTAAACATACGCTTGAAGAGCAGCCTCTACACCTGGCAGATCAAGGTCTAGTAACCAAGAGAAAAAGCTCTTGCTGTCTCAGGAAGAGAAGCCTGGCTGCAAGGGCTGAGAGTCCTCCTGTTTTGACCAGCACAGAAAGAACAGAGCAACAGGGGCTATCAACAGGGGCACAGAAGCGAGTAGGACCCAGCAAGAGGCAGGCCCAATTTCTAGGTGAGGAGAGCCAGGAAGGCAGCTTCCAAGAGGCCATCCACTCATCCTTCACTCTGACACACCTCATGCAACAGCCTCTTGCACAGAGAGGGTGCACATTAGAAAGCAGATGTGCCGGTAGTTCAGTGAAAATCAGGGTTGTTTGCCTAGAGGAACCATATGACCAGAACTTCCTTTGCAAGTGGAGGTGGGGGGGCATAACTACTAGGAAACAAGAGGTGTCTCTGCTGATCAGCTGTGGGGTTACTCTGGCACTGCATGCTTAACAGTTGCAGGGTTGTGACAAATAAAACTTTTGGCAAAATAAGAAATTCTGCATTCTACTAATCCCATGCAAATTAATTTTCCATAATGCATGGCAATTTTGGGGGGATAAAATAGTCTGTCAATAAAACACGAACACCACAGACATTCTAGTAATGTAATATCTTAGGGATCCACTAATTAACATGTAAATATAAAGACAGACCTATGGAAATATAGTTAAGCTGTTACCAATACCGCTTATGCAATATTCATGATTATTTTAAGGACATTTATAACTGTGTACTACTACTCTCCTCCCCTTTTAGCATATCCCATTCCTACAGCTCCTTATGAATAAGTGGCTTACTCTAATGGCACTCTTTTTTTTTTTTTTCACTCTGAGGATATCTTTATTCAGAAAATACATCGGTATTGAGATGTTGATGACCCAGATGGGTGTTTAAGATCTGCCCAACTCAACCCACACTGAAAATGGAAAAGGAACTACATGCAAAATACTGATCTCCATTCAGATTTTGAACTCCCAAAGCCTGGAGTTCTTTGGCTCACAGTTTTCTCACTAACACACAGAGCACAGGATGATGACTCGGATATTTCTAGTTCTGCCACAGATCTGCTGGGTGGACTCAAGCAAGGTTCTGCATCTGGATAGAATGGTAATGACACAAATAATCCTTGTAAAACATTTAACAGATCTTCCTGTGAGAAGAACAATAACACTATTGTGATCTGGTTTTAGTGTAAACTAGGATATGTCATATAACAAATGATCTTTCATTACTTCCAATTTCTTTACTGAATAAAGCAGCTTATCAAGAACCTGGTTGTTGGAGAAGAAGGACATGTGAGGAAAGACCGGGAGGGAAAGGGAGGAGAAAAGAGAGAATATGGACTGGTCCTTCTGGGCAACAAAAGGCATCAAAGCTTTGGGCCACACTTACTGGACCTACTTTCAATAAACAGTCATGGCAGTGCACCTCCACTGGCACTGTACATTAGAGTCAAAATTTTAAAATAAATTCAGCTGCTCTTCTTGAGGGTTGTCAAAACAAGAGCTACTGACATCCTGACCTCTAGCATGAACACGGACCTGCAATACCTAACCATAAATGACACTAGAAACAAATGCAGTTATATCTGCTAAATTGCTGCAGCTTATCTCTGCCACCTTCTCCTTCCACATTTTAGGGGATGGAAAGCATACATAGTTATGTAAAATCATTCTGACATGTCTGAATTCATTCTTGCTACGCTCTTTGTTTTACACAGCACAAACAACAATCAGCCAACAAAATGGAAAAAAGGAGATATAATTCATCATGACCATCTTCAAAATCTGTTCTCACAACCTTCCTGCTCTATCCTATACTGATTCTTAAGGACCTCTCAAATTAAAAGTATTAACGTTTTGCAAACCCTGATCCTGCAGTGACATGGCATTCAGAAATGTACAGAGTAACTGTCTAAGACTGGCAACAGACTCAGGGACTCTCTCTCATGACAATAAATGGCTTTCACAGAAACAACTGCAGAAAGTAGGTGAAACATTAGAGCTATTTCTGTTATTACTAAAAGCATCAGACTCTTGATTGCTAGTCTACCATTTCAAAAAGGGTTGCTATGGGAAAGAGAGAGCAAAAGAACTAATTTTTGCTGGGGCTCTGGGATTCACTCCTATATTGGTCTGTCTGCTGGTCTGCTGATCTCTGAGCTACTCTGTCTCCCACTGTGTCTGATATCAGGAGTGCCAGAGTGGCTGAGAGATCAATGGAGCAGCTGAGGGAGCCAGCTGGCAGGGGAAAGGAGCAATAGATTGTGAGGGATAAAGAAATAAAGAGGAAAAGAAAAAAGATTTGTTGAATTAAACAGTAATGAGGAAGGGACAGAGGAACTCACTAGTCCTTTTAGAAGGGCCACGTTAAGTCCTCCACAAAACCCAGGACTCTCTGGAGCATTCTAATCAGTTTAATGATGCAGATCCCCCTTCCACCCCCTGCATAAGCTGAGCTGTTTTTTTGTCTCTTTATTAAAGGATGACTTTTCTAACAATGGTATCATTCACAATACATACATTTCTAGAGTCGAGACAGCACTGATCTGCTGAGATGATCACGGTTAGAAAACACTTACTGCTCTACTACAGAGCAGTCTGACACGACCCTCAATTTGGGAAATATAATCTCAGATGTCTTATGGACAGGCAAAGTTTGCCGAGAAGAGGAACATATCTTACTAGACCAACTGCTATATTTGGGGAAAAATGATAAGATTTCAGGCATGTAAGAATATCTTCACACCTGAAGCAGAAGCAGTAAACTTGAAGATAAATATAGACTGGAAACAATTCCTGTGATTTAACTTAATTATGTTAATCTATTATGCAATTTGAGAGAAACGGCTGCTTAGAATCTGCAGAGGTGGATGCCAACAAGGAAAAGACTGGTAAGAGAATTGGGCTCTGTTGGACAGAGAGGAGAGGTACGATCATACTTATGGAAGGCTGAGGAATAAGGAAAAGATGGGTTATGCAGAAAATGTTGATGCGTCAGAATATAGCGATACACATTTCATATTCTAAATTCCCTATACTTGGTATACTCCCATTATGCCTGTTGGGTAGTTGATATGAGATAAACATTCACTTGCCTGTATTTACATCCTGCAGTCGTCTAGCTTGAAGACAGACAACTTTCAACATGTACATCCCTTCTGGGAAGGGAACACAGACATGGGCATCCAGGCCTGACAAAAATGCTGTGGCTCTACCCTCTGTAACATCTATTGATTCACTAGCCTAAAAGTACAGCTTTGATAGCTAATGGCCCTGTAAAACAGTGTGGTTCTGTGGCTGTAATAATGCAGTTGCTAGTTTACTTGGGTACATAACCCACATCCATTAGTCAGGTGAATGATCCTTGCTGCCAAAGAGCAATCATAGGAATCCCTTGAGTTTTCCCTAATGTTGGCATTCATAGCGGAGGTCAGTAATACAAGGAACAAAAACTTCTTGTGCTGGCACATGCATCTGTTCTTGCATTCCCTCCACTGCTGAAGAAAGTAATATGGTAAATATCATCTATATAAACATATAGAACCCAAAAAGAAACACAAACTCCTAACTGCATACAACATGTGAAGGAAACACCTATATTCATCTACACTGTTTCACAGAATACGAAAGGCAAGGAAAACATCCAGATTCCTTTACAGCCTACATAAATGGAACTGAATATGCTCTTTTCTTCCCTATAAATTATATGCAAAGCTTATCAAAATGGTCACAAAAATATCTACATTTAATATCTATCAGGTTGTTCACAAATGCAGTAAATCTGACTTTCTTCTTGTTTGAGTTGCACTAGTGTTCATCTCCATTGCTCTTGCATCTCAAGATGTGTTTAATATTCTGGCAGAATACAATCTCAATTGTATCAGGATAGATCTTAGTGAAAATCCACATGAAGAACATGAAAGCATAAGGATTCAGACTTGATGCAAACAGAAAAGTGAAGATGAGTCACTCCCTTTGGCCACAGGTTTGCAACTTTTCATATAAAACCAAAAAGGTATTTCACAGACCATTGTCCTAGACAGCACTTTTCCTGGATTTTCAATGCTTCCTTTCTCAAGGCTCATCAATAATCTGTGGGCCACAGTTTGACCTGTTTCATTGACATAGTTCATCCCTGTATTATTGAGAGCATTCCTGTATATGTTGTTGGTAGGACACCACAGAGGAGTAAGACAAAAGCAAATCTTGCCCATCTCCAGGCAAGGAAGTACAGTATCCACTGAATGGACAAAGGATAGCAAGTCTAAAATGTCTAATACAGACCTAGTTGAACTGCCCTCTAAGCTTACTGTTTTGGGTAATTCAGAAAGTGCTGACTCCAGGTTAAGGGCAGCAAAGGATAGCTGGAGGACCGTGCCCTTCCTTCAGCAGTATTCCAAACAACAGGAATTTAAGCACCATTGCCATGGTATTACCATATAAAAAAAAAATAAAATAAAAAAATCCTGATAAAATACTTTCCATGGGTCGAAGTTACTTAGCCCATGTGTCTTTTGATCTTTACATGAGAATTAGAAATGCAAACATACAAATCGCACTGCTTTTCTGACCCCTTTTTATAGAATCATAGAATCATTATGGAAAAGACCTCTAAGACCATCAAGTCCAACCGTCAAACCAACACTACCATGCCCACTAAACCATGTCCTGAAGTGCCACATCTACACATTTTTTGAACACCACCAGTGATGGTGACTCCACCACTTCCCTGGGCAGCCTGTTCCAATGCTTGACCACTCTTTCAGTAAAAAAATTTTTCCTAATACCCAGTCTAAACCTCCCCTGGCACAACTTGAGGTCATTTCCTCCCATCCTATTGCTATTTACTTGGGAGAAGAGACCAACACTCACCTCACCACAACCCCCTTTCAAGTAGTTGTTCCCCCAGCTGCTCTTCATAAGACTTGTTCTCCAGATCCTCACCAACTTCACTGCCATTCTCTGGACATGCTCCAGCAACTCAGTGTCCTTCTTGTAGTGTGGGCCCAAAACTGAACACAGTATTTGAGGCGCAGCCTTCCCAGTGCCGAGTACAGGAGCACAATCACTTCCCTACTCCTGCTGGCCACACTATTTCTGATACAGGCAAGGATGCTGTTGGCCTTCTTGGCCACCTGGGCACACTGCTGGCTCATGTTCAGCCAGCTGTCAACCAGCACCCCCAGGTCCTTTTCCACCAGGCAGCTCTCCAGCCACTCCTCCCCAAGCCTGTAGCATTGCATGGGGTTGTTGTGACCAAAGGGCAGGACCCAGCACTTGGCCTTGTTTTGGACGCCTTTATGACACAGAGCCCTGGGAGCTTTACTTCAAGGGCTCACAAGCTATTTGAAAGGACATTGCTACACATGACATCTGGATTCTTATCTGCCTTTTTATCACTCAGCTAATTTACCTAATACTACAGTGAAAGAATTGCTTTGTTGAAGAAAATACCACATGAATATCATCCAGCTTTCTCCACCAGATAAGACAGATATTGAGAGAGACATTTTCTTCTCCGTCTGCCACCAGAATACCTTTAAATAGACATCTGTGCCTCAGCTTCCCTATCTGCAAAGGGTGAAGTCATATTTGTTTCTCAGATTTTCCATCTGACAGAAGGAAATATGTAGCAGATTCAGCTCAGTTTCGTTTTACATTTTTGGGTTCATTTGATCTCAAAGCTCAGAAATATGCAAAGCCACATGACATTTAATGTGGAATATGGTGTATAAAAGAAAGACTGCACAATACTCAATAGCAAAGTAATGCCAAGCAATTGTTTGTAACAAAGAAATAATAATGGTACACTACAGCTTTGTTCATTCTGAAAACAACAAAGAATGGCCATCAGCTTGCAAAATGGTGCTGCAAGAAAAGTCAGTCTAATTTGCTAGGTCAGAACAAGTGGGTGATTTTGAAACTCCTGCCTCCCTTGGTACCTAAGGAAAGAGATTAGAATGGGAAAAAAGTGCAAAACAAGGGCTGAAATATATGAGCCCTCAGAACAGCACAAACTTCATTAATGAAAAAATCTGGATCTTCACTATTCTCTTCTGGGAGAATTAATCAGATGTTGCAGTTTCAGATTTATAGATTGCTGTGAAAATGGGTAATCTGAGGGGAAAGACTCATAAAAACTTAACAGCAAGACAGAGATAATCTGTGGGTTCACAGTGGCCACGTCAGGGCTAATTGAAATGTTTAAGAGGCAGCACAGCTTCCAGGCTCCCTGTGATACATGCTGAAGACACGAATATAGACCATCTCTTTGTCTTGACTGGACATATTTTATCACTCTGTATCATGAGACTGTCACCCCAGACTTCTAATTGCTCAAACCTTTAGACACAGGGCACCTAATAATTGCAGTACCATGGCCAGCCTAATAATAAAGATAATTTACAGTTCAAAAGCAAAGGGTAATTTGTAATATGAATGGCTTTCTGTGTCCCTAAGCTCACTTCAGGACTTGAGGATCCATGCAGCAATAGCTACTGCCTTTTGCCTGAGTGTGTGACTTACTGTGCTGGTTTATTTATCCATTTTGTTCCAAAGAAACACAAAAGCCAGTGGATTTAGGGGAAATCAAGGGGGTGTTCAGCACCAAGCAGATTCAAAATTGTGTCTTTATGAATGCCTCTTCTACAAGGATATCTCCTGCACAAATACAAAAGATTTTAACTTTGTGTAATATTCATATCTGTAGTGTTACTGAAGTGTACAAGACCAAATGGAAGCTTAAAACTCATTCATCATTAGAACAGTACCAAAGTCATGGTGATTATTGCATTATATTTATGCAGAAAAATGGGAGTTAGTGAAAAACAAACCCAGTAACTTCTTGAAAGGAGAGGATCAAGCATTTTTGTCTTTACCAACACCAGGAAGAAAATGAAATGCCTGAGGAAACATTTTCTCTTGGTAGCTGTACACCTCGAAACTTCTCTCCCATGCAGGTCCTTTCTAAGCAGTTTCCCCATGCTGCTCTTCCCCCTCCAATGGGCTGCAGGGCAGACCCACCGAGACCCTCAAGTCAGTGTCCTGCTCTTCCTGTGGAAGAATTTTCTCTTCCACAGCACCAGGCTCCTATTATACAACCACATTTTTTCTTTGCTTTTTTATAGTTCTCTCAGTTTTAGACTCAGAGCCCATGCCACAGACTTAAACCACTCCTGACTTCGCCTTGCCACCCACATTGCAAGCATTACAAGAACAAAGCCTCTGTTACTGTAAAGCTTTAAGCCATGACAGTTTTAAAGAAAGTCACAGTGCACTCTGTGTAGAAGGATCTCTTTACTCCTAAGTGAGGGCTTGGTTTTGGAAGACACAAAGAGCAACTAGGATGCATATGTTTTCCTCACGGTGCAACAGCTCTGGACCTGATAACCGAAGGCCGAGGAAGTCTGTCTCACCAACCGTTTTAGTTTCTCATAACTTTTTTGCCATTTGCTTGGCATGTCTGATTGCTCTGAATGTATCAAATACACTCATTCATCTCGCAATAGTAGATGGGTCTTAAAAATCTTGTTGACAATCTTACCATCAAGCCCATGTGCAACTTAAACTATTAAAAAAGGAAAAAGAAAAAAAAAAGGAGAGCACAAGAAAGAAATAAAATGCTAACAGGGACCTTTCAAATGTGGCTATACTGACAGGACGGCACTGGAATCTGGGTTTGTTTTAAGCCTACATTGTTTAAAAGCAGCAGGGGACCAAAATGATGATGGCATCATACTGGCTGAAGGGAGGAACCTGAATTGAACTCTCAAGCCAAATTCTAATCTCAGATTTCAGTTTCTGTATTCTTCATTAAGAAACTCCCATGGACATTGATGGGACTCCAGCATGAAGATGGTTATGTGAGCATAGCATGAGGATCAAAATCTGCTGTATGGGCGCCACACATGGAAACACTATCCACAATTTTTCTCACCAGACGTCAAACATCTTGAGAGCACAAGTAAAGGAAAGCAACATTCATAAAATCAAAACCACAAATAATTAAATATTTAGTTTTCTAATCAAGTCAAGTTGTGTGTAAGCCCTTAAACAACATTTACAAGCATTTGATTTGTTTTCTCCATTGACTATATAAGAGTACTCGTGGGCTCACAAATCAGAACTTCTCATTTGATTTGTTTTAACATGCTTGCCATGTCAGGTGGTTTTTCCTTCTTTCTTGCTGTTCCTTTAGAATCTTGTAAACCAGGTCAATTTATTGAAATGTCAGCTTTTATAAATATTCCTATCCAGCCAAGCCTCTAACTTAACACATGCTATAATTACAGGACAGCCATTTATGGAAAGTAACTAAAAGTGGGATAGCCCTTCTTACTCACATTAAGAAATATCCTACTCCTTGAGTCAACATTTTTATTTCAATTAAGTTACTTTTGGAATTCAGTCTGGAAAATGTATTAGCAGTTGCAGAATCTGTCCCAAATCTTACTGCTTTTTTAATTCTGCCTCAATCTTTAAAATGGGCATTAAATATCTCTGGGATTGAACATTTTCTGTTGTGTTACTGTAACTTCTGCTTTGCCAAAATGAGGGTGGTCAGCTATAAGGTCACAGAGACAGAAATAAATACAGCCATAGTTTTTCAGATGGAAATTAAAAAAAAAAAAAGCAAAGCAAAACCTCTGGAAAAAGGCCACATCTTCCTAGCATTAGAGGGAACTTTAAATTAATCTCATCATCATTATTTGGTATTTTGCCAAAATGAAAAAATAATCAATATTCTTTTATTTGGCAAGGGCTGCAGGCTCTTGGAAAAATGACGTCTGAAAATAAAACAACAGAAATGCTATCCCAAACAGCAGTCAGAAACAAGAAGCAGAAGGAGACATTGGGGGGGGAGGGGGGGGGGGCGAAGAAAACAGAACTGTATATATCAGCAAGTTTAAGCAACATTTGAGTCCTTTCTACTGTAGCAACATAGCTATTTGATATGTCCAGTTTCAGTGTGGAACAATTTGCCCAGCACAGGAAAGTACTGAACTCTGGGCCTGTTGTGGAACAAAAGGTTTGTTTCAAAGATACCCTGGCTCACTTGAGATTAAGATCAACTAGCATTTCATTTGAGTGAGTCTGCAATAGAATACACATTGCCCTATTTGACTCTCCTGTACCAGGACCATAGATCGGTTACTATCTCCCCTTCTCTCACCCTCCCCATCTCTGCCTGTAAATATTTGTGTTTGGAAGGACACATTGAAAGTGATGTGCTTACACAGCAACACACAGAATTCCCAATTGTCTAAGGACAATAAGGTAGCTTGGGAATACACTAAACTTCCTTTTATTCACATCGTTGTTATTGACACTTTGAAACTGAAGCAGAACAAAAATAAATCAGCTATTGATACGAAATATCTACGGCAAAGCTCTAGGCAAACAGATGTTTTTTGTTTAAAATTAGGGGCCTGCCTGCGACATGACTAGATTTCAAGTCAAACCAAGCTACTAAACCAGATCTTTATTTCTTCTTGCCAGGAGACTCCCACAAATAACTATATATAGAAAGTAGTAATTGCCCTATATTTTGGCTTGTAGTGGAAATCCAGGTAACGGAAACACTCCAATGATTAACATCTATTCACTCCTTTACTTTGCCAAATATGAATATAATTTAAACCAAACAGGTTAAGCCGAAGCCTCTAAAAAATTTGTGAGTCACCAAAAAAAGAACCCCCCCCCCCCCCAAATAAAACCAACCAACAAAACTCAAAAACCACCACAAAAGAAAACCAAACCAACCTAAAAGGAGGAAAAAAACCCAGTATGTTCAAAATCCATGTTACTCATTATATACAAGATAATTATGAATATTTCAAATACAGCAATTGAAATTGTTGGCCTAAACATTAGCAATATTTTGTACTGTACAAAATCAAATGTTTTTTGTGAAAAGAGCATCTTGCTTTTTCCCGTTTGGAAAGTGAATGTGCTGGACATTGGAACTAACAGCTGCAGAAGTGAAAGTATCATGTCTCTTCAAGGACAAGGCATATAAATCTTCTGTACCACCTTGGGAAATACATTATATGTACACAGATACACAGGTAGGTATAGGTAAGTATATACACAAACATCCATCCATACTGCATCTTTAGTGGCATTTAAAAAGGGCTTTTTCATAGGCCATGGCACATGCTCTGAGGAAGCACACTAAAGGTTCTTCAAAATTTTGACACCTCAGAGGGCATAAATTATTTTAAGAGGCTAGTGGAGTTTAAGAATAATATCCAAGGGATGCCACAGTTTAGAGAAGACCTGGAGCTTCACACTCTAGCTATAATTATTAGATTGTACTGCAGGAATTTTATGTGGTTACGGATTCCCATCACAAATGAGTGTAGAATATATTTCCTTTCAAAACCACAATTTTTTAAAAATACTTGGTCAGGTGCTACAGAAACCTACAGGAGAACATATTCCTCCAACCAGAGACATTCATCACCAAAATCTATGCAGTTTCTTCTAAACAAAAGAGCATTGGTCTTTATTTCTAAAGCGTAGGTGCATATTTTATGGCCCAATCTTGTGACAGAAGTCACATGCCACAACATGATAAAAAGGACACCAAACAAGAGCACAAAGAAATCTCATTTGAAAGGGAAAGCCATCAAATATGGGGCCTTCACTTGTTCAAGTTCAAAAATTACATAAAAGTTAAATAGCATAGGCTACTGTACTGTGGTGCAGAAGTGCAAAATTGAGTGCAAATTAGGAAAGGGATGTTTGAGATACTCTTAATGGCTGCTTTTGCTGAATATTGAACTATTGAGAAAGTTATATATATATTACTGCAGACCAACTAGTAAGCAGAGTGCAGAAGAGATATTCAGAAGTGTCTGACAAATGTTGTATTACAGCAATTTTATTTTCTTTTATTTTATATTTATATTACAATCAAATAATGAAATCTGTGAAGTGCTTTGGGATTTATTTCAACATGGGGAAACTAAAGCGAAACATGAATATTTAGCATCCTTATCAAAAAACCCTTTTTGGATTATTTTTATATCTATTCCCACATCAGTTTTCTTCTATTCTTTGCCTTATTTTTCTGGCTTTAAGAAGATGGTTGGTTAATTTCTGAGAGAGAGGAGTGGGTTTCTGAGCACAAGGAACAGCTGGAAAGGCAGATGTCATCTATGTTACCATTTTGTTGCTAAAGAAAAATAAAACAAGATGGTAATTTCCACTGAATAGAGATTTTTAAGTTAATTCCAGCTGTGACCATGTGATCAACATCTACTGTGTTTGGCCCTTCATCCAAGCACACCTGGTAAAAATATTTCAGAGGTGTGGGGAGAAAGGGGCAGTTTGTGTGGAGATTATGTTTTATTTTAGCATGCATAATCGCTTGTTTTTCTGATGGAATTTTTTTTAAAGGGTTTGTGGGCAGATGATAGATGAGAAGAACACTGAAAATAAGAATAAGCACAGGCTAGGCATAAATAATAATAACAAATGACAGAGAAATTGTGGACATAACTTGTAAGGGACTGATTTAAAATTAATATGAGCTTTAGCATAGAGTGTTACTATTAAAATAAAAAAATATATATGGACAGATTCCCTTGAAAATGTTTATATTTACTGAGATCAAGCAACAGGAAGTAGGCAACAGAAAATTATTTGATATCTAGATAGAAATGTTGTTATAATGTGTCACTTAAATAGTAAATACCACTGGCAAATGAAATATAGGTAAAAGTTATTAAGAGTATTAACTACACATTAATGAAAGACACAGGAGTTAGAGAACGAGGTCAGATTTTGCACTTTGCTATCTAAAGCTACCTACATCATGCGCAATTCAATATTCAGCCTTTCTTACAATCGCATTAAAGAAATCAACTCCCCCTGACTTGCACCCATAACTGTGCTCAACTGTCCACCCACATGTTCCATTCTCAATACATCTATCAGATACAACTGATTAGGAGACTGGGTCTCTTGTCCTGTACCTGTCAACTTTGGAGACATAACTGTGCTCTGGAGAAGCTCCTCCGATCTCTGCTATGCTTGCAGGACTGATGACTACGTGAGTGCACATTGGTGCTTAACATTAGGCATTTGACTACAGCCTTGGATTTATGTTTATCAGAGAACAATTGTTTCGAAGTCTAACTTTCTTCTGCTAGGGAATAAGGATTTCCAGAAACTTTTGTTAGTGGATGAGAACATAAAAAACACACCTTCTACTCTTTCCACAAGCCAGGAGGCATGAAGTTAAAGTGCATGAATCCAGAAAAACTGCCCTATGTTGATAAATACCTTCCAATGACTGTCTGCTCACTGCTAATCAAAGAACTGAGGTGCTTCCACGAGCGTGGGATTTGTACAATTCCCTTTTCACGAGTTCTCATTCACTGATATGTAAGACTCTAATAGGAGACCTTTTAAAGAGCTAAATCTACGACCCAAATCTGGGCTGTGGCTCATTGCTTTAAAAGTGATGAATACAAAAAAAAAATCCCACATCTGGAGCTGGCGAGTCAGTCATTCAGTATATTAGAACAAGTAGTTTCAGGCTACTTTGCCACAGTTAACTTTTACATCTGCCTATTATTGCAGAAAAACATACTATTCTCCAGCTGCTGATAGGCTGGTAGAGCTCAGCAAAGCCTAACTGCATTTTAAGCACTGCAATTTAGTGCAATTACTTGAAAATAAACAATCTGCTCTGTCAATTAAACATTATTTAGGTTACATTTTTGATACATCACACAACCAGGCTTCAGGGCTTCTTTTGTGAAAACTGGCATTCTGTTGCTACCGTCTGTATAACAAATAGCAAACACGGATCACACAAAGCTAGTCTTAAAAGGATTATAATCTCTCTCCTATCTAGAAGGTACACAGGAATTACTGTTAGCCTGTATAACAGCATTCAGTGACAGTAGATAGTTATTGTTCCTTTCATTCTTTACAGGACCAGAGAGGAGCACAGAACCAGCATTTAAAACATTAGCAGAAGTTCTATCAGGGAACCTCTTTTGAATTATGCATGACTGTAGAGACTCAAACACATTTTATATTTGACATTGTTTTGGTAAAATATCAAACAACATGATGTTGTTAAAGGTAATTTTGCATATTACAAAACTGTTCCTACTGACAGTCACATCCCACTCTTCTGCCTCCAACTATGTGAATTACTGATTTTCCCATTAGTTGCTGGTTGAACAAGAAATGAAAGTCACTTCTCTTTTCTTGTCAAAAAAAAAAAAAAATTAAAAAAAAAATCACCGATACATGAAATCATTAACTCATGGTTTTTATGTTAACAAAGATATTTATCATGTAAAAATTAAAATTTGCCTCTTTTGTTGTTGTTTCATAACTCTCATTTTCAAATGAAAATGTGACGCATTATTTCAGACCCTGTAGATATTACAAAAAGTTTCAGTTGCACCTCTGGATTTTTCTTTTTGGTTCAACCTTCTAGAGCTTTGCATGACATCTCAATATTGAAGTCGAGGTGAAATTTCAAATATTTAGTCCACCAAAACCAGTTGCGGTGAATAAAGTGTTCCTCTGAACTACTTCACACAGCTCTATTCATGACATACAGTATATCCAGAGATTCTATGCTTGGATTTTCCACTGTTAAGACTGTATTTCAGAGACCAGTTCCATTTTTGCAAATCACCAGTCTTACTTGTCCAAGGTACTGTTTAGGAACCAGGCTATCTATGCCATTTTGTCAGTCTAGACAAAAGTCTAGTTCCTCCTCCATGGGAACAGCATCTGCTATTTTAATTCACGCCTTTTAGGGCTTGTGATTATGTATATGCAAGTCAAGGAAATATTTAATAAAAGCACCATCTCTTCCAACCAAAGGGTACAGTGGGGCCAGAAAAATGCTGTAGTAAATGGAATGACCAAGATGACAATTGTAAAATTTTTGTATGAAACTTATAGTTAATGGCAGTGGCAATTGCCTCAAAATCTTGTAAAATAGGATTACGGTCAGAAGTCTTGTTTGGACTATGACTTTAATTTACTATATAAAGGAGTATCATTGGCAAACGATACTTTCAGAATTCAAATAAAAGCTGTGTTCTAAAATATGAACACATTCCAGAGATGAGGTGGTGTTATCTGAGATAACTGAGGCAGGTAGAAATAAAGGGGTTCAGACTGAATCCACCCTGAAAGGCAAAGAACATATATACAAAACTTGCCTTTTCAGAAAACCAGCATTCAAAAATGGACAAGACTCAATCTATAAATAATGCTATGAGTATATATGTAAAACAGAAGTTGTATCTGCATGTACATTTAGAGAATCACAGGTAAAATTTATACTTTGTTAGAACCTACAATTCCAGTGCAGGTCAGTGCACAACATCATCAGAGGTGGAACAGACCAGCCTTGTTCGATGTAATCCAAGAAGTCACTACCAGATATCCAAGTACACTCTAGGACTCTGCGTCCAGGACCAGCACTTTCTCTCATGGACCACACCACCACCTGGCAATTCTTTGCCCAAGTGCTTTTGTACAGATGTTCCCATGGCTGGAATGCTTGGGTTTTCTCTCGTTTTGTTCTGCCCTCTAGAGCTTTGCATGGCATCTCAACACTGTGTGTCAAATTTTTCTCTCTTGTTTTTTATTCATTCCAGATTGCACTGAGACACAGGACGGAAATGCAGTCAGGAGTTTCTGTTCCTTGATTTGAATAGGAGAACTTTGGAAAACTTTACATCTTAAGACAGTCTGTGAGAAAGGAATGAATCATTTGAGTCCACATCTGCAGTACAAGGTTTGGGATGGAAACGTAAGAAACTCTCTACATGCATGTAGAATTTTTATGCAATAGACTCAATTATGCCAGATACATACTACAAAGATAGAATTTAAGTACCTCTCCAAATCCTCAGTCTAAGTCTCAGTCCTGTGGTACAATCTTGTTTGCAAAGAATTAGTTCCATTTAGGGAGGGGTGGGCTGCCTAAAAATAAACAGATACTACGTTTTCAGCAAGTGCACCACACTCATGCTAAAGAAGGATGCTCTGCAGTGCATCCTACTTGCTAGAGCAAAGACAAGAACCTCTTTGCAAATACTTGCGGTACTTGAAGAGTGACATTTTTAAATATAGTTGTGTCTTGAATGAGTCCTAATGACTGATAGAGCAAATGCCTTTAATATTGCTATCAATATGCAAATGCTCTTAATATTGCTATCAATGCAATCCCTATACTATTTAGTATATCAAAGCACATGAGCTGTGTTGACAAAACACCAACTAGGCTTCACCTAAGTTAGTAGCATTCTTCAGGTAAACTAATAATAGGTTTCTCACCTATAAAACTCAGTGTAAATTGATAGAAAGAGATGGCTTTTAATCTGGTTGGTTTGCTTCTTCCCTTGTTATTTATCATTAATTGCCACCAATGAAGGTGGTACCTACATCCAAAAGAATGTAATGCTGTAACTTACATTCTCAATAAGTAGAACTTAAATATTTGGCATCAATGTCATGTCTGTGATAGTTCAGCATTGTTAGTGACACCCTTATAGCACTTCTATATTCAGCACAACATCCTTGCTTCACAGAAGCAGTATCAATCATTAAAAGCCAATTTCCAGTCTGCCTCTGGTATGCCTTATATGTATTATGCAGAAGAGTGGTGAAACTTGTATTTTCAAGGATGGAGAGGGCCAGAGGGAACCTGAGGCCTTGATTCCCCTTTGTAGCAGGCAGCAAAAGCTGGTCTAGGATATTTTGAAGGGGATTAGACTGCTTTAAACATGCACTGACACACAAGGACCCTGGATAGAATTGTAATTCCACCAATTACCAGTTACCAAATACCAGTCTGCATGCTTACAGCAGAATCTTGGTGAAAATAGGACGGGTAAGGTTGCATTTGTGCCACGCTCTGTAACACCACCACTTTGCTGAAAATAGGGCAAGAATTAGTTGCAAGAAAATGGAACTGTTATCACTTACAGGAAATTGCATAAACATCACAAGATCTTTCTGAAGAAATGGCACAGATACAGCTATGGAATGTACTTGCTACTTATCAAGACAGCGGCAAAAAAATCAAAATTATTATGTGTATCTCAATCCCTTTTCCCCTTTTCCCTCTGTCCTTGAGTAGCATGTAACTGTTAGGATATTGCTTTACAGTTAAGGAATTTAAACTCAGGAAACTCTCACAAAGTCAGCCCATTTCAATATTTCCAGCAATGCTGATGCAACAAGATCATTGCTAACATGTGTGGGAAAGGGTCACAATCACCCTGTCAGCTAATGCCTCCAGAACCAATTGTAGAAGTAACACTTACAATCCACTCATCCATGCGTATCTGTGCAAAGAGCTACAGAATAGTCTTCCTTGTAAAACTTTGCCATGAAAAATAGATCTTTCCAGACTGTAATATGCCAACTTCTTTATCAGTTAATTGTTACTACTTTTTAGGGAATTCATCAGGACATCACAGAAAATGAAAATGTGGAAGGAAATTACATAAATAGAAGAACCTTCCTGACAATGTATTTAAGATTACCACTAATTAACATATTTCCAAAATTCACAAAACAGATAATTATTTTCCATGGAAAACGTGCATGATTCTACAACTGCCTAGGTAGGTAGTTAAAAAAAATATCTGACAGAAAAGGAAGAGGCTTATGGAAATCAAACAAGGCCATATTGTAAGTTTTTATTAATTCCAAACAGGATTCTTCTCATGGGTTGTTCACAGACAGACTTCCATTTTTGTGCTTGGACTTCCCTGGAAACTCACTGTTATCCCAATGTTTAAGCATCTCCTACAAGTCATCCTGATTCATAGTACAGAAACATCCTTCTCTTCCTCAGACTTTCATACAGTATTGGATAATTTAGAGGGACCCTGGTATGTTCTCTGGCAGGTGTTAACCTCTACAACCCAAAATCTTCCATGGAAGTGACCTCAATCCAGATGCCAGGATAAAACAGGTCAACATCACCTACACAAATTAGCCAACTTGTGGACATAGCAAAACGGAGGACTAACTCTACCCATATTCTTTCTCATTTCTATCAGTAGTTCTTGTATCAACTATGCTGTGACCAAATGATCTGCAGATTAACAACATGACAGAAAAGTTGATCAGGCTCCAGGGAAATTTTAATCCAGGAAAAGTTCAGGTAAAGGAAAGAAAGAATTGCTTTCTTCAGTAAGAAAAACAAAATTAAAGACCAAGCTGGTCTTAGTATGTATTTGTTCATACCTGCATTAAAAAAGCTGGCTGTGGTATCTACTCTACCTCATTCTTGGTCTGATCATAAAAGCACAAAGATGCTATACTGTTTCCGACACTGTCCGCAGTCAGGCCCAACACTCAAGAGAGATCACAGAGTAGTTCATCATCCCTAGCAGAAGAAGTTGCATACATGGTTTCATTACAAGCACAGGAGAAAACATGCGGAAACAATATAATGGAAAATATTAAAGGAAAACAATTTTAAACACCTAAAAGAAAAAAAAATACAATGAGCACAAAATGACTCCACTAACTGTACTATGCTTTTGAATTGCACCAAACGCTGGCATTGTGCCTCCTTGGGGGAGGCAGTTTGCCAGGATATTGCCATGGGCAGCTAATAATCGCCCACACACAATGGCAACAGAGATTAAGCCCAAATATTTGAAGGTTTGCTTTAAAAATATTTTTACCATATTTAAAAAATAAAGCAGTATTTTATTCTTTCATATTGAAACTATTAAGCCTATTTCTTCAACATTAAAACATTCCTTATTTCCACAAGCCACTGCTGTAACTGTTTCCCTTCCTGGGTGTCCTGCCATAGTGCGTGTGCACGCTTGTGCAAGGCTACTAAGTTTCGGAAATTCCTCTAAGTCACTCAAGTCCTGTGCCAGGTGTTTGTAAGGATTAACCTTGAAGGACTTAAGCAGATTGGGGGTTTCTACAAACTGCTTTCAAATCCAGTCCTTAGACTGGATGATAACTGATATTACTGGATAGAGTTAAAGAAAAGCCTCTCTCACATATTCATTTTTGACTATTGCAGCACTGTTGTTTCCTGTTTCATGCTGGAGTCAAGGGGTTAAGAGATGTGACAGGTTTTTATGATGTAATGATACAGAAAGACTTCTTTTCTTAACGAAAGCAACCAGAGGTTTTATTTTCCTAACATTACCATGAATGATTTGGTTGTAGTGAAAGGCTTGATTTGTTCTTTGCTATCAGTAATTGATAAGGTCATGGAAAATGTGATACAAGACGGAGATTTGGGAAATTTTGTTTTAATACTGTGGCTGAAAAGTCTTCTGTCTAACAGTACACGTTCCCTCTGGATTAAGTAACCTTTGCAAGTTTTCCACAAACTGATTCTGCTGAATAGAAATTGATTAATGAGCTCAGACACTGAAATTGTCACTAGAAAATAGCCATTGAGATTCCAGTCAGCAATCACTAGCCCCAGGGTCAAGGAAGACCATGAACCAACTTAGCTGAAAAGAGAGCAGCTTTCATTTGTCTTCTCACTAACTTCATTTTAACTGCCTGGTGGCGTTAGGTGCAGCCAGGAGTCTGCCACCATTTTTTTGATAAACCTATATACCAAGGGATTCTTAGCTAAGCTATAAAAATTCCTTCAAGGCTATAATTTCATTGGCCTGAATCTCCACTGCCTCAAGGCTTGTAAAGTTATTTACACCTGTGTGAAATTAGAGAAAAGTTGGAATCGAACAGTCTATCATTCCAGGCATTAGGGGCATCATCTATGATGCTATCCCTAAAGATTCCTACTCATTGTTGGCATTTTCTTTTGAAAATACATGCTGTAGCGGCATCAAGCTTACTTAAGAGGGTTCACTTTCACTTCACTCTGCTTCATACCACTGATAGCTAATATAATTAGTCATGTTTAAGCCCTTCATAAATACAAAATTCCAAAGAGCTTTCTGTGGACAACCCCACCTCCCACCCTTCAGAAGTTTGCATCTGCTGGCCTGAGAGCGCGACTTTGCAGTCAAATCAATCCTCCAGCCTGTTTGAGGATGTGTCATGTTCAGCAGATATGAGAGGACATAAAGAAGGAAGAATCAGTTCTCTTGCTGGTATGATACTGCTTATTTGGCGCTGTGGAGTAAGAAGGATGTGAGAAAAACAGGAACAGGAAAGGAGAAAAAAGCTGTAGAGAGGGCAGACTGTCAGCATATGTAGGTATCACACAGAAAGGCTGGAGAGATAACAGTCTTGAAAACTGAAATCTCTTTGCCTAGACACGGTCAAAAATTTTAGTTATTGTAAAAGGGAGGAGATACTATTAAGAGCTTTCTCCACGACAGAATGCAACAAGGGTACTTTCCTACTAGTTTATTTATTATTTTACTGCTAGGAAGACCTGTAGCCACCTATCAGATAGCACCAACTATCCTATCTCAATTGAAAACACTGTCTTTACCAGGGGAGTTTGAATTACCAGTCCTTGAACTCTGACATTTTCACTTGAACAGGACATTGAAGAGGAATTTGACATTCCAACCTGAAACCCTTTACTTTGTCGTATTTACCATAGATTTGCTTATTGACTTTAAAAAAAAAAATCAGAGACTAAACCACTTATATTCTATTTTTACCCTGATCTTGCCAGTTATTTTCCTGAAATCTAATGTATTCTCATTCTTGGTTAATATTAGGAACTTATAGATTATGGAAAGATTATTGGATAGTAATTGTCATGTCATTTCCTTTGTTCATCCAATTATTTTGCATCTGAAAGTCATCATTACTTTGCTTTTAATTTTAAATTAGTGGATGCATGCTTTTTATAAATCAAACAATTAACTACGGACAAAATTATCATCTATACATACCACACAGAAAACTTAAATTCCATTATAGTCACACCCATTTTAAATTCAGTTTAATTTGAAGATATTATTGTTCAATAGAATTCTAAAAATAGGTCATGGTAGTTCTAGTAGTAAATACAGATATTGGAAATTATGTAAAAGTTGTATCACATCATCATATTTTAGAATACATGCTGGATTTCTAGAAAAACAGAAATTTGTGAATTATTAATGAAACGGTTCATGTTTTAGCAGCTAATTTTAAATCCTGTTTTTCTGGTAGTTATTCCATCAGTAAGGAGAGATGTTTTATCTATGGGGTTAGTCTTCTATTTTTTTTCCCGGAAGATCTTAATACCTTGATTCAGTTCCAATTCTTTTTCTGTCCTTTAAAAACAGTACGCTTTTTGATTATTCAACAGCTTCACAGTGTTAAAACATCAAAAAGATCAGTCCTGTGTTTTTTTTATTCAGACTTTCTATTCTCATTCTCCACTTCCTTGATGGTTTCCGTCTTCCCATTATGTGCTTCTTGGGCAGATGCAGTCTCCAGGGGCTTCTTTAGGCAGAAGTAATACAACTTGGAAGTTATTTTACAACGTGAACATTGTTCAATCCCTGAGGTGTATTTCACTCATTGAATTAGGGGGATGATGGTCTTATATTTTAAAGTTAGAAGGTTCCCAGCATTCACATAACTCTGATGTAAACTGCAGCAAGATATTTAACCTTACAAGGTTTCTCTTTGCCACTTGCAAGATGGGTATCAGTAATTCCTTAGGGATATTGTGATGAAAAACATATTGCTTGTGCAAGCAGTATGGTGCAGAAGTCCTGTATACTAAGATTTGTGATGTTAGTCCCAGTTCTGAAAATCCTATACCTGTGGGCAGCACAGCACCTGAGCTACTAATTGCCATATTTCTATACAAAATTTTTAAATCTGTTCTGCATTTTTTTAAAACATTGCCCTTACTGTTCCACAACCACTTCGTTTGCAGTTATGATTTGAATTGCACTGCAAATCAGGTTGACTGTAAAAAATAGCAATAAGTCACACCAAAATTGGAATTTTCACTCATGTGAAATGAATTCTATTCAACACATGCTAGCATTTTTTGGTGGCTTTTTCTACCTAGCCACAAAAATAAAAGCAGCCAATTAACTAAAATTATTTTTTACATAAAAGACACTTCAACACTAAATTTCTAAGTATTAATGAAGTATATGCACAAATTCAGAATTGATTCCAATGCATGCCACAATTTTTTTTCTCTGATGATCTCATCACAACAAAACTGAGATATAATAAATTTTAACGGTATCTTGCATCCGAGAGAAGCAGCACCAGCAGACACACAGGTTTTGCTGCCTACAAATAGAGGATTTCTAGTTATACTGATAGTCAGACAAAAAGCATACAGGCCTGAGTAGCTTCTTTGGGATTATTTTCATCAGATGTCATAAGGTCCCTGGGTACTTGTACAATCAGTAACACTTCACAGAGCCTTCACTTCTAACAAATAATTAGCTAAAATTGAACCAGAGATTTCTTACATGCATGTCATAGGTTTGATATGAATAATGAGGGAAAAGGTTAACAGCAGGTCATAGACAGTTCCCTATCTTCCAGCTTATTTATTCAGTGAAATGAGAAATTGATCACATTATTTCGTATAGAAGAACCTGATTCATTACAATCAGCTCTGAATTGGCAGTTTTTGCTTTAGGTTATTTCAGAACATTACTTATTCTTAAACAGTTACTGGTAAGGTCATTTTACAACTTGTAATCACCTCTCTGAACCCTTCATGACCATAGTCTCAAAAGCTGAAGCATATGTGAAAATTGATAAAAGCATACATATGAACAGAAAACTAATAGTTAAATAAGAGGAGCTGAACAAACAAAACCACACAACTGAAGTATGGATGACCATATTCAGTTGTAGTCGAGAATATGGGGAACACATTATCTCTTGCACATCAAAAATGCACATCGAGTCTTCCCTAATTTGGCAAGATTTCTATTGGAGGGAGAATTAATCTGATATTGCATGCAGCATTATCCAGTGCAGGGCATGAAAAAGCAAAGGCAATGGAGACAACTACAGGTAAGGATCTGGAGTTGGAGGTGATCCTATGAGGGCTGGAGGGACAGAAAAGGCTAGTTAGGTCTTTCCCCTAAGATTAGCAATGGTCACTACTTGGTCTTCTACTGACCCAGACTCCTTTAGCACAATGAACCAAGCTCTTTTTATTCTACAGAAGGTTTATAACAACTTTCCAGAACAGCTCACATCACAGGACAAGCTATCTGCTCTCTCAGGTGCTCCATGTCTTGGAAAACACTTTTACCAACCGTTCCTCTTGCTACACCAGTATCGCTGCAACCAGGTTGTCTTTTCCATACAGAATGAGGAACTGCCATCCCTGCAGGGCCAGAACCAATTCCTTCCCAACTACAGATACAAACCGGGTGAAGCTAAGCTGAAACTTGCAGTGTTTCAGAAACAGTGTTATACAGATGTTGCAAGAGTGCAGCTGCTGCTCGGCTCTGGATTAGGTGGCAGATATTCACTGAAAGTACAAGCTCCTCTTTAAATAACAGAAATTATTTTATTTAACTATTTTTAAAAACTGAGACCATAATTCAGGTTATGCACCCCATTGTGTTTTATAAGGAAATAGGGAGGAAATGGTAGGAAAATTGCAATAAGTGTTTGAAAATGGGGGAAAAAGAAGCAGTACAGAACTTTGGCTGATCTATGACAAAAGGGTGTAAATTACTACAGAATTAACTGCTTAGCACATGACATTCATTAAAACAGCTATCAAAGAGCAACAAGTACAAAACAAAGAAACATTACATATATATTTCAGTTGGAATAACTTCTCAATTATGCCTGTTAGCTGCAGTATCAAAAAAAGTCATTATTACCACTTCAAAGCATAAGAAAGTAGTGCTTTAAAAATAATTCTGGTTGATAAATGAACTAGGATATCTTCAAGGATAAACTACAGTACAAACTATAATCTACAGATTACTTTTTTAAGCACCTGAGTTCCACATACTTGGGAGGCTAATGTTCAGATCTACAATAGGATTTAAGCATCCAAAATGAGATTAAGAAGACTTCTTTAGGCTTCTACACCCACAAGAGCAATCCTTCAGGCTCCCTCCTGACCCCACAGATGCCAGAAGTCTATAATTGCTTACATGTCACTTAATAAAGTTTACTAAGTACTTAATAGTTTGGTTTGCGCTTGCTGAAAACCGCCTTCTCACCAGCAGAAGGAAGCAGTTTGAGATGATCTAGCAGCTAAAACTGACATGATCAGCAAAAAGGCAGTTGTCCTCTAAGTTCCCTAAGAACCAGTGCTTCCAAAGCACATCAGTCTAGTGGGTGTTATCGGAATATGTCCAATGTGTAGGTACAGGAGAAAGGTGTGATCAAAGAGGGAGACATCTCAATTTTTATTCAATAGCTTAACAAACACATGCTCAAAACCTTCCTTAACCTGAAAGAATCCAAAAAAGTTTCTTGTCTTCCAAGAGAGTTCACTAATGACGTACTCACAGGCTGTGAAGACCTAAGAGGGTACACTAAACCAGTGGAGAGGAAGAATTCATGATTCACAGGAATAGAGAAAGGATAAAATGACAAACATGACAAGCATTCTCCAGCCCATCTGGAAGAGAAAAGTTATGGGTTCAGGTGCTCATGCTACTGGTCTGGGATTCAGTAACTCAGTTTCATGACAGCTGTAGAGAGTTTTAAGGCACTTTATTCTCTCTGTTTAATTCAAGGTTGTGGATTTCGCTTACGGAACAGGGTACCTAAATTTGAAGCATAGTGGTATTCAGCAATTCCTCTGGAGATTTTGTCCTAGCTTCTGTAAGCTCACTGAATAATAATTAAAAAAATTTTTTAAAGCATATCTCCATGACTTGTTCCTGAATGTGTGGTACATTGAAGCTCACTTAAATTGGACACAAATGCATAAGAACATATATTGTAAGTTTTGTCAGCATCTTCTTTGAAGGTGGTCTAAATAGTCTTGTAACGGTTTCCACCTCCCTTTAATTTATGTCACATGATTTGTTGATGGTTCCAACAGTTTAAGGGAGAGGAAAAGCACACCTAAAAATCAACAACATGTAACATGTACTCAACTACAGTTTCGGTATCTCCTTTGAATAAAGGAATTGCTTAGCCATGAAAAAGCTATTGGCAACAAAGTTGTAGAAATGTAGGTTAATTCTAAAACTACCCTAAAAATTGGTTTAAAACATGCCTGTAACAATCACTTAGTTCAATTATTGATAGCTGTACAGGTGAATGTTACAGTATGTCCACTCAAAACTGGACTGACACCTGCAGCTTCCTTATCTTCAGGGTGCTTAATTTCCTTGAGATTTGTTGAACATTCATAAGGAATTAATATTATGTGGTTAAAAAGGAAATAGGAAATATCCATTTCAAAAAAATAGCTAAGAATCTCATGGAAATGTGTGTATTTCACTAGTAAACACTATTTCAATCATTTTTCTGAATATGAATATATTTTATCTGACTTTCATGGCACATAATTAGCCTTTCTGGTCAATTTATCTGAAGTATGTGAGTAAAAGGCTATTCCATTTTCTACCAAGTAAAAGATTAGTGAAGGAAGAACTTTCCACTTCTTTCCAGTCTCTAAAATTGTCACCCTTATACAATCTCTTTTAAGACCAAGATTTTGACATAGTTTCTTCCCCTCATTTAGGGCTTGCCATATTGCTAGGCTGCTGCTTATACTCCTTCTCACACTACTCACGTAGATTTAAACTTTTTTTATGAATGAGCAGCAGCTTTGGCTCTGGCCAAGGCTTTTGTTGCAACAGGTTTTCCATCTCTTCACAGGCAGGATGGGGTAGTCCAGCTGCCATAGACATATGAAAGCAAAACAGGTCTCTCTCTTTCTCTCCATCCCTTTCCCAGAGCTTCGACTTTGTCAGCACGCTGGATTTACAATTTATATCTGCTAGGGCATACAGTATTTGAAACAACAAGGCATATTGCAACAATTCTAAAAGCCAGTCACTTTTTTACTCTAGCTAGCACAAAAAATATGTCAGTCTAAACAGAATAGCACATACATACAGAGCCCCTTCCCAGCCTCAGAATCTCACAGGTGCTCTTTCTTCTGTGCCATGAGCTGCCACAGAAGCCTAAAGAACACAGAAGACAATCCAGCCGAAATGTTTTGAGGATTTGGCAAAGCATCAAGACCTGAGCTCTTTTTTCTCCTATTGGAAATTTTCTGGTTTGTAAAGTCAATTTTCCTATTGTGAAGTCAAAGAAAACTTTTTTTTGTTTGTTTACTGGGATGTGACCATCCCATTGCTCCAAGATGCTCCAACATGAAAAAGAGCTATCAAAATTCAGCAACAGTATTTTGTGCTTGGCATAGGAACAGCCCTGAAAAAGTCATTGACATATAGAGCACATTCACCATTGTGACAGTCTTCTAATCTTCCTGAATTACGGCATCTCAACCAGAATTCAGAAACTGTATGTAGACTGAATCTCCAGATTGTCAGAAACACACAGAAGTTGTAACGAACTTTATCTTGCAAAAGTCCTTATCTGACACAAATTACAGTATGTTGCCTCACAGCCCTATTACAGCATTCAGAATTATTTTATTATTTCAGATCTTTTATTACTACAGCTTATATGACACTCAAGAGGCTTTTTTCAGGAAAAATAAAAGATAACTCCTGTCACAGGTAGCTTATTATCCTTGCCCTTATATCTGTACGTTGCAGTAGTGGCTAGAAATTTTTCACCTGCCTGTACTATTTCTTGCAAGATCAAAGTTCAGTCCTGCAAAAGCTTAAATAATTAATAACTTCATTAAATAATGAATAATTTCATAATGTTATTCATTCAGATGTTAGAATCCAAGCAACACCTAAGGAGACAACATAAAGACCATGAATTAGCCTTGTGAAAAAGAAAAGCATTTTTCTCCTATGGAACTATCATCTCTAATCAATAGCCTTCTTGGGCCCAAAAGTGAATAAACAATTTAATTATAACAAAATATTAGTGTCAACAAGTTATCCGCTACAGTATAATTTCTCTGTTTAAAGACAGGACTATAATCTGTTTGCATTTTCAACCAAATATGCCTTTGCAAAATTTGCAAAATTTTGTGGGGTCAAGAGTTCCACATTTTATTTACTGCTTCCAGGATGGACTCTATCATCAGGGAGATAAAATTATGAAAGAGAAAAGCGAACATTCTACCTAATACTTAAACCTAAAATTAAGTGATGTTATATACACCATTTTTGTGCAAGTATTTTAAAGGATTTCTGCTCGGACACAGAATGAAAACACATTTTGAAGCTTTGAAGATCTCATAAAACATAACCATCATTTTTTCAGGCTAACTGTAGACAGACCTATCCCATGATAAATCGTACATCCAGCTACAAACATCAGAGGCCTAAGAAAATAGTGAGCATCCTATTTCTGCAGCAACAGTATTATATCCTTTCTTCAAAGGTTCCTAAATCCCTGTAATAAATTGAAGATATTTCATTTTAGACACTGGCAGATTCCATAATGAGTTAAGCCTCTTTACAGTTTATTTTAATAAAGCACAGCTTTCTAAATATACAGAGGCTATAAAACATGCAGGTTGCAGCAATAATATGTTTAGTAGCCTTGCTTGATAAAGTGGAAATGTTTGCATGTTTCAAATTACGAGCAATTTAAAGTAGGAAGTAAGCAAACTAGCTCTTGTGTTATGAAGCTTGACATTGTTAAGCCTTAAGAGAACACATACTTCAAAGTCATACAGACTGAAATATGCCCTGTCAGCTTGGCAAGAAGAGCAATGCCATAATGATGTACAGCACAAAAATCACCACAAAACTTCCATTTCAGTGCGAAGTCGTCTAGCTGTAAACTTCAAAAATTTACTGCTGGTCCTATTTTTAAAATTAATTCATTATTCATGATCTCCTCCAAAGCTCTTTTATTCTTAGTATACACAGTATGCCTGTGAGCACAAAGGTGCTCCCTTTGGAAATATTTTCAGTAAACAGAAAACAGTTGACAGATCTTACATTGTGCATATCTATTTCTGAGATATCATTAAGTAATATACAAGGATGACACTGTAAACTAACTGAACAAGATATGCCAAATTGACTCATTTAATAGCGAATCCTACCTCATGGCGGTGCTTTTGAAATCCCTGTCTGAACATGACAAATGCCAGAACATTATAAAGGCCCTGACATGTAATCAGCGTTGCTTATGTAATCCAACCTGAGATGCTACTTGAAAGACTGCTAGCGCAGTCTCACTGTCAGTAAGAGAAAATAATGCATATTAAGAATATTTGAAGTTTTTATATTGTGTTCTGACACTCTCAGGTCCTCTGATGAAGGACTAAAGCTGTTGAATACAGAGAATCACAGGGATGCCCTTCCCTGGTTCAAAGATGTTTGCTTAGCAGCTGTGTAGGCACCACAGTGCAGAGCACCAAGTGAGCTAACCTGCTCTGCCAGGAAGGCCAGACTAGCTTCTTCACTGCTCTGTGCTGCTACAGAAGACAACTGTTATGTGACTCCAAAAATTTTATACTACAACATGATTCATATGTAAGCTTTCTCACTGATGTATAGAAGTTTATGGCAGACTTCACAAATGAAGCTTTATTAGCTGAGTTTAAAACAGAAAGAAACAAAGACTTGCCAAGTGAGTGCAAACAAAGCTGGTAGTGGAAGCAGGTAAGTAGCACTGGATTTTGAGTTCCTACATCTCTGCTTATATGCTAGGAGACTGTAGCTTCCCTTTCAAACAATTAAAAAACTATAGCAGCAGCAAATTGGTCTTTGTTCAACCAAAGCTACAGAACTCTTTTTTTGTGTGCAAAATTAGATCCACTATCTCCTCAAGTATACATGATGTATGCAGTTTGCCTTTTTTCTAAAAAAACATGAAACATTATTTAATTCAGCAGAAAGAGTGCTTTCTGTGGGCTTATAGCATCACAAAAGGAATTGACCAGTTTGATCCAGACGATATGCAGGTGAGGATATGTCCATCCTGCTAATTCTGATTTAATAAACAGCTTCAATTAGCTATTAAATAAAAACCTGCATCTTTATGGGTTGGGGGAGGGGTGTTTGTTTTGGGTTTTGGTTTTTTGGTTGTGGGGTTTTTTTGGTAAGTCATGCACACTAAGAATCAAAATGCTTTGTCAGATAATGCTTTCATTTGATGCTTTTGGAGACTTGAATGCATGTAGCTCCTGACAATGATTATATGCACGTGTTCCATATAATTCCAAAAGCACACCCATTATGAAAGATTAGTACAGTTGTGCTTATGATGTATTTAGGTCGTCTGTTACTGAATATTTCTACTGTCAGTACAACAAAAGTGTGATGATCGCAGTTAAAGCTTAACAAAGAAAATGCTGTCAGGCAATTAGTAAGCTGAAGTCAGCAGTACTAAAGTGAAATATATCATGTTTGGAATAGCACAGTGGTTTGCTTGTGATAAATGTTGAAACAAGTCCTTATAGACAGAACATATCCTAGCCTTTGGAAAAAAGTTTAGCATCTGAAAAAAAAAAAAGGCAACACAGCTTTAACTCATTATTAGATTTCTTACTTTTCTTTACAAAAGTCTCATCCACTAAGCATTCAGGAAGGTGAGTATTCATTCATTATAGCACATTTGCCTGTTTATGAAAAAGGTAACATCAGCACACATTAGGAAAAGACTGCACTTACAAACATATATTTGCTTAAGAAAAAGGAAAGTCTATCAAATGAATCATCTCAAAAACTGCAGAGATATTGGGGAAAAAAAATCAAGTTAATCATATTCTCAAAAGACTATTACATAAAAAAAAGAAATAATTTGGCAAAGCCTGGTAATACTGGGCTCTCCACTCCACTGGAGGAAATAGGAAGGTAGAAATAAAGCAAATTCAAAACCAGCAAGAGGTATTTCCAAAGTCTCTAAACATTCCCAGTCAAAAACTAAGCAATTACAAAAGCTATAAACAGTATGTTTTTAGAAAAGAATAACAGCTAAATTCAGGTATAGCCTGATCAAGCATGATTTCATCACAAGTTAGTCAATACTGGCTGACTTAACAGTAGGTCTCAGCTTGTTCTAAAATGTTTTACTGGCCCCGTTTTTTAATTGTCAGACTTCAATCTTCATCAGCCTCATTATCATAGCTCTGAAAATAAATCCTACTATGTCATGCTATAAGAATATAGGTCAGATCATCGTGATCAGAAATGAAATATTTATAAAATTAGTGAGATCATGTTGTGATCAAGCATCTTTGTTATAACATGTAACAAATCAATTTTTTTCTCAATGTCTGGAACAGAAATGAACAGAAGTATCATATGAAATGACTCAGCTTACTGGAACTGCAAAAGCTAAATATTGGAACTTGAAAATAGAATATAGTCTGAAAATTCTAACACATGCTGTAGAAGTTTACCTGATTTAAAACTGTCTGACCGATGTTAAAAACAAACAAAAAACCCACAATTGGGTGAAGTAGGAAGAAAGGATCCAGGGAGGGGCTGTAAACAACCCACTGAAAGCTTGACCTCAATACAAATCATAAAGATAGAATTACAAAGCCCTATTGCCTAGAAGCTTCAGCCCTACAGAGAATACAGGAAAAAAATCACAGACACAGTCCAGACAAAAAGTAACAGGTCAAAAGCAGCACCCAGAGACCTGTGCAACCAGCACCCAGAGAGCTGGCCAGACACCAACTGTTACTGACAAGTTTATGGGCAGAAAAAGAGAAAAAAAGGGATTCAAGGGGAGTTGGAGGAAAAATGAGTTTGTCATTGACCTAAGCCTGATTACCGTCAGGTTCTAAACTGCTATATCTGTTCTTTTACGCTGAGGCCCTTCAAGCTGAATGCTGTGTATTATAGTATTTTCAACACTTATTTCTAGCAGATTTGTTTGAGGAACATATTAAGGGTGTAAGAACACACAACATCCATACTGATTTAGACTAAAAGTTTACGTAGTCCAGTGACTGACTCCAGCTGTGCTAAAAAGCACAATGAATGAAGCAAATGCACACAAATACACCACACAAGGATCTTGATAATCTAGTACCTTGCTTGACCAACCTGATTTCCTTCTATGACCAGGTGACCTGCCTAGTAGATGAGGGAAAGGCTGTGGATGCTGTCTATCTGGACTTCAGCAAAGCCTTTGACAGTGTCTCCCACAGCATTCTCCTAGAGAAACTGGTGGCTCATGGCTTAGACAGGTTTACTCTTCGCTGGGTAAAGAACTGGCTGGATGGCCGAGCCCAGAGAGTTGTGGTGAATGGCGTTAAACCCAGCTGGCGGCCGGTCACAAGCGGTATTCCCCAGGGCTCGGTTCTGGGGCTGGTCTTGTTCAGTATCTTTTTCGATGATCTGGATGAGGGGATCAAGTGCTCCCTCAGTAAGTTTGCAGATGACACCAAGTTGGGTGGGAGTGTTGATCTGCTGGAGGGTAGGAGGGCTCTGCAGAGGCATCTGGACAGGCTGGATTGATGGGCAGAGGTCAACTGTATGAGGTTTAATAAGGTCAAGTGCTGGCTCCTGCACTTCAGCCACAACAACCCCATGCAACGCTACAGGCTTGGGGAAGAGTGGCTGGAGAGCTGCCTGGTGGAAAAGGACCTGGGAGTGCTGGTTGACAGCTGGCTGAATATGAGCCGGCAGTGTGCCCAGGTGGCCAAGAAGGCCGACAGCATCCTGGCCTGTACCAGAAATAGTGTGGCCAGCAGGAGTAGGGAAGTGATTGTGCCCCTGTACTCGGCACTGGTGAGGCCACACCTTGAATACTGTGTTCAATACTGTTGGGCCCTTCACTACAAGAAGGACATTGAGGTGCTGGAGCGTGTCCAAAGAAGGGCAATGAAGCTGGTGAGGGGTCTGGAGCGCAAATCTTATGAGGAGCGGCTGAGGGAACTGGGGTTGTTCAGTCTGGAGAAGAAGAGGCTGAGGGGAGACCTTATCGCTCTCTACAACTACCTGAAAGGGGGTTGTAGCCACATGGGTGTTGGTCTCTTCTCCAACTTCCACCATCTCTGGAAGTATTCAAAAAACATGTGGATGTGGCACTTCAGAACCTGGTTTAGTGGGCATGGTGGTGTTGGGTTAACGGTTGGACTTGATGATCTTGAAGGTCCTTTCCAACCTTAATGATTCTGTGATTCTGTGAAACTGCTCATGTATTTACTTGGTGACCCTATAGATCCTCCAGTAGGATCTATTACAGTAACTTTTGAGCTAGAAGAGGTATCTACAAAAATAAGGGAAGGATTAAATTAATATCTAATAGTCCTGAATACATAAAAGTGGCACTATTTGTGGAAAAATAGTATTACATGGATAGTCAGAAAATGGGAGAGACAAAGAATTAGTATTCTAAAGGGGTAACTTAATAAGCTTTTCCACAATATGGGGAGATTTAATTCTACTGCAGTTTGAAGTGGTGAATAGACAACATGCGGCACTGAGAACTGAGGTCTCCCTTTACTGCTAAGACTATGCCTTGAACTGCCCAGAACTAAATGCTGAGTCTGCTAACTCTTGAAAGCTGGAATACTAGTGTATAACACAAAATTAAGGGAATCCAGGCAAGAAAAGGTTTTGGCGGGATTGCTAAAAGCATCGATACCAAACACTTGGCAAGTTAACAACTATGGAAGATACAAATGTTTTCATTTATATGAAAAGTATAGACCAAAAAAATTAGTAAAAATTGCTTGGTGAATCAAACTTTCTCTCAATAATATTTGTCATTTCAATGCTTCGAGAGATTATTAGAAAGAATGAAAATTCGGAAGAGTGAGAAAAGGAATTGATAACTTGGCCTGAAACTCTCTGTTTAGGAGAACCTCCTTCTAGCTGCCTGTATGGATCAATATCTTCCCACAGGCTTGCAGTGAGCAATCAGTGAAGGTGACCAATGAAAAGCAATAAGCCACACCCTATAAACTGTAATTCACACAACCGCTTTTTAACTGTTACAATAAGCTGGCAAGTGTTCTCTGATAGTCTTTTGGTATTGTTTAGTGAAGTTTGTGCCTGTAATGGAATCCATAAGTTAACATTCCTTGGCACTTGGCATATGCTGCAGATAGTTCAACAATGACAAACCCACACACAGTTGTACATATCTGGCCCAAAGCTTTTTAAGGCTGTATTTTCAGGACAGGCAGACATCAGCCAGATGCTTTGGGAAGTCCACCATTGTTATTCCATAGAAAGGGAAGAAGTTGTCCTCTGGCAGTTTTCTGTTGCAAAAAATCTTACATCCCCATTAATTGTGATCTTTCTTATTGAGGCCCTGACTTACTGTCAGACACTGACTGTGTCTGTGACACACTCATTTAATGTCATATTACTGACGTTCCACATTCTTCATTTATGAATTGCAGATACTATGCAGGCAGGTAGAACCAAACTACTTAGGTATTTATGGCTCCATTCAACTCTACAGAAAATAATCTTAGAATCTGTTTAATGGCAGAGAATGTCTATGAACACTTGACACTGAATTATAATGTATGTTTACTGACATGTATGTCCTTCACTATGATGGCCAACAGCATCTCAAAAATTTCTGAAATTTTTTTTTTCTGAAGGAATAATTCAATTTGCTGTGAAGTTCTGCTTTTTTTGTCTTTCTAATTCCTACACTTCCACTTAGTTCTAATGGAAAATTTAGTCTCACAAAGGAAAAGACATTTCTCAGGTAGCTAAATAGTCCCCTGCTGCCTTTGGTTATAGCAGAGTTGCAGCCTTGACCTCACTTTCTATACCACTGGAGCAAATGCCAAGATGACAGCCAGAGCACACTGTCTTCCACCTGTACTGCACAGGTGGTGCGCTTGGACAGCGACCACTCTAGTGATTTCTTGCAAATGATATGAATACATAGACATGTAAAAAGAGGACTTCTACAAGTCACTACTTTATTTACCACCAAGTGAGACACCTTAAAGATCAGCTGTCTAAAAATTGCAAGTCAGCTGCAAAGGCCTCTAACTACACCATGAAGAGGTATAAGCATCTTAAAATTAAAGGAACCATCTCTGAACTGGTCAATATCTTTCTGTCAACTATCATAAGGGAGGCAACCAGGGTACCTGTGAAAAGGAGAGGAAAGCTATGCAATGCTCAACCTATTGGACCAAGTAGAAACTGTGTAACATTACTATCTGAGGGCAAAACTCCAAAGATGCTTGTGAAGTTCCAGCCACACAGACTTCACTTTGCTTTTTGTATATATCTACAAATTTCTCAGTCTCTGATCCAGGTTAGACTTAATCCCTTCCTTCACCACTCCCTTGTAATGAAGATGGCTCTTACGTTCTGCCCTCCGCCAGACACAGCTGCGTAAGATTCCTCCCCTTCTATCTCCTTACACAGAGTAACATTATGTTTGTTTAATGCATTGTAACTGCTTTTAATGCCATTTAGCAGTTGAAAAGAAGGAAAAAAAAATCACCAACTTGCAGATATGTAACAACTGTAAATGTTATGCAAAGCACACTCCACTAATTCTGCAGGAAGCAGAGCTATGATAGGACTGAGAGTACAGTCAGTCACCTGAACAGCTGCCACCTTCAATTCATTATACTTGTGCTTATTTTCCTTATGGTGGCTCTGCTTCAGCCTGTAATTATGTTCTATGAGATATGAGGCTAGACCAGACTTTCTTTGACAGTCTGAATTTTTTTCTCAGGACACTAGCCAACACTGACAATATGCTATTTTTCAGGATGAATTATTTTCTTAGGCAGGACTACAACGACATCAGGAAAACAGCAGCTGTAACTTTAGTAATGAGAGCATTTTCCTGTCACTCGGACTTGCATGATGGCCTGAAGAACTTGCATTCACTGGTAAGAAAGACACTGGAAGTCAATAGGATCAATCTAGGTAGGTCACTTTTGGGTTGGGTTGGTTTGGTTTTTGTTTTTTTTCATGCTCCTTCTCTCTGTTGTTGTGATCTTCCATTTTGAATGATGTTGAATTACTAGGAAGGAGCAACTGCACTTAAACCAAACCACAACAGGTGAAATCAAAACAACAGAAAAGTACATGCTGTGTCAGGACAACAATGCTAAAATAAGTTCTGGAGTTGTGTTAGTTAGAGGATCCCAAAATTATCTTTATGTTCCTTTAAGTTATTTCCAGAGATATTTTATAATGCTGTGCTACCACAAATGCAGAAAAAAATCCTAACTCCATGGATGTTTGGCCATAGACAATAGGCAAATCAGGCCAAAGCAGCAAAATAACATGGAGCAATAAAATAACTGCAGTGCAACGACCTGGTTTGCCTGTGCTTCAACCCTGCAACCCTGCTGATGCTGTTAACGGAAGAGTCAGGATCTGAGAGGAGGCTGCAGATATCTGTGGGAGCTCTATTCAGCAACAGTTTTCAAATCCACTGGTATCAGGCTTCGCCTGTTTGCAGACTCAGATCTGCTCCTTTCTTCACTTTCTCTTTTTCTCTTGCAGGAATGACTCAATCCCTTTTCTCAGGGACAGCAAATCTCCAATTTGTTTATACTACTCTGAGTGGCTTCTTCCTGATGTCCCAGGAACTATGGGGAAGGCAGAGTTACATCTTTACTCTTTATCTGAGCTATGTGTGCCTTTGAAATCAATGTTAGCAGCAGAAGTAGAAGGTGAGATTTTAAGATTTAATTTCGCTATTGTATACAAATATACAGGTCCATGTGACAATCTCAGTGGGGTATCTGACTTTCTGCCCTGATAATACCCTGCACACCATGACTGGAGAAAGTGAGGTATTTAACATCCACAACAGACAGAAAACCTAATCACTGAGTTTCCATTCCATCATTTCTACTACTGCTGTTATTATTATTATAGGTACTCACTCATCCAGTAAGCGATTCCCTTATCAGGTTTATGATGATGTAACCACATTGTCTTCAACTGAGTTATTGATTTATACTGGCATAAGAGAAGAATCAGACCTAATAAATATCTACAAGATGAGAATAAAGACCAATTAGTGCTTGCACAGAAGATGTTTGCACTAAAATTAATTCCATCTGCAGTAAATCTAGAGAGCAGACATGTCAGGAGAAAACCAAGGATATTTTATTTTCTTTCTCTTCCTATTTACTTTATTTTAAGGATATATGTTTTTTTTCAGTCAATGCTATTTGTTGAAGTTGTCATTAAATGTAAATGGATTAAGCCCAATTCTGCCAGACAATATATGCCGTTCAAGAGCCTTATAGTACGAAAGCATCTTTCCTGAGTCTACAGATTTCTGCACAAGGGTTCTTCAATGGTTTCTAAGCATTTATACATATCATCTCACATCACAGACTTAGCTATTACAAAGAGACAGTGGTACCTTCTACACAAAGGTCATAGGCCACCGTTATTGACATATGCCTTTAATCCTTTGGATGCTTCAAAAGATGAAGATTAGCAGCAATCCTCAGAACTTGCACCCAGGAGATGGCTATTTGTCAAAAAGTTGATATTATTGATGCTTACAAAAGAAGGAGAGTAGGTAATTTATCTAATAAAGTCAGGTCATCTTTGCCTAGACTCCAGAGTTCTGGTGGTTCCCTTGCTGAATTATTTGATGTTGAGTTTCATAGAATAAATGCAAAATTTTAATCAGCTATGCATCTTCATAGGAGCAACTGGTATTATTGGGTAGATTTTCTTCCTTGGTTTTCTCCAGAGTGTTTCCTCTTTAAGACTTTGTTTCCTTTAGAATTCATTATAAATTACATAATTATATGTCTTTTTCTCCCTTGATTGAGAGCATTTCTTACAGATGATGATTTACCACTTGGAAATTACAAATAGCATGAATAGATACAATTATTATATTGCAGAATCTCCTTTAAAATCCAGAAATGTAGTTTAGCTGAACTGTTCATAAACTGTAAGTAGGCAGGTCACATTTTTTCTTCTAATCTTCATATGTGACCCTTGATGCAAATTGAAGTGTTTCCTCAAACTGGATTAGGTTTCTTCTGAAATGTTGAATAGATTTAAGATTAGGAGGAGCAGAAATGGACATAAAATGCAAGTAGAAGAAACTACACAAAAGAATTACTTTTATGAGGATTCTTTCAGGCAATAGCCATGTTTCAGTAAGTTAGTGTTCCAAGTGAGGTTTAACTGAGGTACAGAGTCTGACCAAAGCCCACTGAATCTACTGAAGAGCTTCCCATTAATTTTGACTAGACTTTGGCCCAAGTTTAAGATGCATTACCAACTCATTCAATTTTCTAGTCCCATTTTCCATAGAGAGAAAGAAAGGTAATACAATGCTTAAAAGCGTAAACCATGGTTGTATGAGGCTAGCAGTGTTTTTATAGTGTCAACAGTTATCATGGGATTTATTTATAGAAATGCTTGGCTGTGTCTTTTTAGGTGGTTCTCTACAGCTTACAAAGATGAACCAAGAATAACGTTTTTATCTGTCATACATAAATGCCATAGTATTTGTTGCTTTGCTTCTGTTCTTATGGAAATGGCAGAATAGAAATGTTTTCTGCTTTAGAAACACATTTAAAGTAAAAATGTAAACTATTTCATTTTACAATAATGTTGATTAATTAATGAAGCAAAAGCCTAGGAACACTTCTACACATATGATTGCATGTGTCCATTAGTGTGTTAATTACTGCCGTTACACATAGGCACTAAGGGCTGCATCAGAGTCTGTTACAGAAAGCATAGCCTGAAGCCCATTGAAATCAATCTAAAAATGCAATGACTTCAACAGAGTCCTGTGTGTACGTGTTTGCAACAGATGGCTGTTCAACAGCCAGTTCTGAGTGTCTGAAACAGGCTCATCCTCTCTTCGAAAATGAGGGCCAGAGCATCCATTAATGGAGCGAGGAGAGGAGGCGAGAGGGCCAGGGGAATTAAAGATCAAAGAGCTGCAATTAGGCAATGTTAATGAGGAATACTTTCAAAAGATTTCCATTTTTGTAAAAAGCCTTCAGTTTATTTTATAAACAAGACTCTCTATAAAGTAGAGCCATCTAACCATTAATCCAAATTGTTTTCAGGTTCCAGTCTTTGCCAGAGAACATTATAAGTTAAGGCTGCTAGCATGTTAAACATACTCTGAATGAAATTAAAGTCAAAGCTCATATTCACTTTAGTCAGGGCAGGGCTAGGCCAGTGCTCAGGACTTCTTAATATCCTATTCATAATGTCTAAATAAACTCTATAAGAAGCAACAAATATATTTCAACATGATACAGACATGATTCAGGTGTGTAACAAATGCTAGATGCATCAGAGAAGCACTCACTCTGCAGAGATGTATTGCTCCGTACAAAGAAATAAAAAACCCTAAGAACAAAAGTCTGATTACAATAAGAAGAATCCAAAACCAAGAAGTAAGCTTCTACAGTTTATCACCAAACCTAAGCCAAACAGTCCCAGGGTTTAAGAAACAGCTTCACATTGAGCTGAACTAATTTGTCTGCTTCTGCTGGGAGTGGGTCCTCTCCCTCCATACATCTTCCCTTATTGTCAGTCATCTGAATTTTCTGTGAGTCAGTATAACTTATGAGGCCTCAGAAAACTAACCTCCTTTCGGTGGGGAATTACTTTTGCCAGGTTGATGAATCAAATTATTTCAAATAAGCAGCAGGAAGACCTGGCAGAAGTACCAGCAGAGGGACTGAGCAGGACCACCTTTCTTCCACTGTGATGAACTCGTAGAGCTGTTCATTAGGTCTAGTGTAACTTAACCGCCTGGCCAAAATAAAAATGCTATATGCCAAGAAACTAGAAAAAAGTCCAATGTAAGGAGGCCAGCTATCAATAGTATTGTCCCAGTGGCCTAACAAACCGAGTCACTGTAATGGAACAGAGTTTCCAAGAAAAGCCAAGAATGATGTCTACGTATTTGATGGCAACTGAAATGTTCCCTCCTGATATGTCCCTCACGCCAGGAGGGACAAACTCCTGGAAAACAAAATGTACCAGAAAGTGTAAGTGGTGCTCCAAGTGGTAGAACCATGTCAACATCTGAACAGACCAGTGACAAATATCACCTGAATAGGTAATACCATCACAACTGAGGCATGGGATTTACTGACAGAGATAGTACGAATTAGAAAGAAAAAAAAAATCAAAATCGGAAAATTTGTTCTCAGGGAGGTTGGAAAATCGCACCAAATCCAGATATGTTCATGTACGTTTTGATTTTATTATACTGTCCCTAATACATTGCTTATATTTCAGTTGGAAAACAAAAGTAAGATACGCTGCTTTCTAAAAGAATGAGAAAAGTCATGATCTCTGCATGTGAGAGAAAAACATTTTTTTTGCCTGGCTGACCAATATTGGTCACATTATTTTCTTGTGTTCTTCTATGAGTCTGCTTTCTGAGCCCTATATCCAGACTAGAAGGGATCTTTATGTTTAAACCATCAGGGGTCTGCTGGTGCCTTTGACTTCTACACATTACATCAATACTAATGGCTCTTTGGTCCTTGGATATAAGAAATCCCTAATGACTTCTGAAGATCAAACAAAATTACATCAATACTTTTATCTGAAGTCTTAGCCAAATTATTTTCAATTTTTTTTCCTAAACTGTAAAATTATATACTAGCAACACATTTTGTTTTTAATAAAAATATCTTGCAGAGTTCACAGTAATTTTTAAATAATATTTTTAGTTTACTGAAACCTTTTTTTGACAATCCCTGCTATGAAAAGATCTTTTAAAATTCAAAATAATTTACAATAATAAACAAAATAGTCTAAAACCTGGAGGATAAATACATACTCTATTGTGAACCTGCAAAATGGAAACAACTATGAAAGTTCAAAATGTTTCACAAAATCATTTTCATGTTTTTCAACCAGCTCTAGTTACACACTTATTACAGTAGAGTAGCTTTTAAAAAGCAGCTGTGTTTTCCACCAAGGGGTGACAGCATTTCATTGTGGGGATAATGTGTGTAAATGATCCCTTCATTATATAGGGTCTGATCTTGTATTCTTTGTGCATCCTAAGTTCACACTGAAACTAACTATCTCTTAACAATAGTATTCTAGCCAAATTCTAATGGGATAATTATGTCATTATGACTACCTAAATTTCCCTTGTTTCATTTGGACACAGCATTTTACTTTCTGCTATTGAGCCAAAGTCTTCAATAGGAGTTTTGCCATAGAAAGTTGCACAATTTTTTTCTGACTTGTTAAGATTTTATGCACCTTGGTACAATTTCCTGCTGAGGCAACTGCACTTCGACAGCAGAGAAAACTCTCTTCCTTCCATGTTGCAGGATCTGGCAACTGTTCGAAAGCAAACTAACACTATCCAAGATAGATCAGAAAATAAACGTATCTACTCAAAAGGAAACACAAGAAGCCATTCAGGTTCTGGACTATTATCACCCAACCTGGAATTTCACTGGGATACTTGATCAACATAATTACTCTCACAGAGCTGCTTGTCAGACTGCTACTGGTCTATGGACATTTTGCACGGACAGAGAAGCATAAACTCCAGAGCAGAGTTTTATAAAGGGCAAAGCAATTGCTGCAAACATTTCATTAGAAGTTTCCAAAAATATTATTTTCCTACCTCAAGTGTAATCTTAAAACCTTTAAGCCAAAGATAAAATATCCATGCATCATGAGGGCCTTCATACTCTGATTTTGAGGATGTCTTGCAATGAAAACATGAAATAATTTCAAATTAATAATCAAAAAAGTGAGGGCTTCATGAGGGAAGGCAGATACAAATGTAAATTTTAAAGACCATTTCCATACTTCTTGGTGAAGAGTAAGTCAAACACATGGGAAAAAAAAAGCGCCCAAATTATTGCTTGCAGAATCAATAATATAAAACATATCTCCATTACACTCTGATTTAATTGAAACTACATTTCTTTAATCCTTGCCAGGAGAAAAGAAAGAATATGGCTACAGAATTCTTTTATCTGCATGACCTGCTTCAAGAGCTAAGCCGAGTTTCATTAAAAATTATTGGTCTCATAACTTTTTTTTTTTTTTACTTTTTTTTCCCCTTAAAGACTCCCATATGGCACCAATATCAAGACAAAATTGTGGCAGTGTGACGTTTCTTCCACTCTTAATATTTAAAAAATACTATGAAGTGGCTTTATGGCAAAGTCAAAAACTGTCAACAATGACAAGATCTCACTTGAAAAAAGTATCACGGGCAGTTGCGCCAAGTTTTGAAATAGGGGATTTTCATCTGAAAGATGACACACAATAAGATGTTCTCATGTCTTATGCATTCTACTGAACTATACCAGCTCAGTGGAATACTATCCACTTCTTGCTGGGTGCTTTGCTAACACATATTGTGGTATTAAGGAATTCTTTTGTATTACTGTGGCATCTGCTAAAAATGTCAGATGTGATCATAGCCCTTGCAAAACAAGTATTTTAACAACCAAAACCTTATGATAGGTTATATTTCAGTGACTTGGAAACAACACTGCATTATCTGAGAAAACAGCACAGATGTTGCTTAATAAACAGCTCAGTTTATGCATTGTATTAACCTCATGAAACATTTATGCAAATCTTGGATTAACAAAAGGTAAAAGAATCATTATAGGTTATGAAGAAAACAATGTGACAACCTTTGTTTTTATCTCCATGTTTTATGGGGGCATTTTAACTCTTAGGGGTTTCTGTTTAGGAAGACACAGGGGCATTATAGATTTTCATCTATTTTGTTTTCAGTTCTGCTATCATTCCTTCCAGCTGATTTCACATTTTATAATGCTAATAGTGGGTGTATGGTTTTGAGTTTCTCTACTGTCAGCTGGTCAGTAGGTCTGGGGGATATATTTAATGGAATCTGACAGCTGATGGAACTGATCTCATTGAAAGGGGATTTGATATGTGGGATGAATGTGGTGACCCTCAATTCGCCATATTAATGACCATTATTATTCAAACTCTTGCAGCCAATATAACTCTTTTTCTTGGACACACCAGTACGTGTGTATAAAAGAAATGACTTATGGATGAGTTAGTCCATATACTAGTTTGAGTGTCATTTAGATAGCATGTCAAAACAGATTAGCTATTTTACCCTGAGATAAAATTAAAGGAAAAACCTTTGTACTCTGCACACTTGTAAACAAAGCAATCATAAAAATGGATAGTTTCACTGGGACCGAGTCAGAAATCCAGCAAATACACACACTTTCAACTGTGGGGAAAAAAAGGAACTTTGCTCTGGGCAATATAAAACAAAACCTAGCAATCAGATACTGTAGCTCCAACCAACAGGTCTTGCTCTGCTATAGGTCACCCAAAGAAGTTATGGGCACCCTTTGCAGGCAAATGATTTTTAGAAAAAGAGAAATGTATCAGCCTTACTTTACACAAACCAGAATTTAGGTAACTACCCCAGCACTGCAGCAGAACAGAACATTCTGCATTGATTTGTGACAAAAATTTACGGTTTCATTTACTCTCTGCTTGTAGAATAGAAGGGAAAATTTGGCCCAACCAAAGCTGTGCATGATGGGAAAAATGATGCTATATTCCAAAAAATCCTTAGATTTCTGTCAGAAAGGAAGCTGGTCACAGATGATTTAACAGATGTGTAAAGGATACAAAAGAAAAACTTAATATGTGAGCAAGAATCAGAAGGAACCACTTGCTTTTAAATTACACGGTGCTGCTACATTTTTAGGTCACAAATATAAAATCTATTATTGATCTTGAGCATTGTCTCCTATTTTGAATGTCTTTTAAAGCCAAGGGCACTCTAATGCCATTTAATCAATAACTGCTTTCACATTTTTGAAGCAAATATGCAATTTGTTTACAGATTATAAAGGCTACTAATGTACATTGCCTTTTCTTTTCTGTCAAGTCTGAGAGGAGGTGATGTTCTACACTATTCAGCTAGGGTGCCTGCTGTGACAGGCAGGACATTCAAAACCTTCATAGCCTCTTTTAGGGCCCTTGTGGTGCATGAATATTTCCCTCCTTTCCTGCTTTAACAAGTTCTCCCAAGGGAGAGAAAGCTTTGAAAGGAACCAGATAAAGTGAAGCCACCACCAAAATAATACACTGAGACACACAACCTACACATATAAGTATTGCAGCATATGAGGAATGCATCAATAACCTTTAAGTTATTAGGGAAACCATCTGAGAAAGAGGATGTAATTAGATCATAGAAGTGAGGTTCACATTTGGTTTCCATATTTTTGAGGATTCAGTCAACATTAGAATATCTCAATTACTGTATGGTTTGAAAGGCTTAACCATATGATGACACTCAATTACTCATTCATCTAGCCAAAAATGTTAAAAGTACTTGAAAAGTCTGTTCTTTAATCTTTTATGAATTGCCTTTATCTAAACATTGTCACCACATGGGCAACGGCACCGTGTATCATGATCAGTTTGTGTTTACTTTCTTGTTCATCCTCTATTGACGGAAATTCTAGCTAGGATTGTTTCTCCAATTTAACATCTACACTCTCAGGACGAAATGGAAATTGGAATAAAGGTAGACTTAGAAACTTACAAGGAACACAAACACATAAACATGATAAAGCCAAAAGTTAATAAGAGAAAGAGCTTACCGTGCATGCTAATTTTGTTTGAAAATGTAGACCCTTAATACTCTAACCCACATTCAATTTTCATATACCTCCTGCAAAGAGTCCTCTCACTGTCCACATGCTAAACTAACATTATGCTTACTCTGTTCTTTATCATTATGTCTTATCTGGAAATAACATCTCACTTCAAGATATACGCATCTGCAATAGGTTCTCTGCAGAAAAAAAAAAAAAAGGATGATACCCTATCTTTGAATCCTCAAACTTGTTCATAGCTGTGTTTTAAATACTGATTATTAGTTCTAGCCAGTAATAATCAATGTCCTAGTGTCATTTCTGACCTTTTCATTGTTCCTATGCCAGAACTATTTCATCTGATTATAGGTAGCCACCTATACCTGCACATATTTACATAACTACATCTCTATATTACATACACAAAAACAGAAAAACAAAGAATGCATAAAACACATTAATTTCTTTCTTATAATTCTAATAGGACCAAAGCTCTCTGCACATCTACTACTATACTGAGAAATTTGGAGCAGAAATCAGTGATCATCCCACCTTATTTTAAGGGAAACTAATATAAAACAAAACAGAGGAAAATGAAAGAACTATTTTTTAGCTGTTTTTGTTCTACTTCATGTAAAATGAATGTAACACCGCAGACTTTAGGACCCTGAATGCTACGTAATCCCAGATACTGGCTTTGCTGAACCTGAGCCACAGCTGTTCTGATAACAGACTCTTTGAAATTGCTACAACTTTGAATAAAGGCAATGTTTGCAGTAATGATGTTACACGGGTGGTAGATTAATCATTGCTACACATACTTCTCAAGGTTTTTTTGTGTTGCTCTTAAATGAGTGTGTAGCTCTCTGAACACCTGAAACTGCATTCCTTGCCCATGTTGTCAGAATGGCCAGACTTCAAATGAAATGGGTGAATCCCATCACCTGTTAGAAAGGGCAGGTTTTACATGCCTTAAACACGGTAATATTTATTATCAAAACATGCAAGAAAAGCTGGATCCAAGTCCCTATTTACCACCATTTCATATAAGAAGAAAAACTCTACAAGGCAAGATTGTAACTGACAGAACAGGACAGGGTTCACAGTGTAGCATTTATTAATTTGGATTTGAACATAACATCTATTAAATATAACATTTACTAAAAATTAAAAATTGCTGAGTATAGAGAAGTCCAACTATATGACTTGTATCAGAAATTTAGGTATCCTGAAAGAGAAAAATTCAGCTACAAGAAAAATAAGTATACTTTTAATCCAAAACACATTCTTTTAACCTAAAATTGAAAATTTTAGAGCTCATTTATGTGCAGCTTGAGGTCAAATTCATTTGTACTGCAAATGAAATTTTCCCACTGCTCCACTTTGTGATCTCGGTATGAATTATATAGTGGACTACCAAGTCATTCCATCTTTCAATGAGGTCCGTAGGTCCATAGCTACTTTTCCAAAAGAAAGGAAGATCATGGCATCTGCCTTTTTTTCAAATTAAGCATACTTGCTCAATTCCTAGCTGGGGACTGACTGCACTTTTATATGAGAAGGTGACAAAGCAGTTGGATTTCCTCTGCACCTCTGGAATGGCTAGGCTTAATGACCACAGCAATGCTGCTGTACTAATTACTCTTTGCATCACTCAAAGCTGTTAATTGTTCCTACTTCAGTGTTCAGTCTACAACGTTTGCAGAGAATTTTTCATAGCAACCTTGAAGTTCAAATAAACTCAGTGAAACTGGGAAGCTCAGAGACAAACAAAATTCCTCCTACTTTGTGTGAAGTGCTTCCTATTGTTTGATTCGAGGCCTTCTAAGGCACCAAGCCAATAAAACATTAACACTAGATAACACCATGGCTTAGATTTAGACCATCTGAACATCTCTCAAAATGTCTGATATGATTTATTGATATTTTGTGCCTTATTAGTTAACTTCTGTCCCTTGAGCAAGCATTTAAAAATACAATAAAAATAAAACCAGCAATGGTCACTTCTGTCTGCCATAGAATTGCCAAGGCAAAAACTTCCAGGACTGAAACTATTCATTAATATTCTTGTTTGTTGTCTGATGCATCCAAAGTGACATACAGTCATCAAATTCTAAGTTATGAAGAAAAAGATATTCTTATTTAAATCAAAGCTGCAGGGTTGTATTCAGTAGCAGCAGACACAAAGCAGGACATTGCTGAAACTGCCTGGTTAAGTCAAGACTTTTATTATGTGACAGTATTGACTGAAGAAAACAGCAAACCAACTCTGGTGTAAATCAATGAGCTTTTGCTAGGCTTTCACAAAATAAAAGACCTGCTGGATTCAAAAGTAAAATAATCAATTTTGTTACACTGAACAGGTTGAAGATTGCAAGGAACAATTCCACAAGCATCCACAGTAAATAATGATTTAAAGCTACTGAAAAAGAGCCAAGTTTTATTATCAGACCTGAAATATTTAGTTTTTGAAGTTGTAAACACAGATGAGATACAACAAATGCAAGGATCTGACAAGTGATCTGGCTCAGCACCAGACAAGGTCATTCTGGAAAAAAATTTCAACAGAAAAATCACCATGTGAACAGGCCAAAAGAGTAAGCAGAAGTAAATGGTTGAGATTATATATATTAGTTTTGATAATTTGTGGATTTTTTTTTTTGAGCTAATATGTTTTGTTTATAAAAAGGGAAACTAAATTAATGGAAAAAAACAAGTACCAGTAGATATTGGATGAAACAGATAATGATTCCACCCACATAATAAAGATATGTATGCTTTTTTACCTGATTTATGTTATCTGATTGAGATGACTAAATAAGGTTAAATCTTTTACGAGAACTTATTACAGATATCCTTCTCTTTCTTTCCATCATGATTAATTGGTTATAGAAATTATATCTACAAAAGTATAATTTAAAGCAGTTCCTTTCTCTTAAGGTTTGGTTTGGGGATTACATAGAACACAATTTCTTTCCTTTTCTTTGAATTATATTAACAGTTGAAAGCTTCAAGAAGTCTTTGCAGCACACTATTTGTAGTGCTCTCAGGAATACCAGCTACAAATAATTCTACATCTGATTGGCTTTTCCTGTTGTTAAAACATCTGGAATTATATCTCTGGTCTTGGCAGGAGACTGCACATGTGGTGTAATGGAAACTTAAGGATTCGTGGATCCTTAGTCCAGCAGTCAACTGGATAAAATGATGAGAAAGAGGATTGCCCTCAGAAAGTAATATGTAAAAAAAAAAAAGAAATCACAACTAGGTTTTACTAAATATTACCTTCAATCAAAGCTAAAATGAGGTTTATTTCAGTTAAATCAGGATTAGTAAGACTGTAAAATGCATCAAAAATAACCTATCAAAAATAACCATAACCCCTTTCCTTGACAAATAGCTTCTGAAAGGCACTGAAACACACATAATTATAGGCTAAAAACACACTAAGAATATACTCTGTACCACACACATGCAGCATAACAGCTTGATTTCATCATAACACTTAAATGCAATATTTTCCTGCACAGTATTATATTAATATGATAAAGAGCAGTGAGCCAAAAAATAGCTGAAGAGCTGCAAAGTGATTTCAGAAATTGAAAAGCAATTTCAAATGTTTGGTAAGCATTAACTTGCTCACTGCGCCCTATCAAAACCAGCTGCTAGCCCATAATTCTAACCTTTTCCCTTTCAAAAATACAAGGCCTTGAAATCCTATATTAATGAAAAATGAATATGGTAATTGAAAGAGTAAATGTAATAATTATAAAAGAAACCTCCCACCATCAAGACCTTCCTCTTATTACATCAGCCTGTTCTACTAAAGGAGCAATTTGAAAATGTGTTCCCATATAGGATACTTAATATCTGTGCTGATAACCAATAGGTTTCATGAAATTTTAAAACATTCTTCTGCACCACTCAGGGACGGCTCTCACTGAACATTCACTTACTACAGCTTTAATTAATGGATACAGGGATGCTAAGAGACATAGGCATGTTCAGAAAACACAATGCCTGAGAATGGGTTTTACAGCAAACAAACTGAATGGAAAAACACCTAAGCGAGTTGATATAAAATGTTAAAGATTGAGTTGTCTCAGATCCCATGTCTCCCCTACATTAAGACGTCTCCCTGTAGTTCTGCATTAAACATCAATGAGAAAGCAAGATTCAATTTCTAAAGCTCTTCCACATCTCAAGTCATTCCCTTAGGTTCAGACAACTAGCTCAGAGCATAAAAAGAGCAGGCTGCCGCTCACCATTTATACAAACAGCCTACAACACTCAAGAGTGGTAGAGCAAAATGTGGACTTCATGTACTCCTCATGTATGTATTGTCATAAATGTACTTGAGGCATTTTGAAAGTGCGCCTTTTACCTCTCTAGCAAGTGCCTCTACCACCAGCTGCAGTGCTAGACTAGAACAGGATACTGTTGAAGGTACTCCCCTATAAAAGAAAGATTCCACATTGGCTGGAATATATCTCAGCATCTATTTCATGTACATATGTAGTGTAAATACCCCCCAGATTATGCAATTGAATGAAGAAACTTTCTTCACCAGAACAGAAGAGGAGAATGGCTAAGGTAGAGACTACATTATGGAATAACTACTATACTACTACCCTGGTTTTTGAAAATGCTTCTGAATGTCTAGTCAGTGTTCAGGTTCATGAAGAGCCTAAGCCCCACTGGATTTTACAAAAAAATAGGCCTCCTATATGGCTTAAATAATTTGAGAAAACTCAGTCATTAAACAACTGTTGTTTTAACAAAATTGCAGTATCATCAAACATGTATACAAATAATACTGGTTCAGAATTGTCCTTGGATAGAAAGCAAGTGTGCTGCCAGGTTTTGTCCTTGGATAGAAAGCAAGTGTGCTGCCAGGTTAGACTAGAGAGACATAGAGGAACATAACATCTTCAGACAAAGAGATACTCTTGTCTCCCCCATCCCTTCCCAAGATCCCTTGAAAAATCTTGGGTCTTGAAAATACCCATGCTGCATTCAGAAACTACATTCAGGAGTTCTTTTGGCTGTTTTTTCCTTTTTTCCTAATAGAAACAGATGAGATCACAGTCTAAATTCACGTAAGAATTTTCTTCAGTGATAAATCAGATATTTAGGAATTGTTAAAAATAATCTCTCCATTTCAATGCACTCTTAATATGCAATGACTATATTACTCCATTGTAAGCCTACATTCCCTTGCTGACACTCCTAGGCCCATAAAATCTCTTTTGTGGATGCAGCTATTCAGAAAGACAGCTTTTGTTGGCTTGTCTTCCATTGTCTGTGGGTGCAGTATGATAATACTGGTGGGAAAATACCTTCCAACAGCATAAGTAGCTGCACTAAAGGATGCTTTTCCAACATAGCAGCAAGGAGCTGGTATAGCTGGAGTCAGAGTAAGGATGAGTACCTTACTTTCTTTGTAAGGCCTTTTAAGGCCTTGTAAGGCCTTTGTAAGCCACATGACAGTTCTTTTGGTACCCATGACCATCTTTAAACATACCAAGTTGTTTGCTTGTATTGTGAAGACCTTCAAATATCCACCAGGCAGTAAATGTACACCCAACCATTCATATGCAGCAATCTGGAAGAAACCACCTGAGACAGTTGAGAAACCTGGCCACCACTCTGCAAAAATTCAGATAAAGACATAAGTTTGCTTTCAATTGAGGAATCAAAAGCTTTGGTCTACACTTAAATACAAGTTGTGGTGAGGCACTCTTACCCAAGACACACCCTTCATCATTTGTGTCTCTCAACTTTCAGATCTCTAACTAGCATTCCTTGCAGTATGTGGGATATGGCTGAAAGCACAGTGGTTGCCAGTTAGCCTGCATAAACTCACTTTGGTGCTAGCACATCATTATATGCTCTGTAAAGCACTTCAAGATGTCTGACTATTAGAAATGCACTGTAAGAAAATGAAGCTGTCATTGTTTGTAAATTTGCAAACTTCACTACCAAAGATCTCAGCAATTAACAGCTTCATGCACTGCAATCTTAAATAATAATTGTTTCCATAGATAAATAAAAAGACAAGAAAATTTTAAAATTATGAAGGCTTGAACTAAAAAATAAGAAATTACATATTATGCAAAGTTAGTATTGTGTTAAAAAAGGTGACAACAACTACTCTTACATTATTCCAGTTGGGACTTCCCCAACTGTCACTATGAGAAAACTTTTGCGACCTGTTTCAGTTTTTTTCAACGGACAAGATTCAAGAAAGCAGGTCAGTATTCACAGCATGAGGAATATTTACACAGAGGCTGCATGCAACCAGTGCAGGCCAACTGTGGAACTGATGGAATAGTTTATATGAAAGACTCTCTTTTATCATTGGACATAGTGAAGTTGTAAAGAAATGGAAGTGCTTGAAAAAAAATGCAGCAAACTGAAAAGTTGCTCCATATTTTGATACTCCCTATGGAGTTCAGAACAGGCACAGGTTCCAATGAATGATTATTCAATAACGAGCATCTTTCTATTGTCTTAACACCAGGAAGATGTCCCAATGCATTAAAAAAGGAACAGCCAAAGAGACAACATGTCAGACAGTGGCTTAATTCACAGTAATCTCTGAAAGTAAAAAGGACGAGTAAATCATGCACTCTCTGAACACTGCTGAAAGGGCTTTGAGCACTGAAATGTAGGAGATATTTAGCCCTTGTAAACTGCACATGAAAATAATTTTTGCATCTATATTGCACAACACTTCCTTAGTCTGTTTTCTTACAGCACTTCCATTTTGTTCAAAACATACTTACACCTCTTAAAAGAGTAACAATAAAAGCACAACTATCCTAAGGGGCTAACCACTTCCTAGTTTATCAGGTGACCTGCCTAGTGCATGAGGGAAAGGCTGTGGATGTTGTCTATCTGGACTTTAGTAAAGCCTTTGACAGTGTCTCCCACAGCATTCTCCTGGAGAAACTGGCAGCTTGTGGCTTAGACAGGTGTACTCTCTGCTGAGTAAAAAAACTGGCTGGACGGCTGAGCCCAGAGAGTTGTGGTAAACGGAGTTAAATCCAGTTGGTGGACGGTCACAAGTGGTGTTCCCCGGGGCTCAGTACTGGGGCCAGTCTTCTTTAATATCTTTGTCAAAGATCTCAACAAGTGGATCGAGTGCACCCTCAGTAAGTTTGCAGATGACACCAAGTTGGGTGGGAGTGTTGATCTGCTGGAGGGTAGGAGGACCCTGCAGAGGCTCTGGACAGGCTGGATCAATGGGCAGAGGTCAACTGTATGAGGTTCAGCAAGGCTCAGTGCCAGGTCCTACACTTGGGTCACAACAACCCCATGCAATGCTACAGGCTTGGGGAGGAGAGGCTGGAAAGCTGTCTGGTGGGAAAGGACCTGGGGGTGCTGGTTGACAGCTGGCTGAATATGAGCCAGCAGTGTGCCCAGATGGCCAAAAAGATCAACAGCATCCTGACCTGTATCAGAAATAGTGTGGCCATTAGGACTAAGGAAGTGATTGTGCCCTTGTACTTGGCACTGGTGAGGCCGCACCTTGAATACTGCATTCAGTTTTGGGCACCTCACTACAAGAAGGACATTGAGGTGCTGGAGCGTGTCCAGAGAAGGGCAACAAAGCTGGTGAGGGGTCTGGAGAACAAGTCATATGAGGAGCGGCTGAGGGAACTGGGGTTGTTCAGTCTGGAGAAGAGGAGGCTGAGGGGAGACCTTATCGCTCTCTAGAGCTACCTGAAAGGAGGTTGTAGTGAGGTGGGTGTTGGTCTCTTCTCCCAAGTAACTGGTGGTAGGACGAGAGGAAGTGGCCTCAAGTTGCACCAGGGAAGGTTTAGACTGGGTATTAGGGAAAACTTCTTTACCGAACGAGTGGTCAAACATTGGAACAGGCTGCCCAGGGAAGTGGTGGAGTCACCATCACCGGAAGTGTTCGAAAAACATGTAGACGTGGCACTTTGGGACATGGTTTAGTGGGCATGGTGGTACTGGGTTGACGGTTGGACTTTCATGGACTTGATGATCTTCAAGGTCTTTTCCAACCTTAATGATTCTGTGATGCTAGAACATGAGAGCATGATCAGAGGCAAACGCTCCAACCTTTACTTTATTCCTCCTTTCCTCCACCTTTTCCCAATAAGCATTCAAGGACAGTTCTGTACAGGATGTTTTCTGTCAACATCTTGGGGGGAAAGGAAAAGAGGAAAGAGAAAGAAGGGAAGGGGGGATTTGGTACAAAGGACTTTCATAGATCAAAACCAAGTAGAAAAAAAGCTGAGAGAAAACAAAGCCTTGTAACACTTCAAGATAGTTCTGGGAGGTGGCAAGAATCTGAGATCATCTCTCTGCCCCACACATGGAGCTATAAGCAGAGGCCAGGATTGCTTTTATTCCTCCTTACTACTTCCACTTCCCTTTCTCTCAGACAAATATGCAGTTTGACAAAGTTTCACTTTACCTAGCCTCTTTCCAAAACTGATGAAGCTTTCTACATTACAGTCATACAAACTCTAAATAAAATTCAAGTACTAAAGATCAAGAGGATCATATTAATCATCTTGTACAACCTCCTACATAAGAAGCTGTAGCTCGGATCAAGAGTGTGCTTCTGAGGTGAATCAACCCCAATTGCCACTTTTGGGGCAATCACAGAACAGACTTAGAGATGAAAAATGCGATAAAACCAAAGAAAGACATGCTCCAGGAATGCATCCAGTGGGCTCCAACCACTAATGGGTATTCTTTCCAAGTAATCACACAGAGATAGGATGAAATAAGCCTCTGTTACAAGGGTAATATCAGTGCCAACCATTCTGTTCTGTTCCACAGATCCATTCCTCTTGGGTCACACCATTTGTGAATATAGACAAAGCACAGGAATAGTGCACACTAATTCCCTTTTTCCAGGTACCTTTGTCAAGATATCTGCTCACAGAAAGTTTTTTTAGAAGTTGTTGTAAACACAGGCAACAAAAGGTGTAAAGAACTAATATTTAATTCCATCCAGGTAATATTTTAATTCTTGAAAAGTTTTGCTTAAAATTATTAAGGTACATAAATCTATATGACAAGTTAATACATTACAATTGTGTCCCATAGGTAAGAACAAAAGAAAATTCATTATTGCATTTAATTTATCAAATACTTAATATGAATGTCATTATAATTATAAGGCAAGGGAGGATTAAGTAAACAATAGACTACTTCCTTGAGCTTCATGTTGCCATAAGACCAAAACCAATTGCATAGCTTCAAGAAAAAAATTAATCATTCTCCATAATTGCCTAATGGACTGTAAAAAAGCTCTTGAAAGTCCACAAAGTCTAAAAACATGAGCAATAGCTAGATGTACAACAAGTTTTCAGCAAGAATACATAGGATGCTCCAGGTTTTGTTCTTGGGATGTATTCAAATGTCTACTTTAAGTTACAAAATTATTCAAAAGTAGTATCTCCAAGCAGGAAAGATACCCTCAAAATTGAATAACACAGTCAGTAAACAAAAACAGCTTCTCAGATGCGTAACTGCTTCAGAGGTGACAACACAAACACTTGGAGTGAAGGAAAGGAAGGGAGAAGACATCTTAAGTTGCAATGCCTTCTTATCCGAAATTTTCTAAAAAAAAGAGGGTTTTGCTAGCTGTAATTTATTACTAATTCTGAGACAATCACAAAAGTTTAAAAATAATCTGTACTGGGATCTTAAAAACAAAAACCTTTTTATTATTCACTTTGAGTTGACTGAAACAATGTTTAGGTGGTTTTTCTGCCCGAAAATAGATGCTCTTTAGCAGGATTTTTCAGAAGTAAGTAGCAGTAGCAGACACTTAGAATCACAGAATCATTAAGGTTGGAAAAGACCTTGAAGATCATCAAGTCCAACCGTCAACCCAATACCACCATGCCCACTAAACCATGTCCCAAAGTGCCACGTCCACATGTTTTTCGAACACTTCCGGTGATGGTGACTCCACCACTTCCCTGGGCAGCCTGTTCCAATGTTTGACCACTCGTTCAGTAAAGAAGTTTTCCCTAATACCCAGTCTAAACCTTCCCTGGTGCAACTTGAGGCCACTTCCTCTCGTCCTACCACCAGTTACTTGGGAGAAGAGACCAACACCCACCTCACTACAACCTCCTTTCAGGTAGCTCTAGAGAGCGATAAGGTCTCCCCTCAGCCTCCTCTTCTCCAGACTGAACAACCCCAGTTCCCTCAGCCGCTCCTCATATGACTTGTTCTCCAGACCCCTCACCAGCTTTGTTGCCCTTCTCTGGACACGCTCCAGCACCTCAATGTCCTTCTTGTAGTGAAGCGCCCAACACTGAACACAGGATTCAAGGTGCGGCCTCACCAGTGCCAAGTACAGGGGCACGATCACTTCCCTACTCCTGCTGGCCACACTAGTTCTGATACAGGCCACTTCTAAGAGTAGATAGCTGAGATCAATCTCAAAACTACCTACAGGTTCATTTTTTTATAAGGGAAATGACTGTTTATCAACACTGGAATTTTAAACTATTTTGAGTCACCTTTTCCAATAAAAAACCCTCTTCTTACAGAATGAAGACTAATGTTTTCCTGTTTCTAATATTTTTTTGTTCATGTCAGCATCTTCACCACATCCATTTCTTCAGTAACGTGAACCCCCTACCCTCTCACTCCTTATCTTTCTTTTTAAAGATGTTATATCTCTGCATTACCATTCATACCACTTAGTGATTTTGATTTCATACACATTTAAACAGAACCTGTCCATTCTCATAACCAAAGCCTATGAGCTCATGAGGTTCAAGCACGAGAAACAAGCCGCATTAGCAGATGACTTCCAAAACACTATGCAGTTAAGTGTTATACTGGCATAAAAAGTGATAATCAAATAGTATGACATACATTAAGTTATGCACAGCCAGAAGCACAGATTTTTATATATCCCCTTAAAAGAAACTACACTCACATGCTTATGCACAGAAGAACATACTCATACTGTTCATCATCTCTTCTGAGGACTGAATTCTCTAGATCGCATCAAACAAAGAAAATACTCCTTGGAACAAATGGATTCTTTTTTAATTCAAGTGAGTGCCAGCACTGATCAGCTTTAACTAATATTAAAAAAGCAATTAATTAGCATACAAAATGTAACTACAATTCTCCATCTTCCTACTAAATGCAGTAGCCCCATCACCAAGATGCTCATGCCAAATACAGAGCAGGCCAAACAGCTCTCTGAATTGAGTGCTCTACAAACTTGGTCTTAACCCATGGCTTTACCCTAAAAGTTATAACTCAGAAAGTCCCTAACATTATGAAGCAACTTAGATAGGGTGGCATATTCTGCATGAATCTAACGGAAGATACCCTCACAGCTCTCCACTCTCAGCAAAAATGGCATCACCACGAATGCTGTGTGACTCTTCTCATATGTAGGAAGAAAAATAATCTTATGTTCCATGCAATACCTTTTAACTTGCTGAATATGTAAGAGCACCCAGTCCCTCACCTGAGCTATCATGGTTTTAAAGAGGAATTCCTTTCCTGTGGAAATCAACCCCTCCATCACTGGAACTGCTCACACACCCAGAGTCAAGCCCATGACAGAGATACTGCAGTAAGAGTTGAAAGCCACACCTGTCAGCACCTGCCAGGATTCATTTTCTATCGTCACACTTTTAATTTTAACATCAAAATGTTTTTGCAAATGACTATGGCTTTTTCTTGACAGTTACAGGTTTTTTTAAAATGGATAAATGCACATCTCCCGAGACAGATGTAAAATTCAATCTCTATTGAGAACAGGGCTGTTTGTTCCTCTGTACTAAGCAAACGTCTGGCACTTCAAGCTACTGTAATTTAGGAATAGAGAATACATTTTAAAACTCAGCTGTCCGTGGTCCTCATCCTTTAGAACTTTCATACACTGATACTTTTACAATGAAAGGAACTCTACTTCAGGACATTTACATAGAATACTTTTTTTCTTCAAGAAATAGCTTTGGTAAAATACTCCTTCATATAGTATAACAAAAGCAACAATTTTACTTACACCAAAACTTGAAAATTGTGATTAAATTGACAGGCATCAATAATTAATGCATCATTTTCTCCAAGAAACTATGAAAAACTTACTTTCTTAAATTAACAGTATACCCACACCTTCTTTATGGCTTTCACATGACTTTTGCCGAAATATATTTTACACTTACAGGTCTATTTTTGCAAACATATTGCAACCTCATTTTGAAACACCTCAATTTTACTTTACAAACACACACAGCAGTCAGACTAGCACAGGTGAAGAAGCATAAAAGCAAAACTGAGACTATTTTTGTGTGTGTGTGTGTATACACATACATAAACTATGCTGCTACCAAAGCTTTGGACTCTAGTAATGTGATTTGTTTCCCCATCAAATCAGTCAAAGAAGTTTACATGAGTTCCATTTCTCTTGATGATTGTGTATAAATCCCTGTAATACTCACTGATATTATATGCACATAGAAATACAAAGCAAAGCTTCAACATTATATTAAAAAGCAGACACAGATAAGACTGGTGTACAGAAATAAATAAAAATTATTCTGGCTCTGTTTTGTGAGAGGAAGTTATAAAAACTGAACACTTGGCAAAGAATCACTTTTGTTCCAGTTCTTAGCTCTGTTCCCACATATCCCAGCAGAACACTTGCTACGGAACGCAGGGAAAGCTGTTCCCTGTGTCTAAATCAACTTCTCCAGCTTCTAGCACAGCGATCCCCTTTCCAAAATCCAGATTTGGGGCTGATTTACATGTACACTTTTGTTGAGTATCATTTCTGTTATCTAGAGCTATCAGTCTAACAAATAATTTCTGTTAAAAGTTTTCTAACTTGGGAAAGAAAGAAGATGTCATGTTATAACATCCTATAACATCCACTAAAGAACTAAAGTAAAACAACTGTAAGGGTTTGTACTGCTCTTGCTGAAAATGCCAGATAACATAGCAAGTCTAGCAACTACTGGACTCTTCTCATTTATTTTAGCCACAGTGAGTATCAATCAGTATCTCAGAGCATTAATCAGTATTAACTAAAACAGACTTCAGATCACCTTGAAATTTGTAAAAGTCAACATGGAATTGATCAAAAATTATCTTTTAACATAGTACCTAATGGTACATTTTTACCTGTTTCTAGAACAAGAAGGAAACTGAAGTTAAAGCTTTCTAAATGCATATGTTTTACAGAGCCACACTTAAGCAAAGCCTACAAATAGGAAACAGGTCCATGGTAGCAAATATCTGAACTTTGCACTGAATGAACTAAGAGGTGAAAGAATTCATTTTCATGACTCAGTAACAGAGTTAGCATTGATAAAAACAGAGTAAATTCCAAGAGCTCCCTTTTATTCCCATTGAGGTAAAACTTGCATTTTCCCTTTTTATTTCCACATTGGTGGTTAAATCATTTTGATTTATCTCAGATTAAGTCCCACGCCTTTTTTCTAGTTAAATTCAGACCAAATAGCATCCTGCAAAAACTTTCTTTTGTGGCCTGGCCCAAACCATACTCTGTTATACCAATCTGCTCTTGGTGAAATCGCTGAGAAAGCACTGTTTCTTACCTATGGATTCCTGCCCTCAGCTCAGGGCTGGCACAAGGTATGGTCAAAAAGGTGAGAAAAAAGAAGCACTCACTGAAATCTTAAAATCAGGAATGCTAACGTTTGCCACAGCAGGTCATTTCTTTAGCCAAGAAGGAAAGAATCTTATGTTTTCCAGATTTTAGTGAAGGAAAAAAAGAATTCTAATAAAAATTCAGGATAAAGAACATAGTGCCAAAAAGTCCTATATGAAAAAGTTGGTTTACGCAAGACCTTTCTTGTTAGAAATGAAAAATCTATGATATGCAACAGCCGATTGTTTAAAAAACCCTTCTCATCAGTTCTGTTTCCTAGATTATTATCCATTAAATTTAGTGCCTGAGTAACTAATGTTTTGAACCTTGAAGAGTTCTTTGGCCCAAGAAATTTAAATAAGTGTGTGTGTGGAATATCCATATTGCCAGAAGCAGCAGGAGGAAGCCATTACTGTTACTTACACAATCTATTCTCACTGAGAATGTTGCCCAATATAATTTACAAAATTTCTGTTGGAAATGCATTAGCAGCTGAACAGCAAGCAGCTTCTAAGGGATAAATAGAAAAAATAAATTAAAAACCTAGCTTCCAAGCTTCAAATGTTATTGAACATCAGCTGCAATCCCTGCAGTCAGCAGTCTATAACCTTTTAAAGTCCAAAGAACACTTTTTTTAATGTGCAGATTTAATCAGATTCTTGTTTAAGAAACTTTTTATGGATTCAGCTGAAATAAAGCGACAATTAGTTCAAATGCAAAAGTATCCTTTCAGGCAAATTAACAACACAAAGTGCATGAACTGTTCATAGAAATGTATGATGTATGCATGCATGCACATGTATATATACACATATATGTGTGTGTATACACACAGCATGAAGTGCAATTTCCAGACTGCATTTTATTTGGTGGTGGAACAGATTCCCTGCTAGTTGCACAGTACTCTCAAGTGCTTAGTTAAACTTTTTCATTGTCTCAGAATCTTTAATAGCCATTTGTGTTCTTTACGTTTTAAAACAATAAAAAGGATAGAATGCATTTTCTCAGTATAAACACAATGCACCCCTGACTCTTTTGTAAGTGGATCTCTCTTCCCTTTTTATTCCTATTTTAATTTTTACTGAAAGTTCTTTTGGCACAAAAGGTCTGTACTCTGAGAGAATAAAAGCCTCCCGCTCAGAAAACCTTCAAGAGGGTACTAGAATCAAGAAATTCTTCAAGGTGGATCTCATGAGGTTTTCTACTCATCTCACCCTCGAGGAATAATGGTGCAAAAAGTAGGTAGAGGCTGCTGCTTGCCAGCTCTGCCTTTCTGGGAAACCCAGAGGGGCTGGACATTTTCTCAACCTCAACAAGCTAGTAAATCTTCTTTAAGGAGAAGGATCCTAGCACACAGCAATCTGCTCTAACATGAGAATATGTCCTGTGTAATGCAAGGTTAATATTCTTTTTGTCTCTTATCCTTATCCTAGTGTCTGTGTGGTTAGATTCCCTTGGTGTAACCTCAGAAAAGAGAGGGAATGCACTGTTCTACAAAGTTGTAAAGCTTGTAAAACAGTGGACACCCCTGGTTTGCCATGCTAATACCCTGTCAGGTTATGATATTGCATTTCATTGTACTGTCTATACAATTCAGTATGTAATAGCAGAAGTAAACATTCATTACTTGTACCAGACTAATACGCTGAGAGATACATAGATCATACAGGCATAGTTAAGAGTCCAACCAACAATTACAGATAACAGAACAAGTTTCCCCATACCAGCCTGGCTATTTGCTGCTATCTATTCAACTTGTCATATTTGTTCAGTTCTGTGCCAGCTGACAAGTCTCCCATTAGCTGTGGTTCACACTAAGAATTTGCATTCACATTCTGTGAAACAGAAGAGCAACTCACTTAATGTAGTGCAGCTAGTACTCTTGAGTGTGCCTGTCTGTCACTGCTGAGCTAGGCCTGCAACCTGGGGGCTACAGACGATGTAAAGATTCTGCATTTTACCTCTAGACTGATTGAGTTTGTTATACCAGCACTAAACATTGTACATTACATAATCAAAATCAAAGTTATCACCTATAGTGTGCACATAAAATACAAGACCTTTAATTAAATTACTAGTTTAATAGAGGGATCAATACTTTCTTATATATCCTATAATCTTGTTCTTTCAAATGTTTTCATTTATGTTGTCCCTTATTTTGCATACTTCCATTTCTCCTCTTTGAAAAGAGCAGCTTCATTATGTCATATATATTTGTTTAACCTACTGGCTGGTAGCCTTGCACAATACTGTGACTGCCTCCTCTTGGTGATACACACAACCACCCTGTTCTTTTCCTAATGGATTTAAGCAATCATACACTGGGTTGCGACAAATGAACAGATTTGGAGATGAGAGAAATTGTGTTGTAACACAGCCTAAAAGACTTTACCTACATCAGCTGAGAAGCGTCTTTTGGTTTAGTTAGTGAGATAGAAACTGCATGCTGGCTGTGCTACCTTCAGGCGCTTGTTAGATGTCCTGCTGTTTTTTCAAAGGACCTTTTAGGAATTTGCTTAGAATTCTGTTTGGAGAAATACTAATAGGAGAATAGGAGAATAGCACATGCTTCTGACTTTTTCCCCTTTCAAGTTAGCGATGTTTCTTGGTAGCTTTTTATCCTATTTAAGACAAAATACTATCAATGACTGCAGCGCAAACAGCACATGTGGAGTCAAATTCACCTCGTGTGCTGAAAGTCAGACAGCTGACAGTAATTGTGGGCTAAAAGAGAAGCAAAGTCAGCATTCCCATAGTAACAGGCACCTAACAGCCTTCCCCATGAACCTTCCAATCCTACCCGGTTCTATTCCATAACAACATATGCACTTTTCTCTGTACTAGTTATACTTTCTTCACACAGGAAGATGTAGGATTGTCAATGACTCCAGAGATTTGCTCTCCCCATCCCCAGTCTACCTTCAGGCAACACAAAAGAGGGATCAGAGCAAGAGTCATGCTCCTGATTTTCAGGAACATGCAGGTAGCTGCTCTACTTAGGTCACCCCATCCCCCATGCAGCTTAATTCCTGTGTGGTCCTCAGAGATCACTGTGAATTTCTATAGAATAGCATCTATTTTGAGAGTAGGATTCCTTTGTATAAGATGTTTACATGAGAAAGACTGATAGATTATCTGTATGCACATATTCTGGTTGGACATATTCTGGTATGCACATATTATGGTTGGACTTGATGATCTTGAAGGTCCTTTCCAACCTAGTGATTCTGTGATTCTGCCAAATATTATTGAGACACCTTTGGAAGAAATTATTTAGGTAGAAAGTAAACAGATCACAATAGAACAGATCATAATACAATGGTGTGCAGAAAATAAAATAGGGCATAGAAAATGGGAATTTGTTACTAGAAACAAGTGAAAACTGCTGCAGGCACAAAGCTGTCTAGCTGGATGGTGAGAAGTAGGAGAAAGAAGTCTTGTCTCCTTCCACAACAATAGAACACAGTTTTGCAGCACACTAAGTGTGTTGCCCAGGCTGCATACACACCAATCCTGCACCTAAGCCTACCTTTCTGTGATGACCACCCACTGATTACCTCCTGAGGTGAGTACATTCCTGAGGAAAACAGGCCTTGACCTTCAAATAAAAGCTCAAACACAATCCACATTTCTCTCCAAGATCATTCTGTGAAAGCAATATCCAATACTGAATAAACAAGATCAGTCCAGATCACCAACAAATATGGTATCTGACATATAATAGGGGTTTACAATAGAGATTTATCAGCTAAATGTTCATAATGAAAGACTATTCCATATGCATGATAGTATCTACTGTCATAATGTAAAAGATGGTATAGGCAGGGCTGATCAGTCAATGGGCATTTAGCTTATCAGTCACACCTTGCTAAATAAAAAGCCAAAAATATGGTATCCTCTGGGATTTTTGAGGTCTTAAGGCTTAGAAAATGCTTAGATTGCTTCTTTCCCAGATTGTACTATTTCTTTTTCTACATGGCCTATGTTGAGCAGCTCAGTACATACGTAGACCTATTAGACAAAGGCAGAAATCAGTGTTAAATCATTGTTAATCTCTGGCACTATACTTCCATACAGGGTAACAGAAAGCATCTCATTTTAGCTCCTTTCCTTCCACAGCTTTTAAACAGAATTGAACAACTCAGTCATTATGCTAGAAGATGCCATGGGTTTAGGCAGACATGCAAATAATTATAATCAAAGTCAGTGCTAAACAGGATGGAAGGAAACAGGAATAGAAGAACAAGAGCTCTCATCAATCTGAAACTCCCACTACTTCTCCTAGCAGGATGTTAAGTGGCTTTGCTTTTCTTCACTGCCAGTCCCCTTCTTGTAAAAGCTTCTAACTGCTGTTTGAAAACTATCCCATTCGCCCCTACCAGCTGTCAGTATAAGTCTACATTGTTCACAAGGGTCTGGCTTAAGCAGCTCCGTAGAAACAAGAACCCAATTCACTGAGTGAAAACCCCTCATCTCCCACTGATTCAAGGAGAGATGAGGGAATCATTATTGTGGAAGAGGCATTTAGCAGTGCCTGAATCCCACATGCAGACTGCACCCAGAACTGCAGCTCTTGGTTCAATGGGTAATAATTAACTAGTGTTGCTGATCTTAGTTGTATGAACCAAGGTCTCGGGATCTGGCCTTACACCTGGTAGGAACCATCTACCAGGTATTTTATGCATGACAAGTAACCAGAAGGCCTGACTTACAGCTCATTTATACTGAATTACTCCTGTAAACAGCATAAGCACATGCTGATTCTACAGCTAAAGTGTTTAAGGTGAACTCTTCGTAAATCTGGGAGAACACCATCAAGAATACAGGATATTCGGTTGATGTTTTTAAGAGTCAGAGGTTAAGTACTGGATTTGCTTGGGTAGGCTTGTACTTTTAAGAAGAGGAGAAGCCAATGTCAGCAGGAAAGGTGTTCCTAGGCTTTTTAGTAAATAAACCTTTCCAAAGCTCTTGAGCTTTCAACACTAAAATACCATCAAGAGTACAGAAAAAACAAAGATTTAGAATTAATTTAGATGCTCAAATCAGATCCTTGAAGTTGTTCCCAATATTTCAGAGTCAATTTATTAGGACCATAACCATTTTGTGAATCCCTGTTTCACAGTCT